>NC_092503.1:142829817-143143317 GCF_047511675.1 Marmota flaviventris
CCTAATACCTGAGTCCTTACTTAGGTCCTCATAATTTCTTGTCACAATTTGCTTAAATGCTATGTTCTAGAGAAAGTCTTTTTGAGTAATACTATTATATTTCATACATATTCACAGTATAGAAATTATTATACCATAACTTCCTGCCTGTTTCTTTCCCCTCACTAAACTGAGAGATAACTGAGTATAGGAGCAATGGCACTTGTATGTATCTCTTAAGAGCCCTACAAATTATCTAATACATATTTGGCCAATGGATGTCACCAGGAAAAAGAAAAAAAGCTTACTATTTTTCTCAGTGTTGTCACAGTTGCTGATAATCCATACTTCTGTGGTGGGCCATGTGGTTCCATGCTATTATTCACCTCTCTGAAAAGACAGTTGAGATGGCACTATTAATTTGGGTACATTTGTGTCAATGTCTTTTAGAAAATCAGAAATGAACCACTTATGATAATGCTCTGCTGGTCAGGAAAAGTTTCTGTTCATGTGGCTATAGCAAAGCCTCGTCATTATAACCACTTCATTTCAATAGTCACACCTAATTGGAAGATAATAGACAAATCATATCATTTAAGTTGTATGCTTGAGTTCTAAATACAATAATTTCAAATTACATACCACTTACAACAGAGCTATCCTAAGTAAGAGAATCCAGTAATGGAGAGGTGGTTTTCATCACCTCTTTTTCATGTGGTGGAAGAAGCATAGGAAAATCAAGCAATTTATGCCAGCTCTCATTACTGACAATCATTCAGAAGTGCTGATTTGTAATGCTAGATTCTCCCCTTACTTGTTGTGGTAACAATGATTCCAGCTACCAGTAGAGTTGTATAAAATCATTAAGCAAAACTCCTTATCTGGTTCCTATATTCCATCTCTTAAAAATTTCCATTGCTAATGACCTTCAGTCCCTGCCCCCTTGTTGTTAGGTTTAGTCCCATCTTGATCTCTTACAGGGAGGACAAGAGGTCATTGGAGTTCAAAGCTGCAGGAGTCAGATTCCCTTTGTTTTCCTCATGACTTTGGATCCCACCTTCTCTACCTTTTCTCATGACTAAGCTTCTGCCTGATATTTTGTTTCCAGCTTGTCTTGACTACATTTGTCTGGCTTCTTGCTCAGGATCCACTTCAACTGAAACTTGGATTTGGGTTGGTCCTTTCATTCTATCCCCCTCTCCAAGTTGACCCTAAGCACCTCTCTGTTGTTGAGCCCATCCCTTGCAGGTAGGATTACTTGAGGTGTTTACCTCGAAACAGCCATCTCCTTCATGCACAGGTGCATCTGGCTGATCAAGAATAACAGGCAGAGAATACTTTTTCACTATACTACTGTATGTCCATCCTCCCAAATCCTGGTTGGAGAAGAGTCCCCTTTGGTGGGTTGTTAGGTACACCAGCAGGATGGTCTACAAAAGTCCTTGGAAAGTCTTGTCCAGTTTAAGTGTGACAGAGAAGGCAAGTAATCAATGTTATGTCCTTTCAGAGGGCAAACAGTTGCAAGATGTCAATTCTAACCTTCTGGTGTGGTGGGCTGGAAAGGGAATGGGTTCTGGAATAGTGGGTCATCAGAGAGGCATTAGGGTCCAGGTTCAAAGACACTGACTCAGGCCCATTCTGCCACTTGCTACATGTCAATCTTAGGTACATCATTGATCTTCCTGAAGCCTATTTTTATGTCTGTGAGACACAAATTATTTCTTTCCTGCCTACCTCGTTTTATTTTTATTAATGATATATATACCAGATGACAGAACTAGGAACTCCTACAAGCCATATGAACTGGCGTCATCTCAAATAATCAAAGTTTTAAAGTTTTGTAATCTTAAATGATTATACATATGGATTAAAAATGATCTCACCTAATTAGACATAATATGAAATAAGTTTATTGCTAGAACTGAATATTTTATATTTCCATCATTTCATTTTTGTCAGATTTGAAATCTGTATTTAAATTGTAAGCCATTACAAATCTTACTGCTTAAGTTTGAATTCTACCAATTTAAATTGGTAAATGAAAAAAAAATTCTAAAATAAAATTGAATCAGAATGTTGCAGCCTACAAGCAACATTTATATGTAACTGACTGGTAAATCTGTGAATCAGTAGTATAAACCATTATGACAAAGAGTTGGAAGAAGTTTCCTTTCCAAAACCAACCTTGGTAAAATGGGAGTTGGGGTTGATTGATTTAGATGAACAGACAGACAGGTGGATTCTAGGAAAAAACAATACCAAAAATCGAGGTTTGGGGGAGACTGAGGCTGTCCTAACTTTGGATTGAAAGCAGAGGAGAGCACAAATGCAGAAGGCAGCTGGAGGGAAACTACCAATAGTTATGCTGGGGTGTCTGATAACTGCAAAACACAACTGAAAAAGTATCTGCCATTGGAAACAGAATGATTAGGACAGGGGGCCCATGATTTACAAGAACCATGGTAAAGACAAGGAAAAATACTGGCATCCTTAAATAAAACCAAGAAGTCAAAAAAAAAAAAAAATTCAAGTGGAAATACTAGGTATAAATATGTAATTGAAATATCAAAAATACCATCACAATGAATGGAATGAGGCAGGGTGAACAGATGCAGAAGAGAGCAGTGCAACTAAAGACAGGAATGAGAGACTTCCCAGAAGTAGCAAGACAGCAGAAATGGAAACCATGACAGGGCAGCTCAGAAATATACAGATAAAAGTAGAATCAGCAACATGTAGAGGAATGGGGAAAGAAAGGGAATAGTTAATTAAATGTTCTTGAAACTTTGTAAAGCAACAAGTCCTCAGAATTACAAACAGGCACACAAAATACTACCTGTGTTTCACTTCTGTAAGAATTTGCACACTGCTAAGAAATAAGTTAACAAAATAATTTAACGTAAGGAAGATTAACGTGTAGAATTTCAGTGTATGTCTGTGACTTACTATTCTCACTAGTCCCCTGACCTTGTGTCAATGATGCCACTGCAAACATTTGTTTCTATTATTTTTCTAAATCCAGCAATAATTCCTTGTGGCTTTTAGACAGTAAAGGTTACTTGCTTTTATAAATATTTTCTGGCTACAGATTCAAAAATATTTTTTATACCTTTATTTTATTTCTTCATTTTTATGTGGTGCTGAGGATCAAACCCAGCACCTTGCATGTGCTAGGCAAGCGCTCGACCACTGAGCCACAACCCCAGCCCCTCAAAAAATATTCTTTGCAATTAAGATATACATTAACAAACTTTTTCAAAACATATGAAAAAAAATCAGTTCCCAGATGTTCAAATCAATTCCTAAATTGCTTACCTCCTTTCCTTAGAGGCTGGACTGATAGCATGTGGCTCAAAGATCCAATTCTATGGTCTTTCTAGCATGGCCAGCTTCAGCTCTGAAACTCCCTAGGGGATGATCATGAATACTAACACCTTCATCACTTGAGGAATTCCAAGGATTTAGAGGTTGTCTCCCAGGAACAAGGGATAATTTGCCCAGTCAAATCCCTCATTGTACAACATGGTTTTAATGAGAATTATGGCTAGGCCAGTTTATCTCTAGGTCAAATCTGAACCCACAGGAATTGACTGGTTCCATTTAAGATATGAAAACTTAAAAATGATTCCCACAATATTTAACAAATGGGACACATAAAAACCAAAGCAGAATTCCTTGTGCTAGATACTTCCATCACCACAGACTATATTGAAAATGAAGGCAAATATAATTTTGGGGGGCGAAGGATACCAGGGATTAAACTCATGGACACTCAACCACTGGGCCATATCCCCAATCCTATTTTGCATTTTATTTAGAGACAGGGTCTTACTGAGTTGCTTAGCACCTTGCTTTTACTGAGGCTGGCTTTGAACTCATGTTCCTCCTGCCTCAGCCTCCCCACCTGCTGGTGTTACAGGTGTGCATCACCATGCCTGGCTAGAATTTTTAATTGTGGAAGCAATTCCAAAAATTAATGTATAAAAGGGTCAAAATATTTAGGAGTTTAAAAACTAAGTGAACAACATCGCTATCATAAGAAAGTTTATGTCACCCCAAATTCATGTGTTAAAATCCTACCTTGTAATGTGATAGGATGAGGAGGTGGACTCTGGGAGGTGATTTAGTCATGAGGGCAGAAAGCACTGGTGAAGGGATTAGCACCTACCATATGAGGACACAGCAAGAAGGCCCCATTGAAGGATCAGGAAGCAGCCCTCATCATATACCAAATCTGCTAGTATCTTGCTCTTAGGCTGCCCAGAATCTAGAATTGTGAGAAATTCTGGGTGTATATAAGTTATCTGGTATATGGTATTTTATGGTATCTTTTTAGTAGCCTGAATGGACTGAGAGAAAATATTGCCCAAGTTTGCTAAATCTACTTGTATTTCTTAAATTTATCCTACTTCATCTTTGAATTTCCAAATTACATCTTACTTTTACGAGATAAACTAGAAAATTTCATTATTTTATAATAACTTAAGACACTTCTTTCCTTTCAATTAATCATTCATTCTGTACTTCTTTTGTAAAGAGTAGCAAATTATTTATGTGATGCAAACTTACATGACACAGGATGATGACTGCTTTTACTATCTTGCCTATATCCTACATAAAACTTAAGGCATGTTTTCTCGGAAGAATATTCTCATAAGAGACCGACCAAGGTTTTAAAGCTCATGTTAAATCTTATTACAACTTTCACTTCTGTCTTTATAACAAAATTCTATTAACATATTCCTTTAAAAAAATCATAAGATTATTTTATTTATAATGAATGTTATTCTCTCCAAACTTTAAATCATAAGTTACTCTTATAACAGAGAATCAATTTAAATACCACCAAAATGGAATGAAGACAAAACAATGTGCTATTACATATCAGTGTTTGGTATTCATAATGATATCCAAAAAGTCTTGTATCATGGTCCATTTCCAGTGAACTTCTCAAGAAACTGCTAGGGAGTAGTCAGTCCTTCATGTAGACATTTAATTGCAAGGTGTGCTAGATGTGGTTCTTGATTGCATCAGAAGTCAGTCAAACAGGTGCTCTGAAGAACAGCTGATACCACAACACTATTCATATGCAATCCATCCAGAAATGCAAAGCATACCTTCAGATCCTTTGGTTGTTTTTATCACAGTCCTTTTGGAAAGTTGATTGATTGTTCCCTTAAAATTCTAAACAGGACAAATCAGTACCTACACAGTTTGTGCCAACGTCCTTGACTTTCTTACAATCACTGACTTGTTTATCAGATCATACGGTGAGGGTAGTCTTATTTTATCCATATTTTTGCTGTAAACATTGAGAAATATGCCAAGGACAACTAATAAACCAGACCATACATACCTAAATGAAAGAAATAAGAAAAAAAGAATATTAAACTTCACAAGGTAATAATTTTTGTTAACAGAAGAATTTGATAATCAGTCTACAATATTTCTTCAATGAAATAAATTTTTTGGTATTAGAGGCCTGTGATAACAGCATGAAAATACATAGTATTCTTATATCTGATTAGCTTGAATTCCATATCTTTTATGATATAAAAAATACCAAGTATCATATGCAATGAGGTTCATCTGAACTTTGTGGATAATAGCATATAGTACTACTGTCACCAAAGTATTAAGACTATGCTTAAAATATTGAGTATATAAATCTACTAAAAGCCATCTTGGGAATTCAACTCCACAGTACAACCAGCTATTCCAGTTGTACAGAATACAAAAGGATAAAAAGGGACATGTAAGCGTAATTTAATTACTATAATGTATACCTAGCTCATGCAGAAAGGAAAATCAATTTATTATCAATTTAATAATCTATTAAACACTGATGGAAACTTTTTTTAGGGTTACCTTTAAAGTTCTGTATCAAGTATTCATGATGCTATTTTCAAACAAATATCACTCAAAAAAGAGAACAGTAAGCAATTTCACAAAAAGCCACAAACTAAGTCACTAGGACACAACTTACAGAGTACTTCTCTAATTTAAATCCTTTGTGAAAAAGGCCATAAATAAACAAGTAGTTTTTTAAAAGCACATACTGTAAATATGTATTTATTAATTTGTACCAGGGCATTAGGTAATCCCTTAATGTCAACAGTGTACACATTCATATAGGAAATAGGGTCACATTTGCACTGGGCTCTGTTTTGGCAATTTAAATATACGAAATGACAAATGTGAAATAACAAATTATAAACCTTTCTAAAACAGAAAAAGATATCAATAAGAGGTTAAAATGAAAACAATTCCTTATAGAGCATAACAGGAAAAAAAATCCCACATTAATTTACTGCAAAAACCACCACCAAAAAAAAAAAAAAAAAAGATTCCAACCCATTCAATAAATGGGCTAAGAAGCTGACCAGACACTTCTTATAAGAAGATATACATTTAATTAACAAACATATGAAAAAAAAAATGTTCAACATCTCTAGTAGTTAAAAAAATGCAAATCAAAACTACTATAAGATTTCATCTTACACCAGTCAGAATGGCAGTTATCAAGAATACAGACAATAAGTGTTAGAGAGGATGTGGGGGAAAGGGGATACTCATACATTATTGGTGGGACTGCAAACTGGTGCTACCAATATGGAAAGCAGTATGGAGATTCCTTAGAAAACTTGGAATGGAACTACCACTTGACCCAGCTATCTCACTCCTCGGTCTATACTCAAAGGACTTAAAATCAGCAATATTATAGTAACATAGCCATATCAATGTTTACAGCAGTCTCAATTCACAATAGCTAAACTGTGGAACCAAACTAGATGCTTTTCAATAGATGAATGATAAAGAAACTGTTCTACACAATAGAATATTACTCAATATTAAAAGAGAATAAAATTATTCTCTTTTAATTTGCAGTTAAATGGATGGAGTTGGAGAATATCATGCTTAGTGAAGTAAGCCAATCCCAAAAAATCAAAGGCCTAATGTTCTCTCTGATAAGTGGATGCCGATCCACAATGGTGAGAGGGGCATGGGAAAAATAGAGGAACTTTGATTGGGCAAAGGGGAGAAAGAAATGGGGAGGGGGTATAGGGGCAGGAAACATGGTGGAATTACCGTAAGTACATGTATGACTGCACATATGGTGTGATGCTACATCGTATACAACCAGAGAAATAAAAAGTTGTGCCACAATTGTGTACAATGAATCAAAACGCATTCTGCTGTCATATATACCTAATTAAAATAAATAAATTAATTAAAAAATAAAATAAAACCTTTAGAGCGAAACAAAATCAATATATTTTCTGCAAAAAAGTTAAAAAAGTTGAAAATAAGGATATTTAAGAAGAAATGTGAAATGATATCTAAAAATAGAGAAATTTGTTGCAATTAAAAAGTACTTACTGAAATGTGAATGGTTTAGCAAAGAATATAAAGGAAAGTACAATGGTCATTGCTTTTCTTCCTGTTGTCACTGTAGGAGTAAAAAATTGATTAGAAAGTACCTCTTAGCATGGTAACATTTTGGAAGTCATCTGTATTCAATAAATATTTATAGCCAGCTACATGCCAGAATCTATGTGAGGTGCCAGGAACAATGCAAAGCAAAAACCAAACAACCAGGCCCTGTTCCTGCTACTGTGTTTATGGCTTTGTGGGGAAGCGTGAATATTTAATACAGTGAAATGCTAAAGGACAGCTGTAGGAAGTGTGCAGTGGACACTATGGTACTGTGGAGCCACACCATCCCTTAAAGACAGTTCAGAAGAATAGAACGGCTTTCTCTCCTAAGGAGGATGTGATTAGGTAGAGTGGGCTTCTTTGTTAAAAACAGAAAAGGACATAAAATGATTTTAAAAATGGTGATCTCTGGATAAGACGGAATAATTTTTACAATCCTCTTTACATGTCTGTATTAACTTTTCCCTGTCCTTCTAGGGGTTACAGCTGGAAGTGTGCCATAAGGCTGAAACCTTTCTCCCTCGTCCCAGGCAGAGGTAGGCACTGCACACATCTGCATTGCAGCCTTTCCTCCATGTCGCAGAGTCAGCTGCTGTCAGCCCATGTGCTGTAGTTTCTCCCCTTCCTCATGCTTGGATCCCCACACTCCACAGTCTGCTGGTACTCAATATTGAAGGCATGACTGAATGAACACCAAATGAAGAAACTTACGGCAACATGTGCCAGGGCTTTATTTCCAGGATCTATTTTTGGTAAAAGAACCTGTTTTTAGCTCGTATAATTCTAGTCTCTCCTTCATGTCAGTGTGGTCATGTGATTAGGCTGTGGCTAGTTAAACTTGAACAGAAGTAATGTTTTTAGAAATACAATTTTTGAAAGAAATTTCCATAAAGAGATAGGTGTAGCTTTCATCTTCCCTTACTCCATCCCACTGCCTGGAGGGGAGGGAGAATGAAGATGGCCCAGAAGATAGATGGAGACTGGATTATGGATAACCATGGAGTTACTACATGTGCTTGGGAGGCAGTGCAGAATATGGTCAAGAGCACTGGCATGGAACCAGATGGCCTTGGTTGGAACCTTGTCTCTAGATGAGTATCAGACAAGTCAACTTTCCTGTGCCTCAGTTTGCCCATTTTATGTTCCATAAAATGGAACAATAATAGAGCCTACTTTTTTAGGACTGTTGCAAAAATTAAAATAATTAATAGACATAAGATATCTAGAATGGTTTCTCAATATAATAAGGGCTATGTGTGTAGTAGGTATTATTTATGACCACCTCTGGATTTCACAGAACAGGAAAAAAACAAAACAAAACTGCCTACACTGTTAAGATAAGGGCTGCATTTCAGTTCTGGCAAATGACAAGCATATCCAGTTACTGACTCCCCTCACATGACTAGACATTCCTCTAAAACAAGAAATACAAGCTTCCTTCCTCTAGATTGCCATGCAAAGTCCTGGCACTGAGCAGGTGCATAAGTATTATCAGTGAAGAAAGAAAGACCTTGTTGTACTAGAAAAGATACAAGTGAAAGGTTTAAAAGCTTGGTTTAAATTGAACCTATCATATTTGAAAGGCAAGGAAACTGGAATTTCAGTAATAAGTTAAAAGTGTATAAAGGTAATATTTTCTTTGAAGGTATTCGTCCCATTATATTTTTTACAGCAAATTCTTTTAATGCATTTAAAAGTTACTATTTGGATAAGTGCACACATTTTTCTTTAAAATTTAGCCTTTAGGGCCTGGGGTGTAGCTTAATGGTAAGAGTGCTTGCCCAGCAGGTAAGACCATGGGTTTGATCCCCAGCACCACAAAAAAGAAAAAAAAAATGTTTTAAATTTGAAAACAAGAAATTAAATTGAAATATCAATTGCTTTAGAATAAAAATTTTAAGAAATTATTAAGTCAAATAATAAACTGGTGTAACAGAACAACTTTTTTGTCTTTTGGAAACAGCATCAGAGAAAACATAAATGCTTACTTCATTATCTAAGCAAATAAATCCCTCCTACCTGTTACAGCAACAAGTGCACCAAAAATTTTAATCAAAGCCAGAACAAAAGAAATTCCAAAGTATCCAGTGAGGGAAAAAAGGAATGCATAACCATAGGTCTGAATTGGATTCTGCAACAAATAAAAAAGCCTGTTAAAAAAATACAAAACCTGACATATTACAAATGAACTAAAACCACAGATTTTAATTAACTTCTTAAGCAATAATAAGCCACTCAACAATGCAGTCAAGCAAACATTATTTAGTTTTGATTTAATGGAAAAATAATGATGAAATTAAATTTCTCAACTTCTACATTATGAACTGCTTAAAAATTAACTAATAGGGTATAGCAAGGATAAATAAATTCAAATATCTATCATTTCATTTCTTATCTACAATATTATATTAGAGGAGTTATCAAATTATACCAACAATAGCCTTTTTAAATTAGGAGAATTAAGATTATAGAAAAAATTTTTATTTAAAAAAATGAAATTAGTATTTACCTTTGAACAAAATGTTACTGCAGGGCTTAATCCACTAGTGCATGTCAATCCCAATAATATGTACACAAAACCAATTGAATATGAATATAAAACCTAGAATAGATAAAGTGGGAAAGAGCACTATCAAATCAAAATAGAAAATTGAGGGTTTTAAGTAGAGTTCAGTTAATTTATTTAAGTTTGGAAAACAAAACCTTTGTAGCAGTATCATTCCCATTTGGCGCAACTCTCTGGAAATGATGGTTGATCCTAATGGATTATAAGTACACTACAAGTTATCTTATGTACCAAATAACAGCACTACAAATCCTTTCTTACACATGTGCATAATTATTTCTTTTTTTGCCTTGTTTAATTACTAAATACAAACCAGATTTAATGTTAGCATTGTAAAAATATATACAATCAAAATGAAACCATTAAAGTTACTTATAGAACACGAAAAGAACCCCAAACATTAAGTTTACAAGAGATATTAATATATATTGAAAATAAGCAGTACAAGGCATAATCTATTGCTTAATTTCCCTACTAACCATTTTATCTCTGTTTATTACAGTCCTCATAAATAGTCTCAGGTACTGCTCCAAATGAATTCCTTCACAGATTTCTCACAACCAACATAAGCTATAAGTGGTTTTTTTTTTTTTTTTTTTTTTGGTACTGGGAATTGAACCTAGGGATGCTTAATCACTGAACCACATCCCCAGGCCTTTTTTATATTTTATTAAACACACAGTCTTGCTAAGTTGCTGAGGCTGGCTTTGAACTCACAATCCTTCTGTCTCAGCCTCCCAAGCCATTGGGATTACAGGTGTGTCCATCGTGCCTGGTTGCAACAGGTTCTTAGTCTATTGTTCCTCAGTAATTTGCAAATGAAGTTATTAAAACTTAGAGATGTATTTTCCCAAATATGAGGTAGTAAAGTTAGGATATGAACTAAGGCTATCAGAGTTTAACATCTTAACCACTACATTTTATTAACTTTCTAACCACCTACAGTTCCATAATTCCCTCTTAGGACATCTTTTTCTTACTTAGAAAAAGTAGTGATAATGATCAAGAAAATTATTGATCAAGAATAAAGTTACTATATTACTAGGATGTACTTAAAGATGCACCAGTCTGTGCTGAGAAAGTAACAGCAAAGAATACTCCTCTATATCCTTAATGCGATGCATTCTGTCTATGAAGGTTGTTGGTTATAAGATTAATGTGCTTTGCTCTCGCTCTCACTCTCTCTCTCTCTCTCCCCCCCTAGATATAAAACCAGTTAGAAGATACATTGAAAGAAAAGAAAGTATTTACAATAACAACAGCAAAAGAAACACCTAACAATAACTTTAATAAGAACTGTGTTGGATATTTATGATAGAAATGTTAAGTTTTAATAGACATTAAAAAAACAACAACACTTGAATAAAAGAAAGTCATACCTTATTCTTGGACTGAAAGAATCAAGTGTACAGAAGCCATTCTCCCTAAATTAATTTATAATTCAATGCCATACCAATCACAATACCAATGGGATTTCTAGTTTTTTTAGGGGGGAGTATGGACACCCAAGAATTACTACTGGTAGTAATGTTCTGAAAAAGAAAAGGAACAATGCTGGCTAGTCCTAACAGATGGCAAAGGTATGGTAAAGCTGCTGTTGTTATATGTACTGATGCAGAAATAAATTCAAGTGAAATCTATTGTACATTAGAATATGACATTATAAAGAAGGCATTTAAAATAAGCTGGAAAGTGGCCTTATTTGATAAATGTAACTGGAACAAAAGAGTAGTCATGAAAGAAAAATATTTTTAGAGTCTTGGACTGAATTAGGATTTAACAAAAAAAAGGAAATCATAAAACCAGACAACATGGTAAAATATTTAAAAATCTTAAAGTTAGGAAAATTCCCAGCCAGAAGTCAAAGATAAATTGGACCACATAAAAATTATAAACTTTTACATGGAAAATAACACTAAATACAAAGCAGGGAATAAAATGACATGACAAAGGGTTCTATAAATGGATAAAAAAACTATAAATCAATGAGAAAAAAATGATTAAATATACAGGCAGCTGTTAGTAGTGGTAGTGGTAGTTTTTCTTTTTACCTTCCTATAATGCCTGACTGATTAGGAAAACAATAATAAATTAGTTTAAAAATGCAAGGCAAGTCCTTGATATTCTATTTCATAAAAATAAGCACATTACCATTTTTTAATCTGACACGAAGGAAAAAGCACTTGAGTATTTACCATTTCAGAATTAGAAGCATTGTGCAGTTTCATAGCTTTCTCTTGAACATTTCCAATGACAGCATCTGCACACAGTGCCAGGGAAATAAGCATGACACCTTCAAGAAGGTAAAAGAAACAGTCTCTTTACTTAAACACATGGACCATAATCAAGTTCTAGCAGACGTTAAATAGACTAAAAAGCAAAGGCAGGTTTTCAATCACACCTGCTCTGTAAAGCTAAATATTCTTATCCACAATCAGATGCAATAAGCACATAGGTGAAAATATTAAAACAAACAAAAGTCACACTAATGCTGTTATTATTGCATTTCAACATTAAATAAGAGTTTCACTCTCACTGTAGATTATATGTTTGAAAAAACTTACTGTATTAAGGAAGAAGTTCTAGCTTTATTATTTACTGCCTAATCATACATTTTTATGTACCAAACTTGATGCTGAATGCTCTTTTACTGGTTTCAAATATTGAAAGACATGGGTTTTTGAGGATCTTCAAAGGAATTTCCTACCTCCTGAAAGGCTATTCAAAGATAATCCCCAAAATATTCCAAATAATGGCAATAACATGAAAACACTTCAATTGTATTCTAAGGGGAATAATTTAAAGAAAATTTTTATTTGAGCAAGTCTGGATGTTTATACTATTCCTTTCAAAGTTTTTTCTTTAATGGCCACTTTATCACATCTTCTTTAGGTAATACATTCTACAAAGATCAGAGAAGGGATAAACGCTCAATAATTATTCTTCATGAAGTATGGCTGGGTTCTAATTCTCTTCAAAAATATGCAGCTGAAACTTAGGAGGGGCTAGCACCAGAGGTAAAATGAGAAGTTATGGTGCCACAGGAGCCCCACCTCCCACTCCTTCACTGCATGTGGCTTCACACCCATTACTCCCTCATCTTTTTTTTTTTTTTTTTCTTTTTAATTTTTTATTGTTGGCTGTTCAAAACATTACATAGTTCTTGATATATCATATTTCACAATTTGATTCAAGTGGGTTATGAGCTCCCATTTTTACCCCATATACAGATTGCAGAATCACATCAGTTACACATCCATTGATTTACATATTGCCACACTAGTGTCTGTTGTATACCCCTTCCCACTAGCTCTGTGTGAGGCAACTTATCATTATCTTGTTCTATGGGTGAAGCTTAAAGAGGTGTGGTAATTTACTCATGGTTGTTTATTTTTAAATAATTCAAAGAGAATTTGAATCTACAACTCTCATTACAAATTATGTACCTTTTTCAACATTGCCTTTTCCTAAATAATAAAAAAAAATCAATTCCTGCTGATTTCACAATCTTTAGAGTTTCTGATTTGTGAAAATTAAGCATTCCTTGAAAAATATAGACTATAACAAGAACAGCTGTAATTCACAGCATTCTCTTAAATAAGCAGTGAGTGCTTATAATCAAGTTTAAAGAGCAGATGGAGTAGGTCCTACCAGACTCTTGTGGGTGTTTTGAGAGGCAGAACTGTTTACATTGAAATCCATTCACTCAGCCTGGCCAGCCAGGGTATTGAGGAAAACTTGACAACTGGTAATATGTCTTGATTCTTAGGAAAATACATATTTTTTTCATTATGTGAAAGTTTATTATTTTTTCTCAGAAACAATTACACTTTATACTTGGTGATATTATTACTTTTTTGCTCTTCTCTGAGCTTCTTTGAAGACCTAGATACTTTAAAAGTCTGTCAAGTTAGGAGATGATACTAAATTAGTATTATTAGTAAAATTATTTCAATAATTTTAGTGCAGCACTGTATATATAATAAACCCCAATAATACCACAAAACAATTTATCTGAAAGGTAAACTAGAATAAGAACAGGATGCCCACACTTATTTTTTGTTCATATTTTTGCACATCCTATAAAAATTTTTCTGCTTTTGACAAATCTAACTTTAATTTGTAAAATTTTACATAGCACACTAAAGAGAAAACTTTTTGGTAGAAAATTTAAGCACTTTCAGATAATACTCATATATACATTACATAGTTTAATATTAAAGTACAGCATATCTTTCCCCTTTAGCACAAACGTTGACAATAAATGCACAAGTTTCAAAGTTTTTTTTTTTTGTTGTTTGTTTGTTTGTTTGATGGTGCTGGAGATTGAACCCATGACTTCTTGTATGCTAAGTGCTCCACAACCTGAGCTACATCTTCAGTCCTCAGTTTTTTGTTTTTTTAATGAGAGTAGAAACAATGACTACTGTATTTCCCCTATTACTCATGTGCACAGTTATAATTCAGCAGGTAAAAAATTAATCTAACCTACATTTGATCATCAAAGATTTTGACTGGGCAGCCTCATTATGTTGAAATAAAAGGTACTACAAAAACTTACATTTCCAGAGTTGTGATATTTTTACTATAGCCTATAAACGTCTAAAGGCCTTATGTTAGATATGTGAATCACAGATGTTATACCATCATTTAAAATCCTTGTGAAATTTTAGAAGTTCTTACTCTAAACCAAAATGCCTATAAAATCTAGAATTATAAATTCCTTACCTGTCAGATTGAAGTTAGGTGCAACTGTGCTGTCAGCAAGGGTAAACCAGATGAGGCCTAGGCTCATGCATAAGGCAGCAGAGACATCTGCAACATTATAACGCTTTCCTATACAAAACAAAGGTAAGCCCACCTCATTATGAGAATATTCATCAAGCCTAATGTTAGACCTATGTGCTTAACCCAATAGAACTGGGATCTGTTTTTTAATATCCAATGCCAAAAATATAAAGAACACTTAGATCCAGGGATGAGACAGTCACAGAAGGGCTTCTGACGATTAAATGATCAATGGGCACAGCATGTCTTTAAGTTAGAAATGGAATCCTACATCATCTGTTATGATAGTGAATAAAATACACATGGTCATATTTGCTTAATGGCGAGGATATGTTCTGAGAAACCCATCTTTAGGTAATTACATTGCTGTGCAAATATCATAGAGTATACTTACACAGACTACAACAGTTATGATTTCCCTGGGCAATACTATCATATGTGACCACCTTCCTATGTGGTACACTGTTGACCGAAACATCTAATGTAGAACATGACTGTATATTGGTGAACACTGACAAGAATAATGTGCATTTGAAAGTATTAAAAATTTTTTGTAGAAATGAGTGTTTTTAATGGATTTATATTAAAAGGCAAGATTTCCTTGTTTATAAATACCACGAGATATTCACATTTAATAAAATGAAACGTAGTATAATTTTTTAAGGATTATAAGTAATATTATATGTGCCTCATCAGGTTAAGTGTGATTTGATTTTTTTTTAAGCATAGAGTTGAATTTATTCAAATGAGAAAAAAAGAGACAACTCCAGAAGGGTGGGAGGGGACCCAACAGGGATTGCCAAAGTGTGATTTTTTAATATGGATTGAAGTAAATTTTTCCCACACGAACCACTGCCCTATGATGATATGTCAAGTTGCTATAAAACACACTTTCATTGTATAAGGCTTATTGGGAAGGCGTTGAAGGAATAAAATAAAAATGTTGCTATATACGACATTTAGTGATACAGAAACAATTATTGAAACATGAATATTCCTCATGACAGCTAACAGGTAGAACAACTTGATATACTGCTAGTTGCTGTGGATCCTCTTCTCATATTTTCATGTTTTTTAAACTTAGCTGGGGCTCCAAGACATCAGTAAGTTAGCAGGGTTAGTAACCCACTCAGACTAAGCCTTATTTTAATATGACAATTACCCACTGTACAATGGTTGAGTGTGGGCTCTGAAGAGTAGAATAAAAGAATTGAGAAAAGGAACTTTGCAGGTACTTCTGAGCTAAATCTTCAATATGTGAATACAGTATTGCTAGAAATGCCTAAATTTCAAAGTAAAATTCTTTTCTCTCAAGTCCAAATTATTGATTCCAGATGAGGTATATCAGAGAAGTATCTATGTTTTTATAATACCTTACTTTTGTAAGATACCCTTATAACTGTTAGGATACCTAGATACTCACTAAAATATGATAGATGCTTAGTGTTTTCCTAATGCTAGATGCCATAACATGTCCTACTGGTTTCAAATAGTATGAAAATATATCATTACTATACCTTGAATAAAAACTCCTCCTAGCATAACAGGAATCAATTTGCAGCACTTGAAGATGACTTGGGTGGGATAATTCAGGTAGCCCAAGGAAGTGTTTGATAACCCCATAGTACCCACTGTTAGAAAAGCTATTATCATGTAGGTTTTTCCTGGTATTCTGTAAAAGACAATTTTTAAAACCTTCATTTTGGGGACCCAATTCATACTACTTTGCTTTTCGAATTTCTGGTTAATATTTCTGTAAATATGAGTAAAAATATCACTACTCTTAAAGTTGAAACACTTATATAAAAGAACACTGATAAAATAACAATTTGCTTTTATTATAACTAATCATAAATGAGGACTCTCAACTATGTAAAAAGTTACTGAGATTCTTACTAAAGGTATAAACATTGATCAAAGGGTTTTAAACAGTATTTCTAGCTACAGTTAAAAACAATATTGACTAAATTTAGAAAAAGAAATTGCTTTAAAAAATATTAGCCTCTATAATGTAAAAGGCACCTAAAATAATTTCAACAAAAATTTAACTTCTAAACTGTTGTTCTGTTGTTTCCTAATGTTTCCATCTAGCATTAGGAAAAAATTATCTATCCGTTCTGCTAGCATAAACCTAAGCAGAATTTCTTAGGAAAAAAAGTGCATGAGCTTTAAAATTCTAGACATGATTTTTATTATACTATCTTATAAATCAACTCTCTGTGTTCTATAAAATGTCACAACAATCTGACTCTCTGATCTCAAAATCTTTTAATTTTCGGCTCTATCTAAATTTCCTAAAGGAGATTCCTTATTAGCATCTTTAGAATTTCAAGTCATTATTGTGACCCTATGCTCACACTGACTAGATATTTAATGGTCTAAAATAATAATGTTGTACACTGGTGTTAGAAACACAATGAGTCACTATTCACATAATTTGATGATGCTACATACTTAAGTGTAATTTCCCTTTTGAAATTTGTGATTATGTTTAAACAAAAGCAACAACAATCCCTCATATCTTTTATATGGTCAGACATAAGGTAAAATAATTAACTAGGAAAACTTAATTACAATTTATCACATCTAAACATTTCAATTTTGAGACCTTTCCCAGGTAAGTACTAATACAGTAATCAATATTTAAATCCACTGGAAATAACGTGATATGCTCATATACAATAGAGTACCCCAAAACATTTTCACACTGTCCGTAAACTTCATTGTCCTAATCAGTGAAGATATATAGTGAAAGTTTCCCTGGTAATGATACAAATCAAATTTCCTCAGACACATCACAAAAACAGTGGTGGTGGCCAGAAAATTAAAGTTCAAGTCAAAAAATTTACAAGATTAGAAAAGCAGTATAGCACAGGTAGAAAGAAAAAGAGCCTGAAACCCAGGAGACCTGAAAATCTCAGCAAGTCTGTAGGTCTTTGTTTTCTCATATATAAAATAAGGAAGTTGGCTTTTTACCAAAAAGTTGGCTTTTTGCCTCTAGAATTCTCATTGTATTTTATTTAATACCTCAATTACTTTAGAAGTAGTGTCAAAACTATAACAAAAACAACAACAAAAACCTCTCAAATCTGATTCGACAGATCTCCTTTGTTAAAAAAAATCAAAGTAATTAAAATGGAATTAATCTTTGGTGAAAAATAATAAGTAGCATATATAGGGTGCTACAGTTTATGATTAGTGTTAGCACACATTATCACATTTGATTCCCAATAAAATCGAGAATTTCAGTGACTTCCCTGAGGTTTTGCCAGAGCTAATAAGCAGCAGCACCAAAATGATTCAAACCCATGTTTTCTAACTTCAAATCCTGTTCTCTTTCCTATACACAGCTATTTACATAAATATGGGGGAGGGGAATATAACCCTAAGCAGCAGTTTAGCTAATTAAAGGTTTAAAAAACATACTACTATAATATTAAGTATATTAAGTCATACATGATTGGGCATATTTTCATTGTATCTTCTTTAATGACAGTTTTTAAAATTTAAAATGCCTCGGAAGGAAAAAGTGTCAATTCAAAATTACATTTAAGTCTGTAAATTCTTCTCCCAGATTCTTTCACTTATGTTTAAATCAAATTATCTTTTAAAAACACATTATGGTCATATGGCTTAAAGGTTGAGATAAACATGGCCCACTACCATCTCATCTAGGTAGCTAACGGGAGATGTTTCCTTCTGATATCTGACAGGAGATACATCATCTTTGTGTAACTTTTCACTTAACAAATATGGCATTATTGTCTTTTTTACCTTAGAAGCAACTGGAAGCCCAAGAGTTTGCAATCGCTAACAAATCTTCAGGTTTCCTTACATATTAGTCTTGATAGATATATTTCATTGCTTTTTATTCTATCATTTATGGCTATATGTTATGATTTCAGAGCATGAAAATAAGGAAGATGATATTCTCAGACTCAAATATTTTTGTTTTACTATAACAGTTTATTGGCAGTAAAGAGTTTGGCAGGCAAAACTGGATATGTGAAGAAACTCTTGTCACAGATTCTTCCAGGAAGAATCTTATGTCACAGAATTAAATACTTAAAATTGTACAGTTACCATCACACAAAATCATTTTTTTGTTAAAAAAAAAAAAAGCTATGAAAATTTTTTCAATTAAAAAAAATTTTCACTTTACTGAAGGATTAAACATTTACATGAAAGAAAACAGAATGCCCATATTATAGTCTTTATTGTATTTGAACTGTACAACAGATATGTGAAATCAATATTAGGGTGTGATAATAAAGGAATGACCACTCTTCTTGCATTTATCAAAATTTCACAAATTCCTAACCACCTTCTATTCATCATCAGAGACTGTTTCCATGCATGTTGTTAAATATGCCATAAATTTTTCAATTCTAGATATTTGTTAATTTGAAAAATATTATCAAACCAGCCACTTAGATTTTAACAAAAAGTAATGAAGTATGTTTTTCTAATGTTTAAGAGTGAAAATCTTAGCTACTGGATGTTCCATGGCCATTTTAGTTGGATATATCCCACAAAACATTAACTTCACATTTAAAAAATCTCTACAAAAACAGATATTTCACTTCATTACTTCCATGTCAGCTGCACCCTAAACCTTCCTGTAATTATACTTATTTTAGTGAACTTTATAAAAATATACATATTTCTGTTCAGAAAGATATATTTTACCATAAGTTGAGCATCAGTGTATAAAGAAAATTATATTAAGCTGATTATAACATTAATAGGAAATATACATTTCATGCATATTTAACAAACTA
The DNA here is from genome assembly GCF_047511675.1 of Marmota flaviventris. Taxonomy (NCBI): domain Eukaryota; kingdom Metazoa; phylum Chordata; class Mammalia; order Rodentia; family Sciuridae; genus Marmota; species Marmota flaviventris. The sequence goes on from NC_092503.1 coordinate 142,849,369, forward strand.
ATTTTTTTCTAAAAGAAGATTCAACTAATACTAGTGAACTTAACTAACAAAAAACCAAGCTACATACCTTCTCCTTTTATCCTGAATAAGCTGAAGTTCTATTAGGCCAAATATGGAGTAAAATGCAAATTGCACTAAAGTAAGGTACCAGCCATAGGACTTAAAACCCTCCACTGAAAATATTAATTCCTGTCAAAAGACATATGGATACTGTTAAGTTCAAGTGGATAGACCAACTTACTCTTGTTAAATTCTCATAAAAACAACATTTTAAAAGAAATCAAGCCATAGTCCCCTACCCCATAGTACCTCAGAGAAGTCAGAAATTAGTTCTCGCCAAGAATTGACCCTACATACCCAAGTATGAAAATCAGCAGAAAATACAAAGCAACATGATGTGCTTCTTTATTTAAGCAAATACACACCACAATTAAAAGTTGCCCAAAACAATGAAAGAGGTGACTGACTCAAGAACGTATAAAGAACAGATTTCACTAGAAGTCTATCATCTTAGGGCTATTCTACAGAAACATAGTTCAAATCAATAATATAATTTTTCAAAATTTTTGTGCCCCAGATTATGTACAACTTTTCCCTAAACACAGTATTATATCATAAAATCACATTTACATCATTTATTAGAAAGTCATTTTAACAAGTCATTAAGAGTTATTTTACTGAAATTATCTGGCTTAATTTTAAATGAATAAATCAAACTGCCTACCTTATGTGCAGGTGTGCATGTATGTATATGTCACATTAGCAAACCTCAACCATTTTCCTTGAACTATTTCAATGCCTGATTATACACAAGAGCGAAGAACAATGTCAATTTCACAAAGTAAAAGAGGTAAAACTACAAATGGAATTTGCAGTGGTTTTTCCAATTTAAAACTCTGCACCCACTGGTTATTAACGAAAATATTTAATCATTAATCAAATATGAAAAATGCATCTAATGAAATTGTAAGGTGAATTTCTAATTCATTTTCCTTTGCTATAGGTACCTTTGGTGCCAAGCTATTTGTTAACAGTGGAAGACTGAAGGATAAAAAAATTTCAACGAGAAATTCCAATCTCTATTTTTAACTCTTATTCATAATGATGTCTAAGTTATATCATCTTCTAATAGGAAATCAATTGTAAATATTAATATTTTTAGTTCATGTTTTGGTTTACATTAATATTCTTCATGGCAGTCTCTTAGCTAGCTAAATAAGTCAAAATTCTACCTTCTTTATTTACATTTATCTTTATAATTCATCTATATAAAACAATGAAAAAGTAATATTTTTGAAATCACTCTTTATTTATTAGTATTAATGTATGCCAGAAATACTGTTTTCAGAAAACCTCATTCCTTTTCTTGAATTACAAAGCTTCTCTCACTTTATGGAGTTGTATTAAAAATCTAAATCACTAAAGGATAAAAACATTCATTAATTAAATGGCCATTAATAACACTGATTCCCACTATAACATTTTTACTAGCTAGGAACCTCACTCATCCAGCCCATGTTTTTGAAAGTTAGAGATTTGCTGCAAGCCAAATGTATAGAACTATCCTAAAATACAATGCAAATACAAAACAAACTATTGCAATGTTAGTTAGAAGTGTTCTGTATAAACAAAAATCACAGATAAGATTCTGGCAAAGTGGAATTAGAGAAAATACAAGTTAAAATGAGAAGTATTTGACTATTAAAAGATTAAAAGGACTTGTCTATTATAGATGAATTAAAATATCGTGATCTATTTTTGTAAAAAGGACTTTTATCGTTGAGCTCAAAGAATTGAGAATTGTGCTATAATTTTATTGGAAAATTATGTTCCCAGGTATCACATATATTTGAAATTTTCTTCTTTTTAAAAACTAACACACGGCTGCAAATATCTACATTTTGTTGAATATTTAAAAACATATTTTCATAATTTAAATTTTTAAAGATTATCATCTTCCCTCCCCACTTAAAATAATTTACTCTGAAACTCTGTTTTCACTAACCCTTTCAAGAAGTCCGTTTGTATTACTCTATGAAAAATTCAAATTTATAAATCAACTGGTAAACTCTTAGTAAAAATATCACAGACAAAATTTTTAGTAAGTGCTAATACTGAAATTAACTGCTATAAATGATTAACATATTACAAACAAATAACTATTTACCTGCAAATATCCATAAATTAGGTAAAAAACAAAAACTCCAGCAACACATATGAAAAACTGAGTAAGTTTGTTAAATTTGCTGAGATTTATGCCAAGTACTATAATGTCATCAATTGACTTAATGTGTGGTGACATTGTTTGGGTTTTGGATGGCACAGTGATAGAGATGTATTTTCTGGAGTTGTTAAACTTGAGGTCCATTGTTCTTATTTTGCTGCATTCAGGGCTTCCAGAGTTATCTCTGTTGGTTTGCTGTATTTCGTTTAATTCTTCTGTTTGCTGTGCCAAGTCCTAGAGAAGGAAATATGCAATTAAAGTAAAACATTTATATCATAAAGTATTGCTCCAAATACTAATCTAAACTATAAAACTGTGTAGATGAGGCTAATTCTGTGGATGTACTATCTTAACTTCTCAATTACAGCCTCTTAACCAAAAACACCACACCTAACTGCCAATTTATCAAGTATAAACTTGAGAGAGCAACTGCATCACTAAATTGGATATAGACCACACTCATTCCATAGCAACAAACCAAAAGCTAATCTGTTTTGTTAAAGAATTAAGCAGGAGGTTAAGGTTTCATATCTAGTAAGTAGATAACTTTTAGAATCTACAATAGTGTAAGCATAACATTCTCAACATTAAAGTTAATCTTTACTTGGAGAACAGTCAAGAATAAGTGGTGTTCCTTTAAATACTAGAACAACTGTAAAATCTATTTGCCAGTAACATTTTAAAAGTCGCCCGACTGTAAGTTGCTTAAAAAGCTAATTTACCAGAGACTGTAGAATGAATAATATGTTTTAGTAATAACATTTCTTAGGCTAAAATAAAATATATATTTTTTTCTTTTGGAGATCATTTTGTAAAAGGCTGGAAAATATGTCATCTTTTGTCAGTCTTTGGGGGAAAAAAGTATGAGGCATCATGGAAGACTGTCAATTTCTCTTTGGATTTCAATAAACTGAAACTTAAATTCCATGTAAAGGTTGAAGAGACTCAAGATTTAATGACAATTAAAGATTAGAGCACATTTATGAGGAAATACCTTTTTTCTAGAAAAGACTATTATGATTCCAGTGAGAATGAAAATTTATACACCAAGGGCTGAAGAGATAAGTATAATTTTGACAGTGAGCTTCACTTGGAAATCTTTTAATAGAAACTGTTGGTTTAAAATAGTAAGAATTAGTGTTGCCTCTATGATCATTCCCAATTTACTGATTCACAAAGATGAACTAGGCCCTAATTCAAATGAGGGCTGAGGCTCTGAATATAACTTGTAGCTAAGAACACTTCAGTCACCAAAACACTTTATTTTATACCGTCTGTGCTATGTTTTTAAACAGAGAATGTGCAGTTTTACAAAGTTTTGCTTTGTTTCTTTTTCTTTATTTTTTTCTTCCTTTACTTTGTTCTTTTACTCAGTTATGTTTCAATCATTGCTCTCTCTCAATTAAGACTTTTTACACTGTCTTGTAGGATAACCTTGAGATGTGATTGTCTTTATAAACTGCTTTAAATTATTTTCTCTAATGAATCCTGCTTTTATATGTAATTATAATGCACCAAGTAAAAAAGTAAAAAAGTAAACACATAAAAGAAAGACCAGTAGAATAAAGAAAGGGATTGGGGAAGGAAGGGAAGTGGGAAGTACTGGGAAATGAAATGCAGCAAGATTTTTTAATGTGCAAATATAAATATATCACAGTGAACCCCATTGTTATGTATAATTATAATGTACTAATAAAAACATAATACAAATAAGTTATCTTCATTAAACATTTCATCAAACCTATGCTTGAATAAAGAACAAAAAATTTTAACAACTATCTGCTATGTATAAGCATGGGCAAAGAGCACCAGTTAAAAATATCTGGCAGAACATAGGCTTCTAAGCTCCCTTTCTCTCACTTCTTTCAATAAAGCCTAAACCAATATTTCATTCTTGAAAAACATCATGGACTTTCAAATAATCTTGCCCTCTGGTCATGATGTCCTTTTACCTGGTCTCCTTTCTCTGGGTCAGGTTTTGAAGTTCAGCTTTAATGTCTCCTTCGTGACACCCTCCCTAACTCCCCCAGTTGGGAAGAGACAGATGAAAGAGAAGATTCATACTCTTGTAGTCTCTGCATCCAATAATTGGATAAAGCAAATAAACTGGTCCTTCCTCTCGATACTCTCAAACTTCAGTTTGTAATCGTCACCCTCTGTTTGAAACGGGCTATGGTGTTGGCAAGCTTTATTCTGTAAGCAAAAATCTTACAGAATTTGGAGAAACACATGTATAGAATAAACCTTATATAAAATCTCATTCCTGCTTTTGTTCATATCAAAATACTTCTCCAGAAGGTAAACTTCTCTCAAAGTCACCTTCTTCTGTGATGTATGTAATTCAGCAAAATGCCAAGCACATGAATACAATTCTAACTAATACTTCTCAGAAAGCAGTATAGCATTGTGCTTTAATTTAGACAGATCTGAATTCAAGATTGGATTTTGCTATGTATTAGCTAGGGAGTCTTGGGCAAATTATTTAACCTTTCTGAGCTTTAAGTTCTGTACCTCTAAGAAGGGAATAGGGCGGGAAAAGTGTTAAAAATATGGTTACCATAGGATTTTTGCCGTGACCATATGAAATAAATGTAAAAGTTTTCAGTACATGGTATGACAGTACATGTATGTTAGTGATTGTTGTGGTTTAGATGTGGTATCCCCCAATAGTTCACGAGACAATGTGAAGTTTGGAGGAGAAATGATCGAATCATCTTAATCTAATCAGATGATTAATCCATGATGGAATTAACTGAACATTAACTGGAGGCAGGTGGGGTGTGGCTGGACCAAGTGGTTTCTTGGGGGCAAAGCTATGGGGTATATATTTTGTTCTGGAGAGTGGAATCTCTCTCAGCTTCCTGATGTCAACTGTTTCCCTCTGCCATACACTTCCACCATGATGTTCTCCTCACCTTGAGCCCCAAGGAATGGAGCCAGCCAGAATACTATGGATGAAGAGCTCTGAAACCAGGATCCCTAAACAAACCTTTTCTCCTCTACAATTGTTCTGGTTGGGTTCTTTTAGTCACAGCAGCAAAAAGGCCGACTAAAACAGTGATAATTATTCAACTACTTAGAAATACCATTGGTGTGGTCTCTTGTGCTGAAGCTGATTCACTCTTTGAAGTGCAACTGGAAATATGGATCTGTATTTCTTACCCAGACCTCTCTCCAAATGCTTCTTTGATATCTCAGTGAAATTCTACTGTCACCATATATTAAACATGGCTTAATATGAACTTATTTTCCCCTGAAAACAAATCTTTTCTTCTTCCTATATTCCCAATATCATGTAATATTACTTAGCATGAAACATAAACTCAAAAGTCCAGGAGTTACCTTAAGATTCTTTCCTATTCCTCACATTTACACCCTGCAAAGATTCCTATTGACTCTACATCCACAAGTATATCTAAAATATTTGACGTTACCATCAAATAGCCATTTTCTCCAGATTAGATTGTGTATAATCTCCTCATCTTTCACATTGATGAACACGAAATTTGGCCATGCTGCAACTTTGATTAAGACCTTGTACATTAAAAACTAATTGCTGTTCTAGATCTTTACAGCATGGTTTATGTACATGTAATAGGTAAACATAATTTACAAATGTCTAAATCATAATGGCATGACTTTTGTGTGTGCTTTTCCTCCAAAAATATGAGTTCCTTAAGAGATGATGTTGCTTTCACAGGCTGTTCAAGCATATAACAAAAATATCAGATATTAAATGAAGGACTCTCTTGCACTTTAGTAACCATCATTGAATCAACACTATTCTGCTCCATTCCATCATTTTAGCTCTCCCAACATATTTCTTTACAACCTCAGAACTGCAGATCTGGGCCACATATGCAGTTAAATTCCTCCAGCACTATCCTTTCTAAGCATGAAGAAAAATACCAACATCTCCCCTGAATTTTCCACAAAGCACCTGAAATGAACATGAAAATAAGTTTCTTTCCCTTTCTTGCTTGATGCATCAGTACCACCAAACCTACCCTTTAAATGCTTTGCCTTTAGAATGTAGTTTTGTGTTATTAATCTGCACACCGATGATCAGAATGCATGACTGATGAAGGCCTCTTTCAGCATGATTTATATACATGTAATGATGCCCAAGGTTGGCCATTTCCCTTCCATTTAAAACATTAAGGACTGATATAAACTAACATCTAAAGAAATTGAGCCTGTCTTTGTGAAACAGGAATTAAAAATAGTTTTCAAATTAAACAAACAATATCTGGCTTTGCCTTAGAACTTCACAATAACCCATGAAACTAAAATAGAAAAGAAAACCACAAGTGTGAATCACTGCCTGAGTTCTCTTCCTAAACTCAAAATAGATATCTACCTTTAGTTCCTTGAAGGTACAAATAACAGCTAAAATGGAATTAAAAGGTAGCATCTCTAGTACATATTGGATATTTCAAAATTATAAAGTGATAGTGATGACTTATAATGACCTAAGGAAATAAAAATTAGTTATTTCTTAATCTCTCTTTTCTAATCTGAAAGACTCCCACTACAAAAAAAAAAGGGGGGTGGGGTGGGGTAGCACGTAAGGAAAAATCTGTCATTACTATGCAAGTAACCTGAGAAACATGACTCCGTATTTTGCCACACTTAATGTTAGAAATAAAAGTGTAATTTTCCCTTGATTAACTGCACTGTATATCAACCACGGCCTATGGAGTACCAAAAAACAAAATAAGATTCTGTCTCATTTCTTTTTACACACTTCATTATACAAAGTTCGAGAAACGGTGCCAATTTGTTACTTTTTTTCCCCCCAAGGGAAAATGCTAAAATTAGGATTTTATGTATTAATTAAGTACAAATAATACTACCTAAATTATATTCAAAGGGTAATTGCATCCTCTTCCAAGTTTCAAACTGTCACAACCATTGTTTTTCAAAATCCGTTGGATTTTCTAGATACAGGGAAACCTACTGCATAAGAAATGCAGATGCCCGATATCTTAAAAAAATTCTGTGGGTGCACCAAATGATTCCCCCTTCTGCTTTCAACATTCCTTTGAAAGAAAAACAGACAGAGGTAGCAAATCAGTTGCAAAGACTGGAGGAACTTGCAGAACTTCTAGTAACATAAACTCAATAGCAAGGCAAGAACAGTCAGTCACCTTCCAGGGCAAGGGAAATGGGCATCAGAGAACCGTGGAGTCCCCTCAAAACATGGAACCCGGAAGTGATTCTTAAGTGCAGATGGTCCTGGGGAAAAGCAGGAGCCTGACAGTCCTGCAGAGGCCCACAGGTGCACAGCCCTGAGAGCCCTGGGGCTGGCCTCCTCCCAGGGAGTCCACGGTGGCCTGAAGGCGTTCCCAACAGCCCCAGGAGGGTAACGGGTTTGGGAGAAACAGGTGCTCCTCCCAGGAAACCGTACCCGGAGGTGTCGGCTCCTTTTTAAAGAGGAAGTCACCCGCTCCTGCCATCCCGACCTCATCCGCTCCTAGAAAGCTCCTTCAGCGAGGGGGACACCTGCAATGTCTAAGGTCTTTAAGGGATAGAGATTCTGGGTCCCAAACACCAGAAGGGCGCCGGGGGCACGCCCACCCCCAAACCGGCTCGTCACCTGGGTGACCTTAGCCCGGACGGCGCCTCGGCCAGACGAAACGTCGCCCCCTCCCCAAGTCGGTCGTCATCACCTCCTCTTCCTCCGCTTCCTCTCCTACTTCTGGACTTTCCACAGCCGCTGCCGCCTCCCCGGAAGGCGCTCTCATCACCGGCACCCATGCGCCACTTCCGCTTATGTGTCTCTGCGCGCGTGCGCATGAGTGCGACCCCGCCCCCTCCAGGCCCGGGGCCGACGTCGACGCGCTCGCCGTGGCCTCCAGCGCTTGCTCTGTGTGTTTCCGAGTGTGGGACGCGCTCAGCCGTGGAGGGCCGGCCCGTGAGAGGACAGCGCTGTAGCAGGTCCACTGAGAACACTATCAATGTCCCGCGTGTTTCCGGCCTCGGGGCCCGGTATCGCCGGTGTGCTCAGGCCTCTCGGTGCCCTCTGGGGAGGCGACTTCCGCGTAGGCGGCCGTGGACTGAAATTTGAGAAGGCGGCCACGGGGAGGATATTGAACCCGGATTTAAAGATCCCTGGGTTCTCCTCCCCGCACCCCGGCTCAGGGAGGTGATGCGGCGGTGCAACGCCCGAGACGCACCTGCCTTTTCAATGGGGTGGGTGGAAGGAAACTTGGTTTCTGATCTTGTGATTCAGCTTGTAGCTACAGCCCCGGAGTTTCTCGGGACCTGTCAAACTCCGCACTGTTTTGATTGCTTCTTAACCCTGGAAACTTAAGGCCACGTCTGTGCTCCCCGAGGTGCACTGAAGTAAAAAGATGGGATTGATGATGAGTGGTTTTTATATTAACAGTGATGTAAAAAGGAAAAAAAAAATGACCCTAAGGAAGAGGGTCCGTGTTTGAGACCTTGCGTCAGGTGCCAAGAAAGGGATGGATTGGATTAATATAAATGTCAGAATGCAATCAGTTGTGTAAACTTTTAAAATTTTTCAGGAAGTTTGCAGTAACTGCAGAGTTTATGTTTTGTGTTGAAAGCGAGGGATCGTATTACAACAAGGCAGATAATTGTTACTCTCGGCTATGGTGAGAAAGAAAAGGTCTGATTAGGCATTTTCAGGTTAGTACTTACTAATCTTAGTAGGCCAGAGTTATCAGCATTTTACAAATGTTGAAACAAATACTCTAGAAAACTTACATTTTCTAAAGAGATTGTAAAAGACAAAGACTTTCAGTGATATACTGTAATTAAATAATGTAGATTTAATATTACTGTCAGCTACTTATACAATAATTATTTCTCAATGGGCATACATCTAGGTTATATACATAATCCGTAAATTGTAACTATGAGCTCTCTGCCCCAAAGGAGTTATGGGATACATGTGAGAATGTAAATGGTTCTATAAAACTTACAGTATAAGAGATAACATCACAGTAGCCATCAAACAAGAGTCTTCTGTGTCCCCTTTATTTCTTTACAGCTTAGTTCCACTCAACAGCTGGAGTGATCTTTTTAGAATCTGATATAGGATATGCTGCTCCTCTACTCGGAACCCTTTGATGACTAACAATTTTACTCCAAGTTCACAGCCCCTTACCTTGGCTTATCACTTGTTTTTGGTGGGTCATGTCCAAGCTACTCATCCATCTAACCCTCTCCAAGAGCCCATCTAACCCTCTCCAAGCACACCAAGCATCAGTGCTTTGTTATCTACTGTTCCTTCTGCACGGAACATGGCCCTCTCAGGTACAACCTCAGGGCTTGTTTCCTCCTTTTCTTCCTTTAGTGCCCCAATTCACATATTTTCACTATCACCTCTGATTTCTGCCTTGGTTGGGTTGGGGGGAAACAGCATCCTGCTAGCTTCCATGCATTTCTCCCAGTAATTTCTCTCAAGTTTACCAGACCAATGTTTTCTGTCCCAAGGTTCTTCTGACTTTGAGGATACCATCAGTAGCTCTCTCAGTGTGTGCTATGCACAGCTTTGAAGTGTTGGTTACTTAACTCATCTGGGGTAATTTTTTATATCCTTCAGCAAAACAATTTGGTAGGCTATTCTGTGACTATCTCAGGTAGTTGTAATGAAACTAAGTTCTGGTTGCCCATAACAGCAACTTCAAGAACACAGTCTTTTATCACAGTCTGTACCCTTCTCCCTATTCTTTTATTGTTTCTTACTAGGATTATCTGCAAAATAACCTGTTATCATTCAAGTAGGTTTTCTTAGGTTATGCTTCTGGGGAATACCTAGCTAAAAAGTTTATGTAAGATGATACTGATAATACAGACCCTCAGAACTCTGGAACTAGGTTACTTGAACTCTGTTGGTGGCAAATAAGGTGGTGATAGCCCCTGGTGTGCTGTGACATCACAGTTACTAAGACTGTTACCTGTAGTGGATTGAGGATGAAGATGAAACATAAGGAAATGCTTCTGTGGGCTACTTAATTTTAGTAGGGGCATTAAGGGTGATAGGATTACAGAATGGCAGGAACCCAGTAGAAGATTTTAGCCAACAGAAGCAAGAGGATATAATTACTATGGAAAGCAGCAAAGGCAGAGTGGCAACCAGGTTACTTAAAGGGGAAACAGATGGATAGCCTAAGCATGTCACTTACCTTGCCTAATCAGGAAACAAACAGAACTGGTGAGCAAAAGGCTAACATCAGCTGCTTCAGTAAAAATAGTCTTACACCCAGGTTCATCAATTGAGGGCGAAACAGATCCTTTGAAGGAAGAATCCTGAATGCCACCACAGGTATCTTAAGTAGGGGTTCCCCAATACATCGCCCAATCTGGACTATTGTAATTTAGCCACATGACAGCCCAGTGGCAGGTACTGTGCAAGCTGTGGGATTTTTACTAGAATAAAAGCAAGGTCTCTGTTATATGATTATTGATCTGGATAATGTTCTTGTCAATAAATCATAGCAACGACTGTTGGCTTCTTTATAAAATAGCAGCAATACTCATTCACTGGCTTTTTCTAGGGTTGGGATAACTCCTATTCTCTATTATGATTTAGTTTCGCAAGAACCTTGATTGTCATGAAATGTTGCAGATTACTTTATTTGTCCTCTATGATCTTGACATATATGTTGGACCTAGAGAACAAGAGGTAAGTACTACACCATAGGAAGATACATGTGTGACAGAGTGGGAGATAAAACCTGCAATGAATCAGTCGCCAAATTTGGGGGCATCTAATTTTGAGAGAATCTATAATATCCCTTATTTTATTTTTCATCCAACAAGAATTTGAGGCAAGAACCTGTGTGCAGATGGTGTTTGGAAAATCATCTCAGATAAAATGGTAGATAAAAAGGAGAGGGAGACAAAGAAGAAAGGCAATACTAGAGTTTATTATGGAGATTGTTGTTTGGGTCAGGGGCCACAATTTCATCAGGATTGAAAGCGGAAAAGTAGTATATTGTTATGGAGTTGACATCTCTTGTGAAAAGAGTTTTCCTTGATTACAGTGCCTTTGTCAGCACTATTCTCTCATGCACATGTAATTTTCTGACATATTGCCACTGACTAAAGAAGGCACTGATGGTAAGGCAGTTGGAACACTGGGCGCATTGGGCCATCTATAGGTAGATGCCTAATGGAACATTGACATGGTCTAGTGAACATCAGCAAGACTTCTTGCTTAGATCAAATACCCTAAAAAGGTTGTGGTACCATTTTCCAATATACTTATATTCATATAACCAACTCCTGATAGATATGGTCTTATCCCTCGTCCCCCATAGTTGGAATACACAAGCCTGGAAACCAAGAAGTAGAAATAATATTGGCCTTTCTCACAATGCTTCCCAGTAACTCAAAGGCAGAATTTGTGCTTCCCATTTCTCTACTAGGTTAGAGGTTCTGGTCTCCATGGAATAATTCTACCAGGAAGTAGGAACCATCAAAACAGACTATCAGCTATTGCTTCAGGATGAATGGTGGCAGCAGGATCTCTAGCTGATCCTACCAATCTTGTGTCTTAACTTCTCTGCGGAGGTTGTATCCTTTCAAATATCATTTGTACACTTCTTGCTTACAGTGTCTCTCCTGAAGCCTGCATTCTGATTTGTTTTTTTTTTTTTTTTTTTTTTGCTTTCTGTTTTTCTGATTCTACAGAGGCCTAAAGGGTCTCATTGGCCCTACTTCCCAATGCACACATACACACACAACCTGCCCTTTAGAAGGTTTAGGGGAATTAATGCCTTCAGGCATTGATCTTTTGGTGAGATGGATGTCTATGGACAACTGCTCCTACCCTGTATCTCCCCCGGCGAGGATGTTGGGAAGTATTTACACTTTCCAGAATGTTTGAGGCAATCATTTGCTATGAACCAGTCTGATGTCAAAGCCACCTTAATTTGGCTTTTTTTTTTTTTTCATTCTCCTGTGTATAGATGAAGCAGACAGAGATAGATCTGTGCCCTCACAAACCTCATAGTTGTGTGGTGGAGATAATTATGCAAGTTACTACAATGTGGTTAATGTTAGTGATAAGGGAATTAACTAAAGGCTGCTATCAGTGCTACTGGCTATGCTGAGGAGGCCACAATATAGGTTCAAGTTCCATGTAGGATAGTTAACTTCCAGGGCTACAATTTTTTTTTTTCGACTTCTCCCAAGGGGAAAAGTGCCCCAAACAAACTAGGATACTTTGTTCCTGGGCCACTGGAACAAAGCCCCAGCTGGCCTCCTTTCTCAGCATTGATAATTTGTGTGGTACAAAATTTTACATAAGGAAGTAGCATGTGTGAGATCCACCCACACCAGCCTGTGCGGGACCCAGTCTCAGAGTAGGTTCTGATCCACCCCACCACCAGCAGACACCTGCCGGAGCCCCGCCTCTTGCACAGGACTGTCCCTTCCTACCAACAGACTACTGTGGGAGGTCAGGCCAGGACCAGATCTCCCCTCACCAACGTGGGCAGGACCCAGGTCCAGGGTAGGTCTGAGTTCGTCCCACCCCCCAACACCTGGGAGCCCAATACTAACCCACTTCCATCTTGGGACACTGTAGTCATAACCATAGCCTTCCCCACACTGTAGCCCCTGCCTTTTTGATGACAGGGCCTAGAAGCAGCTGCATCTCAGAGCAGGCATTCCAAAGAGAGTATAAGGTCCACGCATTCAGTCCCATCTGTGTAAGACATTGCATCCATCGTGGGCACCTCCAGTATTATCTTGAGTTACCTTGGCTATTGCCGCCACCACCTTTAGTTGAAGTAGTATACATTGATGGACACCAGCAGGGTCTGGAAGCCCAATATCAGGGTGAGTTACAGACATTCTACATGGGTGCTACAAGAATATAGGGTAGAAACTGTAACACCTCAGATACACACTGTAAGAAAGGAGGACACATAGACAACATGTATTGGGGGAAAGTGCTCCAAACAAACCAGGTTACTACAATAACAGAACCCATGGACAGCGAAGTTGATGAAATGTCAGAGGAGGAGTTCAAAAGGTTCATAATTAAAATGATTTGTGAATTAAAGAATGACCTAAATGAGCAAATAATAGGCAGAAATTGATCAATAGAGAGATAAGAGAGCAAATAAAGGTAGCAAGATATTACTTTAAGAAAGAGATAATAGAGACTGGAAAAAAAAAACAGTCAGAAATCCTTGAAATGAAGGATACAATAAACCAAATAAAAAACTCAATAGAAAGCATAACCAACAGACTAGATCACTTGGAAGAAATAACTTAAGATAATGAAGACAAAGTATACAATCTGGAAAATAAAGTTGATCACACAGTGAAGGTAGAAACAATGAACAGAACATCCAAGAATTATGGAACAGCATCCGAAGACCAAAACTAAGAGTTATTAGCATAGAGGAAGGCACGGAGTTTCAAACCAAAGGAATGCACATTCTCTTTAATGAGATAATACCAGAAAATTTCCCAGGCATGAAGAACGAATTGGAAAACCAAATACAAGAGGCTTCCAGGACACCAAATGTACAAAATTACAATAGCTCTATACCAAGACACATTATAATGAAAATGACTAGCATGCAGATAAGAATAGGATCTTAAAAGCTGTAAGAGAGAGGAATCAGATCACATATAGGGGGAGACCAATTGGTATCTCAGCAGATTTTTCAACCTAGACCCTCAAAACCAGGAGATCACAGAACAACATATACCAAGCTCTGAAAGAAAATAGATGCCAACCAAGAATCTTATATCCAGTAAAACTAAGCTTTAGATTTGATAATGAAATAAAAACCTCCCATGATAAACACAAGTTAAAAGAATTTACAACTAGAAAGCCTGCACATCCTCAGCAAAATATTCCACGAAGAGGAAATGAAAAACAATGATGATAATCAGCAGAGGGAGGTATTACACTGAAGGAAAATCTAATCAGTTGAGAAAACAAGTCATGTTAAATACCAAAAATAAACAAAAATGGCTGGGAATACAAATCATGTCTCAATAATAACCCTGAATGATAATGGCCTAAACTCATCAATCAAAAGACATAGACTAGGAGATTGGATTAAAAAAAACCCAACAATATGCTGTTTCCAAGAGACTCATAGGAAAAGACACCCACAGACTAAAGGTGAAGGGTTGGGAAAAATCATATCCCTCACATGGACTGCCGAAGCAAGCAGGGGGTTCCATCTTTATATCAAATACAGTAGACTTCAAGCTAAAGTTAATCAAAAGGATAAAGAAGGACACTATATACTGCTCAAGGGAAACATACACCAACAAGACTTAACAATTATAAATATATATGCCCAAAATAATGAAGCACACACCTCTTTTACCACTGGATAGATCTTCCAAACAAAAGCTGAACAAAGAAACCATAGAATTAATAACACAATCAATAACTTAGACTTAGCTGACATATATAGAATATTTCATCCTTCAATGAGTGAATATACTCTCTTCTCAGCAGCACATGGATCCTTCTCTAAACTAGACCATATATTATGCCACAAAACAATTCTTAGCAAAAATATCAGATCATAATGGAATGAAATTAGAAATGAATAATAAAATAAGAAATAAAAGCTACTCCAACACCTCTAGAGTAAATAATATGCTACTGAATGAAAAAGTGGCTACAGAAGGCATAAAGGAGGAGATGAAAAAGTTTTTAGAGGTAAATGAGAACACAGAACTTATCAGAATCTCTGGGACACTATGAAGTCAGTTCTAAGAGAAAAGTTCATTGCATGGAATTCATTCCTTAAAAGAAGAAAAAGTCAACAAATAAATGACTTAACATTACATCTCAAAAGAAAAAGAAGAACAAATCTATCCACAAAAAAGTAGAAGAAAGAAAATAATTAAAATTAGAGTTGAAATCAATGAAATTGAAACAAATAACTGAAAAATTGACAGAACAAAAAGTTGGTTCTTCTAAAAAATAAATAAAATTGGCAAACCCTTAGCCATGACAATGAAGAGAAGGAGAGAGAAAACTCAAATTACTAACATATGGATGAAAGGGGAAATATCACAACAGTCACTACAGAAATACAGAAGATAATTAGAAATTGGTTTTGAAAACTTGTACTCCAATAAAATAGAAAATATCAAAGGCATCAACAAGTTCTAGAGTCATATGATTTGCCCAAATTGAATCAGGATAATATACACAATTTAAACAGATTCATTTCAAGCAACAAAATACAAGATGCCATCAGAAGTCTGCCAACCAAGAAAAGACCAGGACCAGATGAATCATAGCTGAGTTCTACAGGATCTTTAAAGAAAAACTAATACCAATACTTTTCAATTTATTTCAAGAAATAGAAAAAGGCAGCACTTCCAAACTCATTCTATGAGGCCAGTAACCCTTGATTCCAAAACCAGGCAAAGACACATCAAAGAAAGAAAACTTTAGACCAATATCTCTAAAGAACATAGATGCAAAAATTCTCAATAAAATTCTGGCAAATTTAATACAAAAACATATCAAAAAGATCATGCACCATGATCAAGTGGGATTCATCCCAGGTATGCAAGGTTTGTTCAACATAAAGAAATCAATAAACGTAATTCATCACATCAATAGACTTAAAGATAAGAACCATATGATCATCTCAATAGACACAGAAAAAGCATCTGATAAAGCACAGCACCACTTCATATTCAAAAAACTAGAAAAATTAGGGATAACAGGAATATATCTCAACATCATAAAGACTATTAGCTAGGCTAATATCATTTAAATGGAGAAAAATTGAAGGTATTCCCTCTAAAAACTGGAACAAGACAGGGATGCCCTCTTTCACAACTTCTATTTAACATAGTTGTACACTCCTCAGAATAATTAGATTAAAGAAATTAAAGGGATACACATAGGAAAAGAAGAACTCAAATTAGCACTATTTGCTGATGATATGACTCTATGCCTAGAAGACCTAAAAAAGTTCCACCAGAAAATTCTAGCATTAGTTAATGAATTCAGCAATGTAGCAGGATATAAAATCAACACCCATAAGTCAAAATGCATTTCTGTATATCAGTGACAAATCCTCAGGAAGGGAAACAAGGTAAACTACCCCATTTACAATAGCCTCAAAAAATAAAATAGCCTAGTACATTGGAGAAAATATAACTTCTTCAAAAAATGGTGCTGGGAAAACTGGAAATCCATATGCAACAAAATGAAATTAATCCCTATCTCTCTCCATGCACAAAACTCAACTCAAAGTGGATCAACCTAGAAATTAAATCAGAGACACTGTACCTATTAGAAGAAAAAGTAGGCGTGAATCTCCATCATGTCAGATTAGGCCCTGACTTCCTTAATAAGACTCCTATAGCACAAGAATTAAAATCAAGAGTCAATAAATGGGATGTATTCAAACTAAAAAGCTTCTTCTCAGCAAAAGAAATAATCTGTGAGGTGAATAGAGAGCCTACATCTTGGGAGCAAATTTTTACCCCTCTCACATTAGATAGAGCACTAATCTCTAGGGTATATAAAGAACTCAAAAAGTTTAAACACCAAAAAGTAAATAACTCAATTAATAAATGGGCCAAGGACCTGAACAGACACTTCTCAGAAGATGATATAAAATCAATCAACAAATATATGAAAAAATGTTCATCATCACTAGCAATTAGAGAAATGCAAATCAAGAGATTTCATCTCACTCCAGTCAGAATGGCAGCTATTATGAATACAAACAACAATAAATATTGGCGAGGATGTCGGGGGGGGGGGGGAAGGTATGCTCATACTCTGCTGGTGGGACTGCAAATTGAGATAACCAATATGGAAAGCAGTATGGAGATTTCTTGGAAAATTGGGAATGGAAACACCATTTGACCCAGTATCCCTCTCCTCGAACTATACCCAAAGGACTTAAAAACAGTATACTACAAGGACACAACCACATGAATATTTGTAGCAGCATAATCCACAATAGCTAAATTGTGGAATCAAACTAGATGCCTTTCAGTAGGTAAATGGATTAAAAAAAATGTGGCATATATAAACAATGGAATATTATTAAGCACTAAGAGAGAATAAAATCATGGTATTTGCAGGTAAATGGATGGAGTTAGAGAAGATAATGCTAAATGAAGTTAGCCAATCCCCAAAAAACAGATGCTAAATGTTTTCTCTGATATAAAAAGGATGATTGATAGTGGGGTAGGAAGGGGGAGCATGGGAAGAATAGATGAACTCTAGATAGGGCAGAGGGGTGGGAGGGGAAGGGAGGGGGCAGGGGATTAGAAATGATGGTGGAATGTGATGGACATCATTATACAAAGTACACGTATGAGGACACAAATTGGTGTGAATACACTGTGTATACAACCAGAGATACGAAAATGTGTATGTATGCAATATGAAATGTAGTGCATTCCCCTGTCATATATAAATAAAAGAAATTAATAAAAAAGAATGTTAGAACAAAGAAAAAACAGTAGCAAGTGTAATGAGGTAAAGGAATATTTTACTCATTTAACAACTGATTTGGGTGTTACTGTGGTGAGCCGTTCCTATAGACCGTGGCCGCCATTAGAAGATGGCGCCAGCTTCCACTGTGGCCTGTGATAAACAACTCCTTTTATGGAGAATTGGCGCGCAATCCCTTACCACCCTATGAGAAAGATCCACGTGGCAGCTTGGGATTGGTATGCGGGAGGCTTTATTAGGCTGTGCTTGGGCGCTCGGCGGGGGGGTCACTAGAAGATGATACTTGAATCAAGGCCTGAATAAACTGCTGAAAGAAGAATCCTGTGTCGTGTTTTCCCTTGCCGGCGAGGGGTCGCGACATGTTACCTTTTGAGACAATTTTTTTTTTTTAAGAAGTAATTTGATTAACTTCTTAGGAGAGTTTTTTGAGCTGCCTTCCATGGAGGGTTTCTCTTCTTTACATGAAGATCTCTTCATTTCTTAGTACTATCCAATAGAAACATAATGCATGTCACATGGGCTATTTTAAAAATTCTGTTAGCTGTATTAAAAAGGTAGAACAAAACAATTTTAATAGTATATTTTTGTGAACCCAGTACAGGAGAAATATTATTTCAACATGTAATCAATATAAAAATTATTAATATCTTAATTTTTATACAAAGTCTTAGAAATTCAATGTGTAGTTCATATTTCAAGTGCATTTCAGAATGTGGGCATCTTTGAGGAGCTAGTTTTCTTCCTACAGCAGTAACTTTACAGTCGCCGCCTGATGATATCTGGATACCAACCTCAACCACTGTATTAGGTTATATTTCCCCAGCAGCTTATTGTTGTGAAAGGTGGTTGTTTGGGAAGTGAATCCTGGAAACACTAGTAAAGAGGTAGGCAAGTGAGTCAGTAAAAAGAAGGAAATTAAATAAAAGGTGTGCTGTTGAGGAGGGTGCCATTGTGGGCAACCGGGACTCCATTCTGCTGGAACCTCTGAGAGAAAGTATAAAATATGAGTTACTTCCCTTGAAGCTTGGATATTTATCCTTTAACTCTCTTCCCAGGGATAAGGGCTTTTCCTATTATTGTTAACTTCCCCAGACGTTCACTTCCAGCCTTCCTCATGCCAGCAAGCAAAGCCTGAGGAAGTGTTTTTAATTTTTTTTATTTATATATAATGGTGGAATGCATTGCATTTCTTATTACACATATAGAGCACAATTTTTCACATCTCTGGTTGTATACATAGTATATTCACACCAATTCGTGTCTTCATACATGTACTTTGGATAATGATGATCATCACATTCCACCATCACTAATAACTCCATGCCCCCTCCCTTCCCCTCCAACCCCTCTGCCCTATCTAGAGTTCGTCATGAATGGATTAAAAAATGTGGTATAAATACACAATGGAATATTACTCATCAATAAAAGAGAATAGAATCATGGCATTTGCAGGTAAATGCATGGAGTTAGAGAAGATAATGCAAAGTGAAGTTAGCCAGTTCCAAAAAACCAAATGCCTAATGTTTTCTTTGATGTAAGGAGGCTGATTCATAGTGGGATAGGGAGCAGGAGCATGGGAGGAATAGAACTGGGGACACTGCCTGTGCTTGAGGAATGAATGCTCTTTAATTAACTCATTGCAATGAGAGAGAGAAAGCGCCCTGTGGGGGAATTGTGATGCACGTTGGTAAGAGCATTAGGAAGGACAGGATTAGGTCTCTTGTCTAGTGACTCGGAGGAAAGTTTTGAAGTGGGGTTAACTCTGGGATTGTCTTGTCAGGAATATAGATAATCCTAAATTTGGGTCTCTTCAGAATTCTTGACCTATAAGGAGAGAAGAACAAAGAAAAGTTAAAGTTACAAGTAGTCAATAAGTAGCTGTCACATGTATTAGCCCAGACAGGGAGATGTTTGTGGACAGTAGAGTTTTGTGGTTTAGACAATGTTTTTATTTGTGTCTGCATTCAGACACAATTAGTGGATAGTTTTGTGTTTTTGTCTTGGTCCACTGTGATCACAGAGTGGGCTTGTCTGACACTGGAGTACAACATAAGAGAGACCAGAAAGAGCTGCTACTCCTGACTCTCCTCCATCCTGCAAATTACTTCCTGGTAAATATTGACATTTCTATAATACTTTCGTCCTCACAGATTTGACGTGTATATTAGTTTTCTATTGCTACTAAACATATTCTTGAAAAACAGCAGTTGAACACCTTTTAATTTTGAGGTCAGAAACCTGGGTATGCACTGAATGGGTTCTCTGCTGAGGGTGTCACCAAGCTGAAATCAAGGTTTGGCAAGGATTGTCATTTTATCTAGAGCTCAGTGTTTATCTTCAACTTCATGCAGGTTGTTAGCAGAATCAAATTCCTTGCACTTATTGGACTGAGGCCCCTGTTTCCTTGCTGACTGCCAGCTGGTGGGCTGCCATCTGCTTCTGGAGAAGACACAGCCCTGACTTGCTCTGTCTCTGACCTTCAGACCCATATCAAGGGTCATGTGATTAACTCAGACCTATAAGGATAATTTTGATTCATTCATTATTGTTGAGGGCCACAGCCGAGTCGGGATGACGCATGGCATTTTTGCCAGAAGTAGTGGTTGAGAGGTGACGCCAGCAAGCCTTTAAGATGATGACTTTTGAGTTCTCGCGGAGTTCCCGTTGGGTTCCGGTTGAGCTCTTGCGGGGATTCCTGAACAGTTTGCATTGGTTGGGGAAGTGCTGGAGGAGGGATTTCCGGTGTGTGGTTCCTGGAGGAGCTGCGTGGTTCGGGAGAGTTCCTGGGGAGCGTGTGTGGAGTGTGCTGGTGGAGTTCAAAAATAAAGTTTGTTCCTGCTTCAGTGGCTTGTGATTTGTGCCCAGCCAGACTGCGGCACATTATCAACTGATTAGTAACCTTAATGATAGGAAAATTCTTTTGCCATGTAACATTTTTTTATTCAGATTATTTTGAAAGTCATCCATGTTGTTGTGTTTATCAAAATGAATTCATTTTTATTGTTGAATAATATTCCTTTGCATTTGTTACACACTTTGTTTATCCATTCCACTTGCTAATGTACATTTGGGTTGTTTCAAGGTTTTAGCTGTTTTGCCCTAAGCCACTATTGAGCATTCATGCATACATCTTTGGGAGGACCTGAGTTCTTTTTCTCTTGGGTAAATAACCTGGAAGTGGAATGATTTCATCATACATTTTACTTTTTAAAGATAAGGCTGAAATATTTTGCAAAGTAGTTGTATTATTGCACAGCAGCATTGTATTTTTTCCACCAGCAGTGGATGAGAATTCTACTTGCTCCCCAAAGTACATCCTTGCTAAGAAGACAGTAATGGTCATTCATTGTTATTTTAGCCATTTTAATAGTAATAGAATCCCACTAGGGTTTCATTTTGTAATCCTGTAATGATTAATCATATTAATCATTTCTTTCTTGTGCTTATTAATTTAATAAGTATCTTTCACCTACTTTATGACATGTGATTTTCTATCATGACATATTTGTTTTGACAATTTTTCTAATTGGATTTTTTGTTTTCTTTACATTTTTTTTCTTAATTTCAAATATTTTCTATTTTTTTCTTTTTTATTGTCTGTGTTTAAGGTGTAAAACATACATGGAGTATGCATATACATAGTTGAAATGATTACTACAGTCAAGCAAATGAGCATCTCCATCACTTCACATGGAGAGAGAAATTTTTTGTTTTCTTATATTTTGAGAGTAAAGATAATACTGAAATTATATATTCTAGATGCCAGTCTTTTTATCAGAAATGCATCTTGCAAATGTTTTCTTTCATGATTAAACTCATTTTATCATTCTTATAGTATTTTGTAGAGAAGTTCTTAATTTTGGTGTGTCTTAATTATAAATTAATAAATTTATAAAATTAATAAACAAATTCATTTTGTGTCATACCTAACTTTGCTTAATTCTGTGTCACAATGATTTTTTTTCATTTTCCTTTAGAAATTTTCTAATTTTAGGTTCAACATCTAGGTCTATGATCCATTTTTAGTTAACTTTTGCATATGTTGTGAGGTCTTTAATTTGCCTTCCCACTGAAAGCTATTTTCAGTGGATTTTTAATTGCTGGATGATAGATGTTTCTTTCAGTATTTTATAAAGATGCACCGTCCTGGAGATTGTATTCCACATCTTTGGACACATGAACGATGAAAATTATTCCTGTAGAGAGTTGTTTTTGATCATATATTTCCCAAACACAAATTTTGACTCTTCACCAAATGAAAGGACATATATTTTTTGTAAAGTAAAATTTACATTCCTAAAAGTGATTTTAAAAATATTTTCAAATGAATTAATAGAAATGATCTTTCAGCAGTAGGAAAGACTTTTGATCTTTAATATAGTAACTCAGCCAGGACAATAATTGTACACTTCTAGTGGCTCCATGTTGGTAAATTCAGAGACTGCTGCAGCAGAGATTAAATGGCCATTCTGCATCTTTGAAATAAAAATAGTTTCATCTTACCAAACCCAGAGTTCAACAAATCATTCTTGGACTTATTTCAAAAGGAGAAGTATTAAAAGTGTCCGTCAACAAATTTTACCTAAGATACTTTTATGGAAATGACAAGTTTCAATTCATTTACATATTTGAATTAATATTTACAGTTAGTATCAAAGCTTTCATTTGGCTATAAAATGTATTATGGTTTGCAATTTTAGATCTTTTTAAACTGACTTGTGTAATTAACAAAATGAAAGTTTTTTTATAATTTTAGTCTGTGGAAGTCATACTAATTTTTGTTTAATTATAATTATAGTTAAAGGTAATTTTTCTATATTTAACACTAGAAAGTACGTAAAAAATCTCAAATCAATGTGTGGAATACATTCTGAAGCTCTGCAAAGAAATTAAAGTTGGGAGGCTGAGGTAGGAGAATCACAAGCTCAAAGCTGGCCTCAGCAACTTAGTGAGGCCCTGTCTCTAAATAAATATGAAGAGCTGGGGATGTGGTTCAGTGGGTAAGTGCCTCATTGTTTAAACCCTTGTACCAATAAAAAGGTTAATGGCATAATATATAGATTCATTAGACATACAAAATATAAGATATAGATAAATACACATATATATAAAATTTACTACACATTATGTATATAGTTAACATCAAACAACTTTCAGAATGCATTATGTTTTTGCATTTCAAAGAAAAAGAAACAATGAAGAAAGAAAAAACTTTGTTCTATTTTTTGTTTTTAACTAATATTGGACTGATTTGTGATAGTAAGATAGGGATCCTATTTCTATTGTGTCTATACCCTAGAGGAAATATTTCTACGATTGAATAAATACAATTAAATAAATTCTGAAGAGGTATATAGTGTGACTGTTTACTTTAATCTTTTCAGATATATGGATATAAGGCTTAGGGAAATAACTACTTCTTAAAAGCTAAAGTCAAACTGAAATATTATAAGCAAAGCCTGAAAAGCAAGGCAAAACAACAATGATAAATTTTAACTATAAAAATATTAGCTCACATTTTCATATGAGTAATTTGTGTTCCTAATGATTGAGTACCCTAGTTTCCTTTATTTTATTAAAAGTCTTACAATGCATTTCTACATACATACCTGCCTAAAATATTTATGCACATCCTTTTTATTCTTATAGAATGGAAGAAAAAATTGCAAGAATGAAGTTAAATGTGATAAAGTTTTCTCAGCTTTTTGAAATTATTAATAAAACCAAAATTTTGTCTTTTTATTTTTTTACAAAAAAATGGGCTTAGTGGTTTACTGTGAATTGTTTCTTCTTTGAATCATGTCAATATTATATGTCTGGTTGCCAAACTGATTATCCCATATCATAAAAATTTAGTGTCTTTCTACTGGAGTTGTTACTGGGTGATGGCTCATTTTGAAGACATAATCAGGCCCATAAATTGCTAACATGACAGAATTTTAAGCAAATAGCTTAAGTCTCTTTTCCAATAACCCTTAACAGATCTCTTCTCCACCTCTGAAGTTCTTTAAATTGGTTTTAATCATAAGTAAGTATTATGTAACCCTGGTTCAGCTATCTTTAGTCTGATGGTCTTTCACAAAATAAGCTTGTGTATGTTTTGTGTGTGTGTGCACACACAACACACTCACATTTTGTTTTACTATTTATAGTGTATAGTTATTTTGATGTGATTTAGCAATAATGTAAAACATTTTTTCTCTTAGAAATAAAATGACTAGCTTTCACACATTAGGCATTTAGAATCTGTGACAGGGCTAATACAGAAAGGGAAATATTACTTCAGGTGTCTTCTTGCACTAACAGTCTATTGGATTCATCATCCATAAAAGAAAGCTCTCAGGACCAGCATGGCTTGGAGAAAAGTAGTAGCATTTTGGTTAATTTCATTTTTTGCATTTCATGATGTAGAAGATAGTGTTTAGAGGTCACTATCCACTGAACATTATCTTGCATTATTGCCATTGGCTCTGAGACATGAGTACAGTGTTTTTCTTTCTTCAGAGCCAGTGGACTGCCACAGTATGTTCAGTTATCTGAAAGAGTAAGAGTTATTTATACAGTACCAAACATTTGGTGTGCTCTTGTACTTCTTACCTATCAAATAGCATCAGAGGTTTTAATTGCTTTGTGTACATTTGAGGAAGATAGTATATTTTGACAGCCTAAGTAGCCAACCTGGTCTTGTATAAAATCACCTGCATTAATCAAGGTAAGCGCTCTGAAACATATTCTTTTATTTTTAAAATTTGTTCTTTTTAGTTAAACATGACAGTAGAATGTATTCTGATATGTCATATATATATGGAGTATAAATTCCCATTTTTGTGGTTGTACATGATATGAAATGCATTTTTTAAATGAGAAAGACAACTATAATGACAAGATTTATCCTTGGTTTCATTCTATATCATTCAGGGATAATAGTTTTACAGCAGCACAGTCTAATTGCTTGGTTAATAAACTTTTGGCATCAGTGTTTGCAAATAAGCTGAATTGGACTTTTGTTTTTAAAATAATACTTTTTACTAGATACAGCTATCTAATAACTTTGTGTGAAACTATGTGTAAATATATACACACGTATGTATATCATACTATGCATGTGTAGAAGTGTTAAGTGCTTTGGGTACAATGTTAGAGGTTAACAATTCTTTCTTTATTCTGCAGAGTAGGTAATTGTTAGATGCTCCTTAAATATACTACTAAATCTCACGAGCATGTGTAGTTTAGTTATAGTACAAATGATCTTTGATTAACTTATTATGGAACAGTATAACAAAATGAATACTACATTGAAATCAAGAGATTTGAATTCAAATGAAAAGTCTTACACTTCCAAACTATTAGCTGAAAAGTTGGCATTCTCTAAAGATTATCCTCCTTATTTCCCTCTTTGCCAAGTAGATTAACTTTTCCCTCCCTAGGACCACGATGATTCTTATGTCCAGGTTCTTTTTGTTTTTTTATTTCTCCTTTTCTAGCAGCAATCATGGCATTTTGCAGTGTTTATGTAGTTCTATCTTCTTCAGAAGGCTAAGAGCTCCTAGGCATCAACCATGTTTTGTTTTTCCTCATGGTCTGTTATGGTTCAGATCATAACAATTTCTCAGAGACCCATGTGTTAAAGGTTTGGTCCCCAGCCTGTGGTGCGATGGAGGTGGTGAAACCTTTAAGAGGTGGGGCCTACTTGCCAGGAATTAGGTCCCTGGGGATATGCCCTTGAAGGGAATATTAGGATGCAGGTCTTCCTCTCTCTATTTGCTTCCTGGCCATCCTGAGGTGAGCATTCTAGTCCAGCATATGCTCCTGCCACAATGTGCTGTCTTCCCACAGGCCCAAAGCATCAGAGCCCAGTGTCCATGGACTGAAACCTATGAAAACATGAGCCAAATAAACATTTCCTTCTTATAAGTTAACTGTAAGGAGGTAATTATAAGAGGTAATTTCTCAGGTAATTTGTCATGGGTGATGGAAAGCTGAGTAACATACTGTCTAATGTAGTATTTGCCATATAGGGGCATGCACTGCCTATATGCTAAATGATTTATATGTGAGGACTCTGGAATAGAGTATCTTTAACAACTCTTGATGGTTTCTGCTTATAACTTGATATTTAGTAGGTATTAGATATAATTGGCATGTAATATATTTAGTTGAGAGATTGATTTCTAAATGTATCATTGGATTTTACCAGAAAACAAATTCTTGTCATAATTGGCTTCTCATGGACACCTGGGCTATGTTATTTCATTGGTTTGTGACTTACTGGATCATTTTGTAGTTATTTAGTCACATTCTGAACCTTAACAATGGAATAAAATGACTTTTTTAATAATTATTCATGAAGCAAACTCTATAATCTGAAGGTTAACTTGCCATACCTTTAAAAAAGTATTTAATCATACTGATTATTAGTTCTATCCATTATACTGATTATTAGTCTCAGCATAACATTGAACATCTTAGTTAATGGCATTGCTCAAATGAGCAATGATATCATAGTTTAAGATTATTTTGAAACCCCCAACTACAACTTACATATATATAAGTTAATTCTAGATAAAATGTGTATAGGCTTGAAAAATTAAAGATAATAATATTTCATATAGAAAAGTGACTTCCACATTTGAACTTCCTCCATTATTCTGCTTTCTCCATGAGTCTGCATATATAAAGATTAATCTTTGTCTGGATCTGAACCTTGGAAGACAGTCAGCAATTTGAGAACTGAATCCAACTCTTGGATTATCTCATTTTCCCTTGTGCTTAATTAGCAATCTTAATTACTTTTAAAATATAAAAGTAATTAAAGAATTCTAAAAATTCTTTAGACATGTTTTCTGGCATTTTTAGACATGTTTTCTGGCATTTTTAGAATTCTTTAATTACTTTTATATTTTTATTTATTGTCTCCTTATGTTTTAATGTTATTTATAACTATAAATGTATTCACACAGTTAAAAATATAAAAGTTGCAAAGCACATCTGGTAAAAGTTTGATTACAGGGCTGGGGTTGTGGCTCCGTGGTGGCACACTCATCTGACGTGTGAGGCACTGGGTTTGGTCTTCATCACCACATAAAAAATAAATAAATAAAATAAAGGTATTGTGTCCATCTACAATTAAAAAATATTTTTTTAAAAAAGGTTAATTACATACTTCTGGCTTTATTCACCTTGTTTCCTCCTCCTAAGTCAACCAGTATCACTGGAAGCTTAATATATTTTCAGCAATATTACTTCTTTCTGCATAAGAAATATACACGTATATCAATTTTTCCTTTTTCAAAACTTAAAATGGTAGCATAATGCATATGTTGTGTCTACCTTTTACAGCTCATGTTGTATCTGCGGAGATTTTCTAGGTTTTATAGTTGGGGGGAAAAAACTACATTCAGCTGAAATGGACTCAGGCTGTATAAAATGTACAGCTTATTTTTAGTTTATCTCTGTATGTATATATTTTACTTAAAAGCTGTTATTCTTACCTTTTATTTTATTCACATGTATTTATATTATGTATAGTTTTGGGTCTATTTGGTCATCATACATGTAATCATGGCATGTTCAGCTTGATCAAATGTTCCTTTGAAATTGATTATTTTAAATGAAAAGTGCTTTTTAGCCACTGTACAAGTGTAAATGTAGGCTTCCAAACAATTTTTATGCTGAACAGAATTATGCTATTCTAGGATTTGGAAACCTAATGAAGAATCATTTTCTAAAATGTATGCAATTATTGTCTTCAAATAATTAAATGTCCATTATTTAAATAAGAATTAGACTTATGTGGATCTCAAGGATAGAACTAGACTAACCTGAGATTAAGAAAAAATTATTCCCCTGACTCCAAAATGAAATGCATTATTCCATGAGCTGAAGGATGAGATTGATGGTTTTGTTAAGATGTGATGGGCCCCTGCACTGTAAATATGAACCAGATACTCCCTTATGATTCCCAACCCCCAGAAGCTCTCTTGCACACAAGTGCCCTTTTCAGGGCCTTGCCACTCCTTACCGCTGTTGCATGTCTACAACTGCTCCTTCTTGGTCATCCAGTTCCCCATGAAAGGAATATTGCCATGCCAACAACAGGTCGTGCTGGTAGGCCAAGGAGATGATTAAGGATTTCTCATGTACCAGTGGATAATGAGAACAAAAATAAAAATGTATGAAGCACTTCAGATATAAATAGCACTATTTCAGTGCCAAAGAAAACAGACCCAGGGGAAAATGTATTCACCATTAAGAGCACCACCTTGGGCCTGGGGCTGTGGATCAACAGTAGAGCACTTGCCTAGCACGTGCAAGGCGCTGGGTTCGATCCTTAGCACCACACAGAAATAACTAAATAAAATAAAGGTATTGTGTCCAACTACAACTAAAATATATGTATATATAAAGTGCACCATCCTGGCGTATACATATCGAGTAGTTGCACAAGCAAGTCTTTCTGAGGCATGACTAGTTTTTGATCCCATATTTATTTTATAAAATCATGTAATTCCCAATTTTATGGTTGCAAGGGGGTAATGAAACATACCACTTAGCAAGTTTCCTGAGAGCAGGACTGATGTCTGGAAACATCTTGAAGTGCCTTCACCCTATCATAGTGTCTTCCTCATGTATTTGTTGAATGCCTCAAAGTCCAGGCCAGTAGCTTCACTATCTGCTATGGTTTGGGTAAGAGTCCCCCCCAAAGCCCATGTATTAAAGACTTGGTCCCTAGCCAGTGGTGCTTGCTGGAGGAGGTAGAACCTTGAGAGGCGGGGCCTCGCTGGAAATCTCATCATGTGGGAATGTGCTCTTGAATCAGATATTGGGACCTGGGCCTCTTTTGTCTCTTTTTTGCTTCCTTGCCACCATGAGGTGGGAAGCTCTTACCACGATGTGCCTTGCTTTAGGCCCAAAAGCAGCAGTATCAACTAAACATGGATCAAAACCCCCTAATGTATGAGCTAGAATAGACCATAACTCTTTTTAAGTTGATTACCTCAGGAATTTTGCTACAGCAACAGAAAGCTGACTAACATGCTGTCCTATGTGAATATTATAGTGCTTGTTATTAGTACAGGAGTACACTCAAAAGGAGTTTTCATTTGATTTGCCTCTCTAGCCTTATGTCATTTTCTCCACTTGTTTTTTCTACAAATTCTACAGTCCTTCAAATTTGGAACCTATTTTTGAATTTCCTTATTGCCTCTTTCTTTTCAATTTAAATAACTTAATATTTATTTTAAATAATTTATACAATTTATACATAAGTATCACAATCTTATTTCATACATTGCATATGGAGTTTGTGTGGTTTACACAAAAAATGAATGGACAGTACAAAGAGTTCCCATACACCATCTGATAAGAGTAATAAGTTAGTCTTATCATTAACATTTTGTTTTACCATGCTAGATTTGTTATAATTGATGATCCAGTATTGATACATTATTATTATCATTCTTGGCATTGACACATTATGGGTTTGGACAAACGATAATGACATGTATCCAACAATGCAGCATTGTACAGAATAATTTCACTGCTTTAAAAATCCTCAGTGCTCTTCTTAGTCATCCTTCCTTTCCCCTGAACACTGGGAAACCACCAATCTTTTACTGCCTTCATAGTTTTATGTTTTCTAAAAGGTTACATAGTTGGAATTGTACAGTATATAGCCTTCCCAGACTGGCATATTTTACTTAGCAGTATGCATGTAAGTTTCTTCCATTTCTTTTTGTGACTTGATGGTACATTTCTTTTTATTCTTATATAATATTCTAGAGTATAGATATACCACAGTTTGTTTATTCACCTATTGAAGGAAATTTATGTTACTGTTTAAAGAATAATTTTTCCTTTATGCAATTTCAAAAGACCAATTTAATGCACAGGTAGAAACTAAAGCTTATATACTTTATTATTTCCAGAAACCGAAGAAATTAACAAATATGTTTTATAGTGAACCATTCAATTAAATTTTCTTTAGTGCCAAGATCAGTGCCTATATTATATCAAGATATACTTAAAATATTTAAAATCAGTATGTAGCATTTACATTTTAAAACATTTACACTACTTTTATAATCAGAAGAACAAACGTTTTCTAAAAGCATGATAGTATAGAAAGAAGTAATTTATTATGGCATTTAAGGTCTATATTTAGTCCCATAAAAATACTAAATCTACATTTTGTTAAGCTTATATAATCTTAGAATGTAAAATGGGAACCTAGGGTCATGTAGTTTAATTGGTTTCCAATTATCTGAATTTCTTTAATATTGCAGACAGGTTGTCTTAAAGCATGTTCGAACATTTCAAATGATAAGTTTTCTCTTATACGTTGTCTGGTTTGACTTTTCTAGATAACTCTAATCATTAGGAAGGTCTTTCTTTTATTCAGCTAAACTCTGTTTTCCCATGATTTTTATCCATTCATTCTAATTCAACTCCATGAATTATAAAGCATAAACTTAATCTTTTCCCCAACGATAGTCCTTTAAATATTTAAAAGATAGCTATAATGTCACTTTCCATATTAAACTTCTTAAGCACCTTATCATCTTAGACATTTTCCTCTGATTGGTTTAACTGAATGGTTTTGCAGCTCTTTGAAAACATTTTGTGGATGAATATGTGTATACTTTTATTCATTTATTTATACATTCATTCAGTAACTATTTTTGAGTGCCTGTTGTCTATAAGACACTGTGTTAAGAATTTTGGATGTAATGGAAAACCCAGACACAGCTAGTACTTCCCTCATGAAACATACAAGGGGTAATGATGAAGATTAATGGATCAGGGAAAGCCACTTTAAAAAGGTGTTCAGGAAAGTCAGGGGAAGAATCTTCTAGACAGGCATATTCACATGTGAAGGAACTTGAAGGTAGATAGGAGATTAGCAAATTCTGGGAACTGAAAGAAAATCACTGGGACTGGGATGCAAAAAGAAAAGGTGCATGTTGTAGTTATAAAGTGTCTTCAACTTTTTCCCTTAAGTTGGAGCCTTATTCCTTCCTTCAAAATCTGGATTTGAATTAGTGGTTCACTTTTAATCAATAGAAGGTGGCAGAAGCAATTCTTTGTGATTTCTGAGGTTGAGTCATAACAAAGAAGAGCTTACCCTTGGCTTACTCAGTCTCAGATGACTTACTCTTGTTTTTTGGGACTATTAGAAGCCTGGGAAGAATCTTATGGAAAGGAACTGAGGCTTTCACCAAAACAAATACCAAGTTCTGAATGCAAATGAACAATGTAAGTGAATTATTTTGGGAGGAAAACCACCTGTCCAATTAAGCCTTCAACTCTGGTTGACATTATATTCATAACCTCATGAAAGACCCCCAAACAAGGCTATACAGATAAGCCACTCCTAAATTCATGATCCTCAGGAACAGTGAAAGATACCAAGTTTATTGTTGTCGGAAGCCACTAAATTTTGAGGTGATTTCTTATACAGAGAGCTGATGAAAAAGAAATATGTCAGTTAGATGGCTTTTGGTCTCCCAAACACAAGACCCAACTAAAAGTATTTTGAAACAGTGAGGTGTTACCGTCTCACATCATAAATACAGAGGCAGCGTAAATTCAGTGCAGGTCAAGACAGTGCCCCAAACACCATCTTTCTGCTTGGCCATTCTTATCATGACGGTGATATCTTCTTACAGAACCTCATAATTCTTAGCAATTTCACTCATCTCCTGAACAAAAGAGGCTTCTTGTGTGTCTTTTTACATATAAATAAAATCTCTCCCTCATTTTTTTTTTTTGAGACAGTGTCTTGCCAAGCTACTGAGGTTGACCTCCAATCTGCAGTTTCCTGCTTCAGTGTCCCAGGTCACTAGGATTATGGGTGTGTGCTACTGAGCTTGGCTTCCCCTCATTCTTTGTGGCCAGAACTGTTAAAATATCTGTCTTTCAAGCAACATTTGGCAAGTGAGATGGAGACAGCAGGGACTTGAAGACATGCTGCTGGACTAGATGCAGAGCATGAGAAGAAATGGAGAATCAAGGATAACCTAGATTTCCGACTTAAGCAACTGGATGGCAGGTAGCTGGACAGAAGTGTTTTTTTCCCCTCCCTAAATTGTGCACATACATGGGTGCATGTATAGGGGAAGACTAGGATTTTGGGGTGAAATCAAGAGTTCTGTTTTGTATCCAAGAAATCCATAAGACATCTAGGTGGAGATGTCAGACAGCAGTTGGATATTTATATTGGGAATGAAAAGATGAGGTAAAAATGTACACATAATCAGCAAAAAGATGGTATGTGAATCCATGTAGTAGATGACTTGGTCATCGGGGAGTGGATGAGAATTGGCAGAGAGAGGACCACAGCCAGGCTCTGCGGAGCTTCAACAC
This sequence comes from Marmota flaviventris, assembly GCF_047511675.1. NCBI lineage: Eukaryota > Metazoa > Chordata > Mammalia > Rodentia > Sciuridae > Marmota > Marmota flaviventris. Next base: position 142,881,414 of record NC_092503.1, read on the forward strand.
CTAAACTCTGGGGTAGGAGGAGGAGCTGTCAAAGGGAAACCCAGTAAGGTTAGAGGCAGGGGAAAGGCAGAAAGTCTTGTTGGCAGGGAAGACACTGGGGGAGTGATTTCCAAGAAGGAGGGAGTGGCTGTGTTCTGTTTGCCAAAGGTTGAACAAAATGAGGACATAAAAGTGACCTTTGGATTTAGCTTAGCATTTTTCTGTGGGGTGGTGTGAAAAAGGCTGATGACCGGGTAGGAAGTGGGATGAATGAGGAGCTGGGCAGCCCTTGAGTACAACTAACTCCTCAGGGAAGCTTTCCAAGGACGAGGGAGAGAGCAGCTGTAAGGGAACATAGGATCAAAGGAATGGAGGTGAGGGAGAAAACTCTGAGCACAACAGTGAGCTGATGGCAATGTTGTCAGAAGGAAAGACAGTGATTGATAATGCAGGAGGAAGGAGGAAAATCCCTGGGAAAAACCCATATACATTTATGCCTATTGGTGCCTAATATTAAGGTCAATTAATTTTTAGAGTATAAATATAATCCTTATCGTGTGGGAATGATAATTAAGGTTGTATGTTGGATGTATTAATAACTTTTTGGTAAGGTGATTTTGCAAAGTAGGTAAGCACCCAGGTTCCTTGAGATAAATTACTGGGATTTGAAAATAGCTGTGTGGCCTTGGGTAATTTACTTACTGTCTCAGTGCCCCAGCTCCCAATCAATAATAGCATCTGCATCATGGGGTTGTCATCCAAGTGACCTAAGTTAATCTATGTGAAGCATTCAGAGCAGTGTCTGGTTTATGGTGGATGTCCTGTGTGCCAAGCACCTCCTTGCTAGTAATTGTGGGGTTTGATTCTCTTGAATAACTTAAGAGTGCTGACTTTAGAAAAATTATTAATTTAAATCTTATTGTTATTTCTACATTTTTTTGGATTGTTATGTGTAAAACTTTATAAAAAGGTATCATATATTGATGTATAACTTTGATAGAAGATGAAATTTACATTTCAATTTATAGTTATTCAAGTATTAGTAATAAAAGTGAGCTCCTAGTAATTGATATTTGTTTTTTTCTGCTTGTTGGAACACTTTATTTTTGAAAATTATAAAAACAAAAAAATGTGATAGCTAGACATTCATCAGAAAGCATCCGTAGAATATTTGGGTGGGGCCACTAAGGTACTGAATTAAACAACATAATATGAAATGGAAAATCGATAGCAATCTTGTACTATTCATGCAGCACTTTCTTTCCCTCTCAGTGAATGTTAATTCCCGCCCAAGACTGACTTGCAGTTTTCAGGTGTCTGCAAAGGTAGAGCATTTATAGGAATTAATACTCTGTGGGTATACAACGTGGAGACCCTGAAGAACTAAAAAAGCATGAATAAATGTATTCCAATTATAGGCTAATGCAGGTAATGGGTTTATGGTACTTAGAGGTCCGGATCTGTTCTCTGACAGCCTGCAGACATTAGGGGCCCCTCATGGCTTGCCTGCAATGTAGGCATTATGGAGTGATTTTTACTTTACTGCCTTTTCCATCAGATCATCCCCTTTCTTTCACACACAAGGTTAATTCACTTCTTGATCACATTATTTCCTCGCTGCTCTTTGACAATATAAAAATTCTGAGTGGACAGCTCAATCCCTCTTCCATCTCAGATTTGATTGTTATGGTATTGCCTGGCGTCCCTCAGAGGCCTCCAGCAGCCTTTTCTGCACTTTATGACACTTAAATGGCTCGGCTACAATTTCTCCATCTATTCACGAAATGCTGTTAATAACTCATTTCCAAAGAGGCCCTTCTTTATGTCTTGGCATTAAAGGAATTTTTATTAGGTGCCAGGATAGGTGACACACAGCCCCAGTAACCAAAGAGTTAATTAATCTGTTGAAATTTATTGCCTTTTATACTGCACTCAGTGTGACAGTCCCTAAGAGAAACAGATACTATATTTACAGCCTGGGTTGAAATATTCAGTAATATAGTCTGCATACTGACCTCCTCCATCAGTGTATGCCTTCTGCTGGAACATCCATTAATCACAGAAGATGAATTTGTGTAATCTATCTTCTTTCTTATTCTGAGATTCCAATAAATATTGAAATAATAATTTATTGATTACCTTGCAATATAAATGTATAGTAAAGGCACCCAAGACATTTGCATGGTAATGCATTTTGGATGTTCTTGGCATTCTCTGGGAATGCAGGGAAAAACAGAGGGAGGGATACTGACATGGGATACTCAGTGAGTGCAACACCAAACTAATTTTTTTATGTGTAGAGAGAAAGGAGAAGGTGGTTTTAAACCACCAGAAAAAAATATAACCTTATTACATTCTCTAATAAATGTGAATATTTACTTAGCATATTAGCACTTTCTTTGTTCATTATCTCCAGAATATTTTCATTCACAAATAATTTTCTTGTGCCATGATTTCATTTGTAAAGCCACCTGCTGCCTGGACTTAATTCAGACACAGATGACAAGGATATAGCATGTTGCATGCTATCTTCAAGTAATACCAGTGAAATCTTCTGTGTTTATTTTATAAATTCTTCAGGCTAAAGTGTGGGTATCCTAGGACTATACTTTGGGGAGTGCTTTGTACTCTTGACCTAACTCTAAATTCAGTTGCATAATTGTCATGAGTTCTTATTTTTACTTGTAGAGGTGTTAGTTTTGTAACAATTCTAGTGTCATAATAAGTTTGGTATCATTTCTGATTTGATCCAGAAACACCGGAGAAGAATATAAAAAGCTTATATGACATTGAGATGCATGCTTAATTTTAAAATCTCTTAAAGTCTAAATGTATTTCTACCTTGATGTATTTTCAACATGCTTATGTGTGTTGAAAATGCTGAGGGACCAGCATTTTCTAGTCTGTGCTTGTACCACTGTCCCCAGTGTTACACGTTAGAGCTTGTTATGGTCTTTCAGTTGAATCTAATCACGCACAGTTAATGTAGCCCAGTTCTGGTCTCTATAATAATTTATCTCGGTTTTAGGCAACTCTATGGTCAGAATAACTGTGCAGAATGGATGAAATTCTAATGTGTGGTATTTATTTTCTTGTGCTTTACTGATAAGGTTAACCAGATGGTGAAATGTAATAGCTTGGAAGATCTGGTTTTGATATACTACAGTAGATCGTTTACAGAATGATAATGAAAAAGTAAAGTGAACAGAGCTTTTTAGATTCTCTTCTTGGTCATGGAATTGAAAATATTCTTTTTTACAGGATAGAGAAATATCCATCAAAATTCTCCTGACATTTAAACCACTTGGCTGTATAGTTTTTAAAAAAGACAAACTGTTTTGAAAAATTGCCATAAATTTTATATAGATTTATATCACATTCCTAAAAAGTGACAAATTAGGGAATTTTTAATGTCACCTGAACCAGTATTTAGTATGTGGATTTCAAGGTTAGTGAATATTCTTCAGCAATATAGCAGTGATGACACTAGTTAACTCATATATTCCTCCATGACATTTAATTTTGATGAACCTTGAAATCAAATGCCTATCAAACAATATTATAGAACTAAGCAATCCTGAAGTTTATTCTGCTTTTAATACTTGCTATTTTGATATAGATATTATTCTTTGAAGATGGACAATAGTTTTTTAAATTTCTTTTTTGTTGTTTTTTTACTGATTTGGATTATTTAAATTATGGATATAGATATTTAAGTGTCTCACAAAGGAATTATGTGGATGCATTAGACTATAGCTATTTCTTTGGTGATTAGGTTTGAATGAGATCATGTATTACCTCATAATTGCAGTACTTTTTTTTTTTGGTTGCTTTTGCTTCTAAGTATTAATGGTTGCTCCTTGTTCTGCTCATATAAAGTTACATTCTGATTTAAGTTCTCCCTGGTGTTTGGCTAATTGGACTATTCACTTAATGTATACTATGTTTTATGACTTTATCTTCCATGGTATTTTACATTTTGAAATGGCTGCTTCTAATTCTTGTTTCACAGTAGCATAATTTCCCAGTAGCATAACCTTGGGAATCCATTAAATTTGGCCTTTAAAACACTGCTTTGTTTTTTCCCACACAGTGAGAAGGTCTGTGGCATTTTCTAACACCCATGTGGACTCTTTCCCTTCATATAGTAATACTGCTGTCTCTTCCCTTCTTAATTCAAATCAGTGCAACACACTATTCATTAAGCATTCATTACTAGCAAGTTTTGTAGTAGGTACTGAATTTATGAAGTTGAATAAGCATAATTGCTGCTCTCAAGCTGTTCAAAGTCAAAATTCTATCACTTGAGGGAAAAGTAGCAAATGATGATTAAAAAAAAAAAAAAAAAAAAAAAAACTTTCCCCCCTGTATCATATTAAGTCCTTAACTTGGGAACCTTGTGGGTAAATAATTTTAGAAGCTAGCCATATAATGAGAATTCACTCAAGGGTGAGCACTTGGTTAAACACTTTAAATGGATTATGGTCATCCTTCAGTATCTCCAGTGTATAGGTTCTAAGACACCCCCCAACTCTGCCACTGGAAATAGGAAAATCCATTGATGCTCATCTCATGTTCCTTATCTAGAATGATGTAGCATTTGCATGTAACCTCTGCACATCTCAAAGTGTACTTTAAATCCTCTCTAGGTTACTTATAATGCCTCATACAATGTAAATGCTATGTGAATAGTTGTTACACTGTATTGTTTAGGTAATAATGACAAGAAAAATCTGTACATGTTTAGTGCAGATGCATTTTTTTTTCCATCCACAGTTGGTTGAATATGCACATGAGGAAACTTAGATACAGAGTGCTGACTGTACTTTACTAAATCTTACCAAGCCTGCAAGGCAAGAACTGTCATTGTATCATCCCCATTTTAGTAATGAATGAAGTGAGTTACAGAATAGCCAAGTGACCTGCCCAGGAGGCATTGAAAGGCAGCCACCTGAATGCAAGGATGGGGTTCTCCCTGGTGTGCGGGAAGACACATAGGTTATTCAGAGTAAAATTATCCATTCTTATTATGTGTTGGTCAGGCATCATTTAGTGAATATTTTTTAAAGAGCTTTGCAGTGTGCCTCTATTGTATAACAAGTCCCCGCATGTAGGCAGAACTGTTTCTAGGTTCTGTTTGATCCTCACTAAACTGTATTATTCCTTTAGTTTTCTGTTCCTTCCCTCTTCCCCAAATTTTCAGTGGTACAATTTTGTACAAGTTTTAATGCCTGGTTAGATAAAGTAATTCAGACTTTTAATGGATGAATAATAAACAGGTATTGTGTTATATGGGTTTGAATTAAGAAGGGAAGGGAAAGTAGCATTACTATAAATAGGAAAAGAATCAATGTAGGTATTAGAAAATGCCAGAGTTTTCATATACGTATCTATACACTGTTGCTTCCTTATACAAAATGTGTTTTCTGTTTGTGACCCCTTTTTGCTTAATTTTTATTGTGAATTTTATTATGCATACAAAAGAATACATAAAATTTCATATCCCATGTAAAGAATAATAATAAAAAAGCCATCACAAATTCATGACCCAAGTCAAGAATTAAAATATTGCCTTATATTATTCCTGTTGTGTCTCTCTTTGAATAGATTTCATTCTATTCCCAACTACATACTTGTATGTAGTAGGTAATAGGATTATGGTAATAGGATTATGGTTTTGTGTTCACAGTTCCCTTGCTTTTCTTTATAATTTTCCTACATGCACAAATAATATATGATTTAGGTTTACCTATTTATGGTTATTTGCATCATGCCAACAAATAATATAAATTTTCTCTACGTTTTTCAGATTTGTCTGTGTTGATATAAATAGATGCAATTTATTTTCACTGCATAATAGTCCATCGTATGAATTATAACAAATTATTTTTCCTTTGTACTGTTAATATGATTGATAGCGGCACTCATTTAAGGTTTTGCAGGGCTGAGCAATGCTGTCACCATCATGTATATACATGTTCTGGTATGTAAGTCTAGGAGTTTCCCCAGGTATAAACTTCTAGTGGAATTGCCGAATCACAGCGTAGGTTCATAGTCAGATTTGTATGGTAATGTTAAACTGTTTTCCAAAGTGGTTGGATCAAATTATATAATCATCTGTGGTATCTGGGAGTTCTGGTTACCATCCATCTTTCTAACAGGGTGTTGTCTGAATTTTAATGTTTTCTCCTAATACTTTAGCATAAAACAATATTGTATCATGGACAATTTTTATTTCTCTCATTAATAATAAGGGGAACCAATATACATACTGTTTGTTTCTCTTCTATGAAGAAGTACCTATCCAAGTTATTTTAATTTGGGTTGTCTTTTCTCCTTAATACATTTATATGTTCTTGATATAAGCTCTTTTTCAGCTATAGGTATACCAAATATCTTCTTCTAGCTCAAGTTTTCAATCTATGATATCAGATATCTTCAAATTTGATGTACCTTAATTTATCAATATTTTCTTTTTAGGCTATACTTTTTGTGTCTTGTTTAAGAAATACTTCCTATCCTACATCATAAAGATATATCCTTATATTATTTTTTTAAAGTTTTATAGTTTTGTCTTTCACATTCATCTTCAATCAGCTAGTAACTTTTCTTTTTCTTATTGGTATGTGTGTGATGTAATGTAGGAATATGGTTTTCCTTTTTTTTTTCTTTTTGGTACTGGTGATTGAACCCAGGGGCATTTTACCACCGAAATACATTCCCATCCCTTTTTATGTATTATTTTTAGACATGGTCTTGCTAACTTGATGAGGGACCTGCTAAATTTCTGAGGCTGGCCTAAAATGTGGACTAAAAGCATGTATCACGCATGGTGCCTGGATAATGTAGGAAACTGAGTAACATAGGAATAACTTAAAATGTCCAGCACCTTTTTCAATAGCTGATTCTTGCTCCACTGATCTGAAGTCTCAGATCTGTTATAGGTAATTTAAAACTATTTTTACACAGATTTGTTTCTGAACTTTCTATTCTGTTCCATGACTCTTTTTACTATCCTCATATTTATACCATAATTTTTAATTATATAGCGTTAAAAGTCATCAAATATATTAGCTTGGGACTCCTCAACCTGGTGAATATTTGTGGGATTTGTCGTTCTAAATAAACTGAAAATTCAACTTGAAATTTCAAAAGTAAAATCAGCAGCAATATTGGACTCTCTCGATAGAATAATGTTTGGGAGAATATGCATCTTTATGTTATTAAGTTATTGTAGTCAGCTTACTGTTACTATAACAAATACCAGAGATAATCAACTTACAAGGAAGGAAGGTTTATTTTTATTCACAGTTTTGAAGGTTTCAGTCTGTGATTGATTGGCATCATTGGTTTGGGGTCCATTGGTTTGGGGCACATCAAGGTGAGAGTGTGTCCTGGAGCTAAACTGCTCACCATATGAGCCAGGGAGCAAAGAGAAAATAGGAAGGTGCCAGGCTCTCACAATCCCTTAGGAGGCAAAGCCTCTATGATCTAAGGACTTCCTATGAGGTCCCACCTCTTAAAGGTTCCACCATTTAACACTAATGCAAAGCTGGGGCCTAAGTGCTGGGAGCCATTAGCCAAGTAGGTATGACAATTTCCTTGCCAGCGTACCCCATGTTGCTTAGTGGAAGGACTCGTGGAAATAGGACATTTTGCAGTGACATTGCATCTAAGGTGACCTTGCTCAAGGACCAGGGCGGATCCAGGTTTAGGGTGTTCCCGGTTTAGGATAATCCGGGTTTAGGGCATTCCAGGTTTATGGTTATTCCTGCTGGGAATAGGGCATATCCTGCTGCCTGAGTTCCCCTTGAGTTCTCACAGGATTCAGACAGTATTTTTTGGGAGACAGAAGCCCAGTGGGGGTGGATTTGGGCAGAGAACGTGGATTTCCCCAGAACGTGTTTGTAGAGTGCCGGTGTGAGTTCGGGAATAAAGAGTTGCTGTTTGAATCTACAAGCTGTGTGGTGGCTCGTGATTTTGTGCCCAGCCAGACTGCGGCACCTAAGCTTCTAACACATGGGCTTTGGGGGACAAGCCATATTCAAACTATAACAAACATGAAATATCTATTTACTTTTGAGTCTTTAATCTCTCAGTTAAACTTTAAAGCTCCATCCATACAGGCATTCTTATATTTTCTTAAATTTATCTCTAAGGACAATTTATTTCTCCCTTCTAAACAAACTATAAATCAACCTGTAATTTCAAGTTGCCTTGGGCCACCAGAAAGAGCCAAAAAAGAATGGTCTCTTTTAGCTTTATGAGGGAATATGCCCTGCCAATATCGTGATCTCAGACTTCTGACTCCCTTGAACTATGAGAGTAAATTCTGTCAAGATGCCTTGTTTGTGGTGCTCATGGTAGTCCTAGGAACCTAGTATTGTCATGTATTACTGTTGAATGTGATTGAATATTTAGTTCATGAATTTGACATAAATATTCATGAGTAAAATTGCCTAATATTTTCATGTGTTTTATGTGTGTGTGTGTAGTGTCACTATCAAGGTTGTGTTAGACTCATAAACCAATTGGAGGAGAGTCCTCCTTTTTATTTTCATAGAGTGTGACTTTTCCTAACTAGTTGGTTGAAACCCATGTAAAGCCATCTGGGCCTGGTGTTTTTGTTTGTTTGTTTGGTTGGTTTTCCTGTGGGATAATTTCTTTAATGGTAATGACTATTAGTAGTTTCTTTCTTCTTGTATTTGATTTGGTAGACTGTATTTTAAAGAATTTTACCCTTTTATGTGTTTACATTTACTGGCATAAAATTATTCATGATATTATTTTATTATGTATTCAATCTATGCAATATTGCAAGTTATGTCCCCTTTTTAATTCTCAATATGATATTTAAAATCTCTTTTATCATGATTATGCTTGTCAGTGGTAAATGACCTCTTCTCAAATAACTTACCTTTTGTAGTTCATCTTCTCTACAGTATACTTTTTTTCTATATCATCAATCACCCACTTTCTACATTCTTTGGATTTATTCTGTGGTCATTTCATAATACAGTATTTAACATCATAAATTCTCACTGATTACTGTTTTACTAACAACATTGCATTAGTTTTTATTTTGCAGTACATTTGTTATTATCAAATCTTAGTTTTATAATTTCATTGTCAATTTCTCATCATGTGTTGCTGCCTTTGTTATCTTTCGTATTACATGTTAAGATAATTTATTGTCTTCAGAAAGGTTTCTGTATGAATCAAGTTCTTTGCAGTTTGTGGCAGCCAGCTGTGTGGCCTGGCTCACAGTGTTCCAGAGCACAGAGCCCCATGTATGGCTGTGGAGACTGTCTTTTCCAGACCCAGGGTGCAATTTCATATATCTATTAGCATAAGCTTATTAGTTGAGTGATTCATGACTTCTGTATCTTTATTATTCAAGAGATAGTTTGAAATTCTTTCACTGTGGTTGTGGATTTGACAATTTAACTATTTGGAGGCTACATTGTTAGGATTCATATAAATTTAGACTTGTTGTATCTTTCTGGTGAATAGAACTTCTAACTAATATGTAACAACCTCTTTATCTCAGGTGATGTGTTTGGCTCTGCAGTCTGTTTTGTTTGATGTTAATATAGTTATGTCAATTTTCTTGATATAACTTTTTTCTATTATTATGCTTTCTGGTTTTCTATGTCCCTAAGTTTTAGGTGTGTGTCTTTTATTTTTATATTTTGAGTTTTATTCTATCTGACCATCTTTGTCCTTGATCTGGATATTGAAGTCCATTTACATTTATTGTATTATTAATTCATTTAGATTGGTTGTCTTCTTTTCAAATGTTATCTTCAGCTCCTTACCTCCTTTTGGATTAATTTATTTGTTTATTCTTGTCCATTTTTCCTTTTCAGCTTCTTTGGAAATTATTTGTTCTTTATCTGTTTTTCCATTTATAACCTAGTCATCTTAACATGCATTCTTTTTTTTTTTTTTTTTTTTTTTTGGCTGGGGCAGGATACCAGGGATTGAACTCAGGGGCACTTGACCACTGAATTACATCTTCAGCCCTATTTTGAATTTTGTTTAGAGACAGGGTCTCACTGAGTTGCTTAACACCTCACTTTTGCTAAGGCTGGCTTAAAACACAGGATCCTCCTGCTTTGGCCTCCTGAGCCACTGGGATTATAGGCGTGTTAACATGCATTCTTAACAAAGCCTAAATTTAGTATTTTTCCCCTAGTTCTCAATCATGTAGGTATCTCAGAATATGTTAGTTTTGTCATTCTCCTTTGAAATTATATGCTATTTTCAAAAGGTATTTTAATTCTATTTAATTCATTCTAAGTGACAAGTTAATATTCCTTCATATTCCTCAGTTTTTAACTTTTTCTCTCATATATTATAATTGTTTTTCTTCCTAATAATTTTTTCAGAGCTGCCCCCCCCGATCATTTCCTTTCTGCTCATAAATAGTTGGTAATGTCCTTTATTGAAGGGCTTCTGATAATAAACTCTACCTTTTTATTTAATATTTATTTCTCCTCCATTATTGAATGATAGCTTGAGTGAGTAGAAAATTGTACATTGGTAGTGAAGGAGACTATGTCCACAGTGAAGGAAAAGGCTCAAAATGAAAGTATACCACATTTTAGGAAAGAAATAGAAATAATGACAAAGAACTAAATTGAACACCTAGAACAGAAAATATAATATTTGAATTGAAACATAATCCTTTAAGAGTTGTAGCAGCATATATGATTTAAAAAGTTGGTTTACTTGAAGATTGATCAATATAAATTATATGATATGTACATTAGAGAAAAAATTATAAAAAAAAATTAACAAGTACTTTATGAGGCTGTTGTAGCTAGTTTGAAATGACAAATGTTCCTCCTCACACAAAATTTGATTCAGATGTCAAGATTAATGACACCACACCAAGAGGGTATGAAAAGGCTTATTGCTCACATAACAAGGCTGTTTGGGAGACCTAGGTAGGCCTCCCACTCTGGTTTGAAAATGACTAAAGAGAACAAGGAAAGTGTAATAGTTTATATCTCCTGCAGTACCTAAGGAAAGAGCACTAGTTCTTTCTTATCAGTTTGTCCATTTGTAGGGCAGGAAGTTAAAAAAGTAAGAGTAGGCTAAAAGCTTCTACCAATTAAATAAAACTCAAAAAATATAGCAAGGGACTGGGGATATAGCTCAGAGGTAATGTGCCTGCCTAGCACTTGTAAGGCCCTGGGTTCCATCCCTAGCACCACACATGTGCATGCACACAAACACACACACACACACACACACACACACACACACACAAAGGAGCTGGACACCAGTCACTTGCTACACCAGCAGTCAGAGTCCAATCAGGAGAGGAAACCACACAGTAAGTTAAGCTGGGAAAGCATACTATAAGAAACTATTAAGCACCAATAGGTTAGTAGTTGTACAGATGTCAAGGGATCCCTAGAGGATATCGAGGGCTGAGAGACAATACCCAAAGAATTACAAAGTTGGAAGCAGGGAGACTTCCCCAAAGCTGGAGTTAGATTTTATTGGAGAAGGTATCATTACAGCCTACTGGATGGCAGAAAAATTCACTGGGTTGCTCAGGCCAGAGCTGGTTCAGTTTTCAGGCAAGTAAGAAACTAATCTCAGGCATGCTGGTGAGATGAAGTTGTGGGGGTGTGTATACTGAAGGAATAGGATTACCACTATGAGCATGAAGCCTTTCAAATCTGGTGTTCACATTGGGAGGTCCCATGGTAAGGTAGCAACTTGGGCTAGGTTGTTGCAAAGAGGCTGATAAAAGATTGCAAGTTCTAGACACCCAGTTGGAGTATATTATGAGTATTCTCTACTCTTATAGACACCTTTTGAAGAGTTATAAGAGAACATGAGCAAGAAAAATCAGAATACAGCTGATCAGAAGAACCAAGAAAAGAAGCCTCTGTATCTTCAGTGTTTCCGTAGCATTCTTTACTAATAAATTTACTCAATGTATTATTAGAGAGCAAGTTCTGAAGGATGAATATGGAATTATGGCCATAAACTGATAATTGGCACACATGGTAAGGATATGCCATGTTTTCCTTCTTGTTTGAATGTATAATAATTTATTTAAACAAATTAGAATAGAATTTAATTTTTAAAACACTATCATTTAAAGAACAAGAGTATTGATGGAATGTTTCAACTATGAAAATGTATAACTCATTGACAGGCCAAATTTATATTAAAGTATAAGATTCATGCAGGGCATGGTAGTGCATGCCTGTATCCTAGAAGCTTGGGAGGCTGAGGCAGGAGGAATGTGAGTTCAAAGCCAGCTTCGGCAACATAGCAAGGCCCTAAGCAACTCAGCAAGACCCTGTCTCTTTTCTTTCTTTTTTTTTATTGGTTGTTCAAAACATTACAAAGCTCATGATATATCATCTTTCATACATTTGACTCAATTGGGTTATGAACTCCCATTTTTACCCCAAATACAAATTGCAGAATCACATCGGTTACACACTCACATTTTTACATAATGGCATATTAGTGACTGTTGTATTCTGCTACCTTTCCTATCCCCTACTAACCCCCCTCCCCTCCCCTCCCATCTTCCCTCTCTACCTCATCTGCTACTGTTCAATTCTCTCCCTTGTTTACCCCCTTTCCCCTCACAACCTCTTATATGTAATTTTGTGTAACATTGAGGGTCTCCTACCATTTCCATATGTTTCCCTTCTCTCTCCCTTTCTCTCCCCCCACTCGTCTTTGTTTAATGTTAATCTTTTCCTCATGCTCTTCCTACCTGTTCTGTTCTTACTTGCTCTCTTTATGTCAAAGAAGACATTTGGCATTTGTTTTTTAAGGATTGGCTAGCTTTGCTTAGCATGATCTGCTCTCATGCCATCCATTTCCCTGCAAATTCTATGATTTGTCATTTTTTAGTGCTGCGTAATACTCCATTGTGTATAGATGCCACATTTTTTTTATCCATTCATCTATTGAAGGGCATCTAGGTTGGTTCCACAGTCTAGCTATTGTGAATTGTGCCGCTATGATCATTGATGTGGCAGTATCCCTATAGTACGCTCTTTTAAGATCCTCAGGGAATAGTCCGAGAAGGGCGATAGCTGGATCAAATGGTGGATCCATTCCCAGCTTTCCCAGGAATCTCCATACTGCTTTCCGAATTGGCTGCACCAATTTGCAGTCCCACCAGCAGTGTACAAGTGTACCCTTTTCCCCACATCCTCGCCAACACTTATTGTTGTTTGACTTCATAATGGCTGCCAATCTTACTGGAATGAGATGGTATCATAGGGTGGTTTTGATTTGCATTTCTCTGACTGCTAGAGATGGTGAGCATTTTTTCATGTACTTGTTGATTGATTGTATGTCCTCCTCTGTGAAGTGTCTGTTCAGGTCCTTGGCCCATTTGTTGATTGGGTTATTTGTTATCTTATTGTTTAATTTTTTGAGTTCTTAGTGTATTCTGGATATTAGGGCTCTATCTGAAGTGTGAGGGGTAAAAATTTGTTCCCAGGATGTAGGCTCTCTATTTACCTCTCTTATTGTTTCTCTTGCTGAGAAAAAACTTTTTAGTTTAAGTAAGTCCCATTTGTTTATTCTTGTTATTAACTCTTGGGCTATGGGCCTCCTATTAAGGAATTTGGAGCCCGACCCCACAGTATGTAGATCGTAGCCAACTTTTTCTTCTATCAGACGCCGTGTCTCTGATTTGATATCTAGCTCCTTGATCCATTTTGAGTTAACTTTTGTGCATGGCGAGAGAAAGGGATTCAGTTTCATTTTGTTGCATATGGATTTCCAGTTTTCCCAGCACCATTTGTTGAAGATGCTATCCTTCCTCCGTTGCATGCTTTTAGCCCCTTTATCAAATATAAGAAAGTTGTAATTTTGTGGATTGGTTTCTGTGTCCTCTATTCTGTACCACTGGTCCACCTGCCTGTTTTGGTACCAGTACCACGCTGTTTTTTTCACTATTGCTTTGTAGTACAGTTTGAACTCTGGTATCGCTATACCTCCAGATTCATATTTCCTGCTTAGAATTGCTTTTGCTATTCTGGGTCTTTTGTTTTTCCATATGAATTTCATGATTGCTTTATCTATTTCTACAAGAAATGCCGTTGGGATTTTGATTGGCATTGCATTAAACCTGTAGAGAACTTTGGGTAATATCGCCATTTTGATGATGTTAGTTCTGCCTATCCATGAACAGGGTACATTTTTCCATCTTCTAAGATCTTCTTCTATCTCTCTCTTTAGGCTTCTGTAGTTTTCATTGTATTAATCTTTCACCTCTTTTGTTAGGTTGATTCCCAAGTATCTTATTTTCTTTGAGGATATTGTGAATGGAGTGGTTTTCCTCATTTCCATTTCAGAAGTTTTGTTGCTGATATACAGGAATGTCTTTGATTTATGCATGTTGATTTTATATCCTGCCACTTTGCTGAATTCATTTACTAGCTCTAGCAGTTTCTTTGTTGACCCTTTTGGGTCTGTTAAATATATTATCATGTCATCCGCAAATAGCGATAATTTAAGTTCTTCTTTTCCTATTTTTATGCCTTTAATTTCTTTTGTCTGTCTAATTGCTCTGGCTAGTATTTCAAGAACTAAATTGAATAGAAGTAGTGATAGAAGGCATCCCTGTCTTGTTCCAGATTTTAGAGGGAATGCCTTCAGTTTTTCTCCATTTAGGATGATGCTAGCCTGAGGTTTAGCATATATAGCTTTTACAATGTTGAGGTAAGTTCCTGTTATCTCTAGTTTTTCTAGTGTTTTGAACATAAAGGGATGCTGTACTTTGTCGAATGCTTTTTCCACATCTATCGAGATGATCATATGGTTCTTGTCTTTAAGTCTATTGATGTGGTGAATAGCATTTATTGATTTCCGAATATTGAACCAGCCTTGCATCTCAGGGATGAATCCTACTTGATCATGGTGCACAATTTTTTTGATATGCTTTTGTATTCGATTCGCCAGGATTTTATTGAGAATTTTTGCATCCAAGTTGATTAGAGATATTGGTCTGTAGTTTTCTTTCTTTGAAGTGTCTTTGTCTGGTTTTGGGATCAGGGTGATGTTGGCCTCATAGAATGAATTTGGAAGAGCTCCTTCTTTTTCTATTTCTTGAAATAGCTTGAAAAGTATTGGTATTAGTTCTTCTTTGAAGGTTTTGTAAAACTCCACTGTATACCCATCCGGTCCAGGGCTTTTTTTGGTTGATAGTCTTTTGATGGCTTCTTCTATTTCTTCCTTTGTTATTGGTCTGTTTAAATTGTGTTTCTTCCTGACTCAATCTGGGCAGATCGTATGACTTAAGAAATTTATCGATATCTTCACTATCTTCTATTTTATTGGAATATAGGGTTTCAAAATACTTTCTAATTATCTTCTGTATTTCTGTAGTGTCTGTTGTGATGTTGCCTTTTTCATCCCGTATGTTAGTAATTTGAGTTCTCTCTCTTCTTCTCTTCATTAGCTTGGCTAAGGTCCTGTCGATCTTATTTATTTTTTCAAAGAACCAACTTTTAGTCTTATCAATTTTTTCAATGTTTTTTTTGTTTCAATTTCGTTGATTTCTGCTCTAATTTTAATTATTTCTTTTCTTCTACTACATTTGCTGTTGTTTTGCTCTTCTTTTTCTAGGTTTTTGAGGTGTAGTGTGAGTTCATTTATTTGTTGGTTTTTTCTTTTTTTGAAGAAAGAACTTCAAGAAATGAATGTCCCTCTTAAAACTGCTTTCATTGTGTCCCATAGATTCCGGTATGTTGTGTTTGTATTGTCATTTGTCTCTAAGAATTTTTTATCTCCTCCTTTATGTCTTCTGTAACTCATTGATCATTCAGTAGCATATTGTTCATTTTCCATGTGATATAGTATTTTTCCTTCCTTCTTTTATCATTGATTTCCAGTTTCATTCCATTATGATCAGATATGGTGAATGGTATTATCTCCACGTGTTTATATTTACTAAGAGTTGCCCTATGGCATAATATATGGTCTATCTTTGAGTAGGATCCATGTGCTGCTGAGAAGAACGTGTATCCACTTGATGATGGTTGATATATTCTATATATGTAAGTTAAATCTAGGTTATTGATTGTGCTATTCAGTTCTATAGTTTCTTTATTCAGATTTTGTCTAGAGGATCTGTCTAATGGCGAGAGCGGTGTGTTGAAGTCACTCATAATTATTGTGTTGTAGTCTATTTGAGTCTTGAACTTGAGGAGAGTTTTTTTTATGAACGTTGCAGCTCCATTGTTTGGTGCATACAAATTGATAATTGTTATGTCTTGTTGGTGGATGGTTTCTTTTAACAGTATATAGTGTCCTTCTTTATCCCTTTTGATTAACTTAGGTTTGAAGTTGATTTTATTCGATATGAGTATGGCAACTCCTGCTTGATTCCGAGGGCCATGTGAGTGGTATGATTTTTCCCAACCTTTTACCTTCAGCCTGTGTATGTCTTTTCCTATCATATGAGTCTCCTGAAGGCAGCATATTGTTGGATTTGTTTTTTTGATCCAGGTTACTAGCCTATGTCTCTTGATTGGTGAGTTTAGGCCATTAACATTTAAGGTTACAATTGAAATATGATTTGTACTTCCAGTCATGTTTATTTATTTATTTATTTTAGTTTGGCTAGTTTTTACATTTTGGTTATTTTCCTCCCCCTTTACTGAGATACCTCCCGCTGTTAGTTTGGGGCACTATTTTTCAATTCCTCTTCTTGTAGTATTTTGCTCAAAATGCTTTGCAGTGCTGGTTTTCTGGCTGCGAATTCTTTTAGCTTTTGTTTATCGTGAAAGATTTTAATTTCATTGTCAAATCTGAAGCTTAATTTTGCTGGATACAGTATTCTTGGTTGGAATCCATTATTTTTCAGCGTTTGAAATACATTGTTCCAGGATCTTCTCGCTTTCAATGTCTATAATGAAAAATCAGTCATTAACCTAATTCGTTTACCCCTGAATGTAATCTGCCTCCTTTCTCTCATAGCTTTTAATATTCTCTCCTTGTTCTGTATGTTGGCTATATTCATAATTATATGTCTTGGAGTTGGTCTATTACAGTTTTGAGTGTTTGGGGTCCTGTAGGCTTCCAGGATTTGGCAATCCATTCCATCTTTCATCTCTGGGAAGTGTTCTAGAATTATTTCATTTAATATGTTGTCCATTCCTTTGATTTGAATCTCTATGCCTTCTTCTATCCCGATGACTCTCAAATTTGTTGTTTTTATGACATCCCATATCTCTTGAATAGATTGCTTGTGGGATTTAAGCATCTTTTCTGTGTTGACTATATTCTTTTCAAGTTGATAAACTTTGTCTTCATTATCTGATGTTCTGACTTCTACTTGATCTAGTCTATTTGTAATATTCTCGTTTGAGTTTTTAATTTGGTTTATAGTTTCCTGCATTTCTAGGATTACTGTTTGATTTTTTTTTAAGATCTCTATCTCCTGGTAAAGCTCGTTCTTTGCCATTTGAATTTGTTTGTTTAATTCATTTTCAAAATATACTTTTATTGCTTGGACTTGCTGTCTCATGTCTTCTCTAATATTCCTTTCCATCTGAGTTAGGTATGCCTTGAGTTCTTTCCCTATCCATGTTTCTGATGCTTCTAGGTCCTCCTGTAGATTTAAGTTGTCCTGCATTGTTTGTACTCCTTTTTTCCCTTGTTTTTTCATGATGTTCAAGTTACTTTCCAGCTCTATTTGATTGCTGTGTTTCTGCTGTCTTCTATAGATTTGTTTTGGTTTTGTATATCTCTGTTGTCTCTCCTTTGTGTTGGTAGACTATGCCTGCTAAAGTGGATTCCGCTGGGAAGGAATTCCAACGGCCGAGCTCCAGTGACGTCACCTCTCTGCTGTGGCGGGCCCCAGGCTCCTTGCCGGGGTGTCCGAATTGGGGGGTGGGACTGGACTGTCTCTGGTTGGTTTCAGCTCCCGGTCACCGGCGGGCGGGCCGTCTCCAGCCGCCCAGTCGCGCGGGCAGCAGGTGGGCTGTCGCAGGCGGGCAGGCGATCTCTAGCCTCCCAGTTGCAGGGGCAACGGGCCGGCTGTCGCGGGCGGTCTATCTCTAGCCGCACAGTCGCGCGGTAGGTCACCGGTGGGCGGGTGGTCTCCAGCCGCCCAGTTGCACGGGCAGCCAACGGGCGATCGGTCGCCAGCGGGGAGGCGGACTCCAGCTGCCCAGTCGCGCGGGCAGCCGGTGGGCGATCGGTTGTCAGCGGGCAGGCTTTCACCAGCTGCCCAGTCACGCGAGCAGCGGGTGGACTGTCGCCGGCGGGTGTGCGGTCTCCAGCCGCCCAGTTGTGAGGGCCTGGCCTCTAGTCCCCTGGTTTCTCCTGCTAGTCCTGGTTTCTCCTGCTAGACCAGATTTCCTGAGTGATGCCTCTTGGCAGTTCAAACTGTACTCTGGGCCTGCCGTTTGTTGGGTGTGGAGGGTGGCTATTGGGAACCCCGGCACTCTATTGTTTTGATTTTTTCTGCTTGCCCCTCCCCCAGCGCTGGCAAGACAGGTTTCGTTTTCGCCGCTGATGGGAGGGGGAGTTGAAGGTCAGGTGTCTCTAGTTTTCCCCAAGTCTTTATGCAGGCTCGCTCTGATAATCCCTCCCCCGGAAAGCCTAGGAGAGATTTTATGCGAATTCCCCGCTGTATGGGAGATGAGCTGAGTAACACACACCTGTTTTATTGTTGCAATCTGTCGGAGAGTGGCGGTGGTTACTTCAGCTCTCCAAGATGGTGGCCACTGGTTTCCAAGACTCTGTCTCTTAATAAAATATACAAACAGGTTGGGGATGTGGCTCAGAGGTTAAGCGGCCCTGGGTTCAATTCCCAGTACAAAAATAAATAAATTAGATTCATATTGAAACTCTTCATTTATTTCTGTATTTTTATCTTATAATTTCTGCTCATAACATTTTAAAGGAGAAAAATGAATACAAATCTTTTTTATATAAAAAAATTCTCCCTATGTAAACTTCATTGACACTGTGAGGTAACAGGGACTCACTACTGTTGAACCATGGTCATATTTCTGGGTCCTCACTCAAAAACTCTACAACCAACCTGACCTCATCACAGTCAAGAGAAGAAAGTCGGGGCTTTGCACTCAGAATTTGCTGACGTAAACTATGGTTCAGCTTAAGGTGTTTTTCACAGTGTTTGATTAGAGTAATTTGTAGTTGCCTAAAAGTTGTCTACCTTGTGAGGCTACCATTTGCTTGGTCATTTGGTAAGAGAATATGAGCAGAATTGTCCTGGGGATTTTTGCTCAGATGTTTATTTGTACCTGTTGCCTTTTTTGGTTTGATAGCTCTCTAGCACCCATTTTAGATACATTAAGCAAAAAAGAAAAACCAGGGAACTGACTTCTGTGCTGTTCCTTGGGTCCCAAGGTGGTCTGCCTTATTTTCTATATATCAAAGTCTTTCTATGTTTGCTTTACAAATAATGTTCATGGTTTCAAGATGTACCCTGTCAGAATAATATGGAGAAATATATTTATTTATTCTATCATTTTTCCAGAAGCAGTGATCATGCCTGGTAATTTTTGAATGGGTGTTGGGCAATATACATTTTGTGTTTTTGATACTGATTTTTATATATTCCATTAAATATTACTGAGATTTATGCTGGGATTAAATTAAATGACTTTGAATCAGATTTACTCTTTCTAGACTTGCTTTTAAATTTTGTTAGGATTGTCCAAGAGGTGCTTGGTCTCGGGTGAATTTGACCTTATTCCTAACATGACAATCTCTTTAGAAACTTAGATAATGCTGTGGTATTAGTATGTGTTCCTACTTGGGCTACTGGAAAAATGGACTCTGCCAGCCCAGCCTCCTTTGATCTTCAAGGAATTGTTCCTACTACTCCCTCACCTTAAACCCTAGTCTTCTGTCCCGCTAAACTCTGCACACTGTCTCAATTCCACTGAGTCATTTTTGCCAGAGCAACATTCTCTAGGAATTGATTAAAAATATATTTAGTAGCCTATCACTCGAATGATATTTTAGGTGAACAGTTCAACAATAACACTTTTTTTTTATTCTATGAGATTCTAGCATTAATTGTTGCTAATGAAATGTCTGCTGTCAGCCCAATTACTTTCTCTCCATAGAAGTTATTTATCTTGTTTTGTTGGTTGTATGAACTTTTTTAAAATTTTAATGTTTTATAATTTCATTATTATAAACTTAGATATATACTTTATTGTATTTCTTTTGTTAGTACTTAACTACTTCTTTAATTTAATGGACTCTTACTTTTCTTTAATGTTATAAAATTCCTAATGATGTTTATAAATATTGCTTTGCCTTACTTTTTACATTTTTTCTTCTGCTGCTCCTACTGAATATATGCTAAAGTTTGTCATTCCACGATCCTCGATCTTTTTCTTTTCCTTCACATTTTTACATCCTTTTCAATAATCTGTAATGCATTTTGTTATCAGTATTTCAGATTTATTTTTTAAATAGTGTTTGACTTTTTCAAAATATTTTTTTTTAGTTGTAGATGGACATGATATCTTTATTTATTTATTTTTATGTGGTGCTGAGGATTGAACCCAGTGCCCCAAGCATGCAAGGTGAGTGCTCTACTGCTGAGGTACAACCTCAGCCCTCAGAATTAATTTTTAACTCACTGGTTGTCTGTTCAGTTGCTTCTAATCAGCTTGTTTGGGTTTATTATTTGGTTTATAAATTGGTTTATAATTTTAGTAACTGCGATTTGCATTTATAAAGTTTGTTAACTTTCTGTTACTGCAACAGAATACACAAGTCAATTTAGAAATAGAAAATGTTTATTTTGGCTCAAAGTTTTCAAAGTTTCAGTCCATGGATGGTTGGCCCATTGCTTTTGGGTCTGTGGTGAGCAGCACATCATAGTAGAGAAAATGTGTTGGAACAAAGCTGCTCTCCTCAGGGCAGCTGAGAAACAAAAAGAGAGAAAGGAAGAGAACAGTGTCCCCCCGTGATTTAATTTTCTTCCATTACGCCTTACACCTTGAAAATTTTTACCACACTTCAGGAGCACCACAGGCCTTTCAGAACATCTAAGATCCAAATGTAGCATAGAAATTCTATTTGCTTCTTAAATTACCTCTTGTTTTTCATAATTCCTAGTAATTTCATTTTGGTTCTATTACTTCTTTTATATATTTATTAATTTTAAAAGATTGTGCCTATTTTATAGCAATTTTCAGACCGTACAATATATAGAGCTCCATTATACATTATTGTGGAGTCTAGTATCTCTTTTGTGTTCTTTCAATAGATTTCCAGAAAAAACCTGAAAACATGAAGTTTAGTCAAGCAACTAGTTGTTAATTTATTTAGTTTAAATTTAATGAATACTTCACCTGTACCCCTGGTTGTTCTCATCACTTCACACTTTATTGTAAATTTTCTTTCTTCCTCAGTCTACTCCCAGTTTTATAACTTTTTGTGGTTTGAAAATCAGATGTTGGAGTGTGTGAAGTCCTTTTAAAATGCAATTGCTTTTGGAAAGGGCTTTGAATACCCAGGGGTGTTTTTTATCTATATGTGTTGATGTGTTCCAAAGAGCTGAAGTAACATGAAATCTGAATTTTAGTTTTCATTATAATGTTAGTGATTTTAAAATCAGAGAGTTGTTATGTGTTAGGAGACCAGAAAAATAAATAGAATTGCTACATTTTCTTTGTAGATGTGAAAGCTGAAACCCAACATGATAGGTTTGGTCACATAAGATATATACCCTGAAGTTGCTAATCCAGTTTTCATTAGTTTCAGTTATTACTTATTGGCATTCTTACAGTGGCTCACCTGTATGGCTGGCCTCTTCTAAACTCACTTATTTAGAAAATTTTTGCTACTTCGTAAGTCATTATAAAATCTTATTTTCCTATATTTTCTCACATATTTTAAAATAAGAATTACCTTCCTTCTGGTTCAGTCAATAGAGTACAGAAACTACAAATCCAGGTAATTCTTTCTTACCATCAGCATTTTCAGTCTAAGCTTCAGGCCATGCTGTGTGTTAGGGCTCTAATATTATTCCAAACAATAATCATGGATGTATTGGTTGAAAAGTTTTTATTTTTTTTCTTTTTCAAAAATAAAATAGCATAACTGAGAAGATTTCTCCTTCTAACCTTTTATAGCTTTTACCTTTCTTCCACTACGAGGTAAAAATGTTTTTCTTAATTTTTTTTTTTAATATTGTGTCATGGATCAAGATGCCCTAAAGTACTTATTGAACAACTAAGTGGATGGTTGGTGAGTAATATAAGATGAAAAAGTCAAAGACACTTTTGTGTTTAAACATGCTGGTATAATTTCGTTACCATATTATTATTTTTTTGTCTGCCACAAATCAAATAAAGAAAACAAATATAACAAAGTTGGTCAATTTTTAGCTTTAATGTAACCCATAATTATAAATCCATTATTAAAAGCTAAAGGAAAACTATAAAAATTTATAATGTTGATTCTGGACTACAGAAAATAGGTACATATCTATAAAGCTTAACATTTGCAGATTGACAGATAAAGCACACTAGTGCCTAAAAAAATTAAATAAAAAATACAATCGAAATGAGGTTAGGATATGTTAAAGCAAGCAGAATATGAAAAATAGTTATTTCATGTGTGCCCTGGTCCATTAACCACTGACCTTGTGGTATGTATACTCTCTGAATTTTAATTAAATCATCATAAAGGAAAAATTTTTAAGTATCTCTTTTCCAAGCTGTGATTCTACTCCCTAAGAACTTTCCATTTCTATTTATGTTATTTGATACTAAAATACGGTTCATGTGTTCCACATAATTAATAAGAGTTGTCTTCATTTTCTCCTTGTAGGCCTTCTTTATATATTTTCTTGCATTTCAATAATTTTACACTTTTGTTTTATATACACTGGGTAAAATGGTATTTTGAATGCCTAACCAATTCAATTACTCTGAATGTTACATTGCTGAGATGCTAAGAAAAACTTGGAAAGAATTCAAAACAGGGAAAGTTCAAGTAGAGAAAACTTATTTAAAAGTTAAAAATACTTGATCTTGCTTCATATCAGCCACCAAGTTCAATACTAGATAAATTACTTTCCACCTGTAAAACTGGAATAATTATTTTCCATATGTCAATTTGGTGAAAATAACATGAAGATAAACAGATGAGAATATTTTACAAATAAAATTTTTTTTTACGAGCAAGAAAGAGGAAGCAGAGCTTGAAGGACATAATGAGAATAAAAGACAGAATAATGGGACTAAAAGGCATAGTAATGAGTTTCAACCAACATATATAAATTATTTATATATATATATATGAATAGTTTAAAATCACTTTGGAGGCAGCTTGGAGCAAAAGTAATATTGTAGATATTAGAAAAACAAAGCAGAAAATTGAAGAAATATGAAATATCCCCCAAATGCTGAAAGAAGATGACAAATGTAAAAATGAGGAGTGTCTAAGAGGTAGATAAGGAGGACAGAGATGTGAAAGGCAACATTTGCATCTTTGAATGTTTGAAGGAGAGTGGAAGAAATCTGTAATATACCATGATCACAGAATAAAGAGGGCAAGATTGCATGATCATCTCAACAAATGCAACAAAATAAAACAAACAAACAAAACCTCACCACCTTTTAGTGAAAAAACAGTAAGCAAGCAAAACCAGGAATGGAAGGGAGATGAAGAGTACCTCTGAAAAATACCTAAGCTGACATCATTCTTAACAGTGAAAAACTGCAAACTTTCCCCCTTAGGTTGCTCCCACCACATTTATTCAATATTGTATTAGAAGTTCTAGCCAGGGAAATAATAGTAATAAAAAGAAATATAAGTTCTCAATTTTGGAAAGAAGAGATAAAATTATTTCTATTTCCAGATGTCTTAATATTACATCTAGAAACCCATAAGATAATGCATGATAAACTATTAGAGCTAGTGAGATTAGCAAATTGCAGGAAGCAAGATCAGTGCGCAAAGCACAAAATAATGTACAACTCAGGATACTAGTAATTACAATGCACAAAAGTTAAGAAAGCAATAGCATAAAAAACTAAGACTACATAGGAATAAATGAGGACCTGTATACTGAGCAGTACAATACATTGCTGAAGGACATTAATTAAGACTTAAATATGTAGAAACACATACTGTATCCATGGATTGGACTGTTTCGAATTGTTAACATGAAGTGTGCTCCAGATTGACCTACAGATTTAATATATTATTTAAAATAAAATTTTGTATAAATCAGTGAACTGACCCTAAAATTCATATGAAATGGCAAATGTTCCTGCATACTCAAAACAATCTTGAAAAAGAACAAAGTTGGAGGACTTTATAATTTTTGACTTCAAAACCTTGTATAACAATGTGATATTTACTAAAATTGTGATATGGGCAAAAGTACAGACATATAGTTCATTGAAAGAGAATTGATAATACAGAAATAAATTCTCATATATATGGCCAATAAGAATGCCAAAATCATTCAATGAGGATCAAGTAGTCTTTTCAAAAATATTTCTGAATCATATATTTTATAAATATCTAGCTTATAAAATATATACAAACTGTTATAACAAAAATAAGCAGATGAATAATCCAATTTAATAGCATGCAAAGATTTTGAATAGACACTTCTCCAAATAAGATGTACAGATGGCTGATAAGTAATGAAAAGATGTTCAATCTCACTTGAGGAATTCAAATCAAAACCACAGTGAAATACCACTTCCTAGCCATTTGTATGGCCATAAGAATAAAAAATTACAAGTTACAGAAATTAACAGCTTATTGGCAAGGATGTGGCACTATTGGAACCCACATGTATTTCTGGTCATAATATAAAATGAGGCAGCTACTTTGGAGAACAGTTCCTTAAACGATGTCTAGCAGTTCCTTAAAATTTATACACAAAATTACCATAACCCTCAGCAATTCCATCCCTAGTAGATACCCAAGAGAATTGAAAACATATGTTTATACCAAAACCTGTACATGAATGTTCATAGCAGCATTATTCCTAATAGCCAAAAAGTGGAAACAAATGTCTATTAACTGATAAATGGATAAACAAAAGGTGGTAGAGTCATATAATGGAGTATTGTTCAGCCATAAAAAGAAATGAAGTATGGATACATGCTAGGACAGTTATAAACCTTGAAAAAATTATGCTCAGTGAAAGGAGCCAGACACAAAGGCCACATAATGTATGATTCCATCTACATGAACTGTGTATAAAAAACAAATCTATATATAGAGAAAATATGGTGTTGGTGATTTCCAGGGCTTGAGGAGAAGGGGGAGTGAGGAGTGACTACCAACAGGTGTGGCGCTTCTTTTGGGGATGATGAAAAGATTTTGGGAAGTGGAGGTTGTGTCTGGTGCCTTAGATCACTTGGTCATCCTGACACCATAAAAGATTTTGGAATTAGATTGTGGTGGTATTTGCTCATCTTTGTGAATATACACCACCAAAATTCACACTTTAGATGTGAGTTTTATGGTATATAAATGATATCTTAATGAAAAAAATAAATATTAAAAAGATCAGTTCAGACCAATCTGACTCAAATTTCCCTGCCACAGTATTAAAGATATTCATGAACGGCTAACACCATGTTTTACACAGGTCTCCTCTACTTCAAGTGTAAAGGTAATTTATTTGAAGATCCATTTCTTCTAAGTAAGGGTGATAACAAGTAAGAGATCAGTGACCTAAACATGATATGAAGACCCAGTCAGTGCACAGTGGAATCAATTAAGATAGTGTCAGTTTGAAAAAAATAAAAGGAGGGCAAATATAAAATTTCATTTTTCAATGATAGATACAGATATTAAAAAGTAATATTGTTCAAATGAAAGTCTGGACTTAGAATCTGACATTAAAATTCACAAAGACTGGAGGAATAGTTTTTATATTAGAAAGGTTCAAATAGGTTTATATTGTGTCAGCCTAATTATTTGGTAATTATAAATTACAATGTTTAGAAAAATCTTAAGGATAATTAGTAGGTGTATTGAAAACAGGAAAAATATCCTTTCAAAATAAAAATCAGACCAAAAAAAATCAGACAATAAAGCAAAATAGCAAATAATTAGCAAAGATATATGAAAGAAAACTCAGAGGAAGATGACAAAAATATAATATTTATAACTACAAATATGAATGCTTCCAGTTGAGTCAGGCAAATAAAAAGAAACCAAATAAAAAAAAGAAAACAGGGCTTGAAACATTAAAATCAAGGCAACAAATCAGATGGAATAGAGAGAACCCCATTATATTGCTAAGGTGAAAAAGTCACAAAGATAATAAAAATAACATTAATCATTATGTGCTGAATAACATGGAATCAGAACATACAAACTAAAATCATTAAAACACAAGGAAAAAAATGATGAAAAATTAATAGGGAATTTTAACTGCCTTTCCCAAGTCTGTGAGCTCAAGTAAAGATTTAGAGGATTAGGACGATGGAATAGGCAAAGTGAATTTAAAAGATATGTGGAACTTCGTCACCACTAAAATCAAATATACCTCTTGCTGTGTCAATGGAGCATTCATAAAAACTGATAATTTAACAAATTCCCCAAAGAATAAACATTTTCTCATGAAAGTCAAATGAAAATTAGTAAAATACTTAACTCTATCAAAAGCAAAACTGGATTATTTAAAAATTAGCTTTAATTCTCTTAATTATACATGTCAAAAAGAAAAAAAATGAGAATTTTATATATCAGGACTGATATCAAAACCACACTTTAGAAGAAAAAACATTGTTTTTATTAGCTTCATTATAAAAACTCGAAATAATTGAGGGAAATAAATTTGAAGTCATATACAGATTTAAAAATAAAAGGAATAACAACTTAAAAATGTGTGTTAAAAATTATTGAATTGCAATATGGAAAGAGTTCAATTGATAAAACTATTCTAATTACCATTTTTCTTAACTATTTCATAACTATTCTCTGACAAGACTAAAAGAACTAGAAAATACAAATTTATAATATTAGTATAAATATAATAGCATTATTACTAACAATAAAGCCAACAGTAGCCACTTAAAATGAGCACTTCTTATGGGCAAGACACTGTGCCATATATGAGTATGTATGCACATACACGCTGACTTTATATACAATATCAATAATTTGAAAGTTAATGTCACATATTTGTGGGTCTAAATATTTTCTCTTGTAAATTATTAATTGTCTTGGTTATTCTTACATAAAACTAGGTTAATGATAGCACCTGTTCCATAAGGCAGTAGGAACTGTATGTGATAAACTTGTAAAAATGCGTACAACAATGTGTGGCATATAGTAAAGCAGGCCATAAGCACCAGTTTTGAACTCTGAACTTCAGGTAAAATGCACATCTTTTATAGCTGCATTTGATGCCAATAACTATAACTACTAGAATGTAAAATAGAATTCTACTTTTCATGTTCATCAGGAGCTCAAAAAGTAAGCAAGCTCAACACTGCCATCAAGCACTAAGACATCTTATAACTTTGTTTGCCTATTCTGTGCTATTGAGATTCATGGTCATAAGGTTGCTTGTACATTTCTAGGCATTTCATCTGCATTCCAGAGAGGAGGAAGGAAAAAGCTTTTAAGTTTTATCTTCATTAAATTGTACCTTTAATTTGAGAAGTTAGCTCTCTTCACTGAACAAATATGTTGCATGGTTAATAATCATTGCAAAGGAGCTAGGTGTTTGAGCGTTTTTAGCTGAGCCATGAAATTATAGTAATGGAGAAAAAGCCATGGATATTGTATAAGTAACTAATAGTGTCTCTCATGGAGAGGCATAAAAAATTTAATGTGTCCTAGTAAATTAAAATGTTAATAAATTCCATTATTGTCAAGGAAATATATGTATATCATGATTCAAGAGAAAATAGGAATTTTTGAATGATTAATAAGATTTTTAAGATTTTTCTTTTAATTTCAAGAATTAACATTAAAAATGACACCAATTCAAGGTTATTATACAGATAAACTTTTTTCATATTTTGAGAATACATTATTCCCAATAGTTTTAAAAATATTCTAAAGGATTCAAAAAGATAGAAAACATCTGTACCAAAACCTGGTCATCTGACAAAAATTGCTCAATAAAAAAATAAATAAAAATAAAGAGCAGGAAAACTACCAGAAAAAAATCAATAAAATAAAAATAAAATATTGGTTCTTTGAAAATACTAACTATACTAACCTCTAGCTAGACTAAGAAAAAATAAAGAAGACTCAAGTAAATAAAATCAGAACAGAAAGTGGAGACATTACAACAGATGCTTCAGAAGTAAAAGAATCATAAAGGGTTATTATGAACAGTTACATACGCTAACAAATCAAATAATTGAGTAAGTTGACAATTCCTAGAAGAATATAACCTACCAATGTTGAATCAGGAAGAAATAGAGAGCTTGAACAGACCAATAACAAAGAGATTTAAGAAGTAATTTAAAAATATTACAACAAAGAAAAAAAACCAGACAGATGGTATCAAGTCTGAATTGTACCAAACATTTAAGGAAGTATTACCATTACATCTGAAATTCTTCCAAAAAACAGAGATAGATGTAATATTTTCATTTAGTCTTTCTAAGATCATTGCTTTGAAACTTGAACCAGAAAAAGACACCACAAGAAATAAAACTACAGGCCAATATTTCTGATAAATATTAATGCAAAAATCCTCAATAAAATGTTGGGAAACTTAATTCAACACCACATAAAAAGAATCATACAGTATAATGAAGTGGGATTTAACCCAGATGGGTAGGGCTGATTTAACATATGCAAATAAATCACATTATCAGAGTGAAAAACAAAAACCACATAATCATCTCAACTGACACAGAAAAAGTATTTGATACAGTTCAGCATCCTTTCTTGAAAGAATTCTTAACTGTTTAAAGAGTGTGGCTCCTCAACATAATATAAGTCATTAATGGAAAACAAGTAGCTAACATCATTATCATTAAGAAATAACTGAAAGCTTTCCACTAAGATATGTTTTCAGAGTAGGAATGCCCAATCTATTCATTTATATATATATTACTGGAAATACTAGCAAGAGCAATCAGATAAGAAAAAGAAATAAGGGGTGTCCAAATTGGAAAGAAAGAATAAACTCATCTTTATTTGTAGATAACATGATTCTATATGTAGAAACTACATGGATCCTATTAAAAAACCATAATATAATAAATTCACTAAAGCTGCAGGATATAAAACCAGTGTACAGAATTCAGTATCATTTCTTTACACAAATAGTGACCTCACTGATTAAAAAAATCAAGAAAATGATCATATTTGTGGCAACATTAAAAAAAGCAATAAATTTAACCAAGGAGGTGAAAAACTCTAAAATGAAAAGTATCAAATATTGAAAGAAATTGAAGAAGACACAAATAAATGTAAAGATATCATATGTTCATGAATTTGAAGGATTAATATTGTTAATTTGTTTATAATACCCAAAATAATAATACAGATTTAATGCTATTTCTATCAAAATTACAATAATACTCTTCACAGAAATAGGAAAAAATTTTTTAAAAATCCTACAATTCACACAGAAACACAAAAAACCCCCCACATAACCAAAGCAATACTTATAAAGACAAACAAAGGCAGAGGAATCCTATCTTATGATTTTAAAATTATATTACAAAGTTGTAATCATAAAGTAATATAATACTGGAATAAAAACTGAAATAAGCCAGTGGAACAGAATAGAGACACTAGAAATGAACCCGATATATTGAGTCAACATGGTGTGTTTACAGAGTAGGAATGCCCTATCTGTTCATTTATATATAGTACTGGAAGTACTAGCAAGAGCAATCAGATAAGAAAAAGAAATAAGAATCTTGTAAAGGGAATTAAAAATAGACTTAAATATCTGCTATCCATGATTCTCCCCTTTTTATAGAAAAATGCCTATAAATGAGTAGCCGTTTGAATAATGGCTTTCTTATCCCCTTTTTCTGCATGCAACTTTGAACATTCTGTCAAAATTAGAGTGTAGATCCTACCAAGTGGTGGTGTAAACTGTGACATTTGTAAAGAGAATGCAAAGACAAGATAGTAATAGCCATATCTCAATCCTCTCTTTTGCTGCATTGGCATGGGGAAGTGTACTTGTTGGGGGAAGACCAAAGAAGTTGTAGGCTTTGAGTTTCCACAATTATTATGAAAACTTCTTTCAGATAGGCTTACACCAGACCATTGCAAGACTCTGAGTTTAGAGGATGGTCCTATGCCAGTATCTCTTAGTATTCTTCTTATGCAGAAGCCTTTTTAAAAACGTGCTTGAATCCCTCAAAATAGCCATACTTATTAAAAAGGGAGGATTGAGTCCTGGAAGCCAACATATAAAAGTTCAATTTGTGATAAAAACATTTCTCTGAATTTTTCAAAGAGAAAGAGAAGAAGATCTTTCACTGCAAACACGAAGGCCGGTTGTCAGAAGAGGTTCTTTTCTTCAGAGATGTCAACTCAGCAATTGTGCCACTGATCTCACACCTTAATTGGAAGTATGTGGATTTTGGATCCACGAGGTCTGCATTCCCACATTTTTGTATACCCCAAGAAAAACTGGAATTCTTCTGTTTTCAATAGATGGAAGGGTGGGGGGGAGATCGCACCCCTGAGATTTTAAATCCTTTGTAAATCTGGTCACTGGATTGGGATCCTCATAAAAGCACAGTTGAGGCTTTTAATGTACCTGTCCTAGATGGCTGAGTCTCTCCAGCCCACCTGGAACCTGGTGGACCAACTGGTTACAGAAATCTGTACAGAGGTTAACCTACCGTGCTTCATGTTTTTGTTATTCTTGGACACAGGAATCTTCCCAACCCCAGTTTAGTTTGGATTGTGGAATTGGAGCAGACTTTTGCTTCTTCTTTGTGTGAGTGACCATCTCCCATCCTTCCACCTGTTTCATGAAGCAACTCATCAATTTGTATTTCAATGAAGGCCACAGTCTGCTCAACACTTCTTTAGCTATTCATCTTCCATGCAGTCATTATCTGAAATGGTCTTAGTTTCTCCAGTTTTCTATCTTCCCAGAAGCCAAACTTTCCCTTTATGTCAGTGGGAAAACATGAATCCACTTCTTCACATTTGTACTTGTGACTACAAACTTCCTATCTTCCCATCCTTTCCTATGGATAAAACTGCTTTCTTAAAATTTAAGAAAAACAATTTCTTAAAATTGTTTCTACAAGAGCTAAAAATCTTGTTTCATTTCTTTCTTCCTTTACTGAATCTTCTTCTACCAGAATATTTTAATTTTCAGATCTCACCCATCTTCAAAGAAATCCTTTCTCAATCCTATATCTACTGCTGTCCCTCTCCTTCACTCCATATACAAGGTTCTAGAAAAAGCTATCTGCATATCCAATTTACTCAAAATTACCAACTAAAACTGCTGTCACTGAATCCAATGGGGCCAGATTGTTTGAGCTCTTAGTTTTAGCTCTTTTGGGATCTTTATTTTTTCACCTATGTAAATAAATGAAAATCTTAGAATGCCTGATTCAAGTGACTTAAATAGATTTATTTATTACTTTGTTTACTGGCATAGCCAGAAGTTCAGAGGAGGAAAATTCAGAGCTCATGTGGGAGCTCAACAGTCAAGAAGTTGAGTTCTCTTTTCTGCTGCTGTCAGCACAATGAATTTCATGCTCACTCTTGTTACCTCATACTTATAGGGTGGTTGCTGCAACTCCAGATATTGTAGCATTTCAGGAAGAGATGGTGAATGGTGAAGAGCCCCTGGGTCTTTGCGTGCATTCACGCTAGCTCTTGAGGTGTGGGGCCAATTCATCTCCAAAAGCAAGGTCAAGAGGAAAAAGTAAGAGGAGAGAGAAAGGGGGAAGGAGAGGTATGAGAAGCCAGCAAGATGGGAAAATTAGAAGTTGCAGGAACATTGAAATTCCAGGGTGGTAGGAAGCCAGGAGTCATTTGAAGTTCATGTATGTGGCAGCACTTCTTACATTCTGGCATACACACAGATCCTGGGGGAAATTTTGTTAAAATAAAGATTGTCTTTAGTAAGTCTGGAGTAGCCTGCATTTCTAAGCATGTCCCATGTAATGCTAAAGCTTCTGGGCCCCAGACTAAAGTTTGGTAAGGACCCTTTCAAGTTGTGTTCCTTCCATATAACATGATTCTAGTGGTTGTTGTTTTAAGTCTCAGTTCAATTTTTAGTAGGTTCAGTAGTGAAATCGTATGTCCTACTGTGTCCTGCATCACTGAGAATCTCCACCATGCAGTTCATCTTGGCATCTCTGTTTCTGTGCAAGGTCACCTTTCTGCACAAAGTCCTCTTCTGATCTACTACTGGTCACTGGGACTGGAGAACTTTTATCTGGGTTTTCTGGGTGAAACTGGGAAAGTCTAGCAACTATAGCCTCCAGGTTCTTCCTACAGTGTTTTTCTCCCTTCCAGGACTATCTACTTAGTCAAGACCTTGGACACTCCCAGCTGGCTCTGTGTCTTGGAGGGACCTCATCTGATCTATTGAAAAAAACCTGTTATTCTTTGCTGTCTCATCCATAGAAAAAGAAGAGGGTAAAACATTATGACCCCAAATGCCTCCTTTCAGTTCCCTGAAATCTATCCATCATGTTAAGGGAACATTGAGAGCAAGCCAGAATGTCCAGATGCATATTATCTTGAAGGATGTTGGCTTTCTGTTCAGCTCACCAGGAAACCATGCAAGTGAACATCATCTGTAGATAGCGACTTTCTCGTATGTACATCTGGACAGTTGCTTCTTTGGATACTGGTCATATAAGCAAGCTAATGCTGATGATCTCATTTCTTCTGCAGTTTAACGTGTAAAATCTCTTTCTGAGTGAAGACAGGCCTGGAATAAAGGACACCGTAGAAAGTGTATGTGTCATTCATCCAGCCAGCTGCCACTGGACAAAGCATAATAAGGGAGAGGGGCTGGTGAGGGACAGAGGTGCTATCTGTCAGCATATTGCCACTGAACTCTGGTTGGAGCAGTTTCTGATCCAATAAGCTTTCCCCAGTAAACCATGTGTCTTCCAGCCTGTTGCTGGGTACTTTCTTTGGCTTTCTGGAAACCTATCCCACTGTCTGGGACAGTGTGGCTGTGGATGGGACATTCGCCGAGGTGCATGCACATACCCCATGCCATTCCCAAGGAACCAGTGCTTTTCTTGTTAACTATTTATTAGCATAGATCGCCAGTCAGGGAAAGATTTTCACTCTTTATGTTTCTCAGGCCTGAGCTGGACATTAGTCTTCTGTGCCTTGCAGTCTTCACATGGCCTACAAATATGTCTGGCTGGAAGTAGAAAATAAGCACCCAACCTTTCCTATTGGGCAGGAACACACAACACTCTCCATGGTAAGTGTCCAAGTTCAATTTTTTCTAAGGGGAGGGGTACTCAGGATGGAATCCAGAGGTGTTTTATCACTGAATACATCCCCAGCCCTTATTATGTTTTATGTTGAGATAGGGTCTCACTAAGTTGCTTAGGGCCTCCCTAAGTTGCTGAGGCTGGCTTTGAACTTGTAATCTTCCTGCCTCAACCTCCGGAGTCACTGGGATTACAAGGATGCGCCACCACGCCTGGCCCAAATTCAATTTTAAGCAGCTTTTTGAATGTTTTGGGCTTGTATGTCTAAGCTTCCAGCTATTACTTTCCAAGTATTTCAGAGACTCTGTCACTGTGTTCTGGAATGCGCAGTGGTTGGGAATGTGCTTGGAATACATGGTTTCCATAGACAGTTGTGCAAATTGTGCATCAAACAACTCAGAGTGCTACTCACCACTAAGTCACTGGATTTATACAGTGATGATGCTGACATTTTCATAATGATTTTTTCTTAATTGCATTTGTATTTTGTTTAATATATATATCCCAAGGCCTTGCATATGCTAGGAAAGCACTCTACTGCTGAACTATACCCCCAGCCCTCTTTGTTGATTTGGAATCATTCATTTGCTTATTCTGACTGAACAGTTTTAAATTTAATTTTTAAAAGGTAAATGTGAGTCAGGGATTTGAATGTTGGTTGTTCTTTGCATTTAGATATTATTAAATCAAGACATTAAGTTTCTTCATATTTCCCATCATATTCCAAACACATGTGTCCAGAAGTATAATTTTAATAGAATTTCTTTCTCTAGGCTTCTCTCCTGTGAATGAAATACAGAATGATATTCATCTACTAAATGGCTATTGTATATATAGTTTTATAATTATATAAATTCGGCAAAGACATTTGACAAAAACCTTTTTGTAAGAGTTTATTTTCTCTTGACATTTCCTGTAATATATCTTTTTGTTGTTGTGGGGCAGTGCTCAGTGGCTCAAAAGAAAGACCTATAGGGAGATTTAAATTATCCCAATTAAGAGAAATGTTTTGGAATCTCTGAATCTGATATTTTAATCTTGTCGATGCCCTTCATAAGACTTGCAAGGCTTAGCAAGATCATAAAGAGAAATTGCATTTCATTCTAGAACCCATGGTAGAAATCTCTGGAGTTTTTATCTTTGTAATTTCTCATTCCTCTCTGTAAGAACGACCAATGTTCATTCCAGTATCTATGAATAATTTTAGTTGACAATCAAAATATATTAACCCCCAGTGACCTCAGAGCAATGAAACCCACCATTTCCTATTCTGAAGGCTGTTTGGCAAACACGGATTTAAATCACTTGCACACATTCAACGTTCCTACTAATGAAAAGCTCAATGGATTCTCCTACAAAAATGATTCCTAGGAATTTTAACCTATGCTTTCTGAATTATATTGCATTTTATCTTGCTGATAAGTATATAGTAAATTTTCATTGTTTAAGACCTGACTTTAGAAGTGACCATAAAGACGACCATGTTCAGATTCAGTTGTGAAAATCAAACTTGTCTCCATCTTCGGCCAGAAGAGGGAGGCAGTTGACTGCAGCTGAGACATTCGGGTGAGGATTTCAGCAAACTTAGGTGCTTCAAATTAATTACTACTCAATAATATAATAGTTAAAATAATGCACTGCTCTCAAATGCCACTTTGTAAGATTATAGATGGATCAGTCATGAATTTTCTTTACATTTCTTCACTTCTTGAAATTACTTAGTTTCTCCTAGACTCTGGTTTGTGAAATGTACTGAATGCTTGCGGATAGTCAATGTCTGCTTTGAATTGAAGCTTTACCAATGGCTTTGAAAATAAATGACAAAACAGTCAGAAAACCTACATTATTGTTTAGAGTGTAAACTTAGCCTCTGATGTGAGGTATTTATTTCTTAATCCATCTACACAGGTAAGTGCAAGACACTGGCAATCCAGGGTGACACATTTTTACTTCAAAATTGTTTATGTTAACATTAAACTCCTGCGTTTCTACATTGGGATGTGACAGCTTCTTCTGTGGATCTTTTATTATCCTGCTGTTGCTATTATATTTGGTAATACATGAAGTTTGTCTAAAATGTTGTCCTGGATTCGTTTGTGCTTTTAAGGCCATGTGGAATAAAACATTGAGGAAACATTGTCTGGATAATTCAATTAAAAAGAAAAAGAAAAACAAATTAAAACATCCATTGTTGAGTAAACATAGGAATTTCAACATTTCCGTGCTGATAATTACACGCATTCCCTATTGTTATTTTGAGTTGCTATTGGCTGTACTTATGTAACCAAACACTTTAACTCTGATGACTGGATGGTGGTGGGAATTCCATCTACTTGATTCCACCATACACTGTATTCATCTAGACTTTATGGAAACAGGGCTGCCATACAGCATTTATCACTCACCACTTGTTCGATTATAGACCTAGACTTTACTGGCATGATGCAATATTCATTTTTCTTTATTTTTTTAAAAAAAATTCTTGAATATATTTAGTTTTCATTTTTTTCTTCATTTCACTGTGATTAAATTTTGTAATTAGGAGCACTTTAAGTGAATAAATGATTTGTGGCAAATTCAAGATGGCTACAGATTCTTTGAGATGCCTCCCAGTGAGAGATGGAGTTCTGTGTTCTCTCTCTTTAAATGTAGGTAGCTTCTGTGACTGTTTTGGCCCATAGAATAGAACAAGAGTGAAGCCATGAGGTTTTCTGACGAAGCTTTTGCTTTGTCTCTTGAAGCGTTGGCTCTTGGTCTCCCTGCCATGCGTGTGGGGCTGCACTGTGGAGATACCCCTAGGAAGAGAACAGAGGGCTGTCAGAACTGGCTGACATCAACACCTGTTTACCTGCCCTGGGGGCAAATCCTTCCTGCAAGTTTACTGCAGCCTCAGTCCAGCTTTTTCATCACATGGAGCAGAGATGCACTGTCTGTGCTGAGCCCTGCCTCAAGGGCTGGTTTGTGAGCAAAAGAAATGATTTTTGCTTCGTGCCCCCAAATTTTGAGATGGTTGGATATGTAGCAATACATAACTGAACATAATTCTTCAACACAAACACAATCTTCTTTCACAGAAGTTTATTCATTAGTAAATGATGTAAAGCTGACAAGTTTGTCTTCAGAAGCCTCTCTTACCGTCAGGAGGAAAATTAAGCAATAGAAGCTTGTAATCAGCATTAGAGAAAATAGACAACTACTGATAAGTCTTAAGTCTTGTGTTCCACGGCACCATTTCAGCAGTGGAATGTTAATTGCTTCATTGCTGCTAAACAGAGCTAGTAAATTTAGAATCTGTACAATAGACCAAGCATGTAATTGTGTCATGCCATCATTTATACACTAGAATGCTAACACTTATGTGGACAATAGACTTGGAATGGATTTTAGGAATACTAATTAACAAAAAATTATATTGTATAATGATGTTCCAAGTTCCTTCTCAACAATGTTAATTAGCATAGTACAACCAAAGCAAAGAGTAGTGAAAGTTGGATAATATTCATTTTTTTTCTTTTCTGAATTAAAAGAGCCTGCAGAATAAAATTGAAAGACATATAGGAATGTTTTTGATTCTTTTAGAAGGCACATTCTCATTTTCACATGGATTTATTTTTTAGAAAACAATTCTTTTTTAGGGAGGAATGTTCATATTCTAATTAAAAATGAAAGTGGACTTTTGTAGTGTGGGTCTTGAACCTAGGGCCTTGCATGAGCTAGACAAGAGCTCTACCACTGAAGAACACCCCCAGTATTTCTAAAACTTGAACAGGTGTCAGAATTATCTGAAGTGCTTGTTAAAATACTTTGTGGAGGCCCAACCCCAGAATTTCTGATTCATTTCATAATGGGATAGAGCCAACGGATTTACTTCTCCAATAAGTTTTCCAGGCAATGTTGATGTCGGCTTGCAGAGCACCTATGAGAACCCCCGGATTACTAAATGCACAGCATTGCAGAAACTACCCAGAAACTGAAGGTTAAAGCCAGGCATTATGGCACACAGAGGCTGAAGTAGGAAGATACCTTGAGCCCATGAGTTTCAGAGCAGTCTAGGCTTCATGGAGAGAGAAAATCAGAGGACTGGAAGGTGGTGGGAGGTGGGAGAGAGAGAGAGAAAAGAAGAAAGAAAAAGAAATTGTACACCATAGTTGGGGGAAAACATGGGGTCTTACAGGGACAAACAGCTTACTCTCTGAGGTTATAGAGACTGGAGACATCCTGTACAAGTCAACTCCTGAGCTAAGCTTTGATATGACAAAAGAATTGGCTAGGTCAATCGAAAACTAGATAATTCTTGTTTTTTTTTTTTTATTAAGTTTTTATTGACACATAGTAATTGCACGTATTTATCAGGTACAATGTCATGTTTTGATTCATGCATATACTGCAATGCTCAATTCAGAGTAATTAGCATATCAATCACCTTAAACTTCCTCTTTTTTTTTTTTTTAATGTCAGGGGTTGAACCCAAGGGTGCTCAAGCCCTGAGCAACATCCCCAGCCCTTTTTATTTTTTTTTATTTTGAGACACAGTCTTGCTTAGTCTCCCTAAATTGCTGAAGTTGGCTTTGTTGCAGGCATGCACTACTGTGCCTGGAAGTCACCTTAAACTTATATCATTTCTTTATGTTGAATACATTCAAAATCGTCTCTTCCAGTTGATTTGAGATCTACAATGCATTAGTGTTAACCTATTACTACACCCTACTATGCAGCAGAACATCAGAACCTCTTCTTCCAGTCTAATTATAACATTATACCTGTTGATCCGCCTCTCTGGGTCCTCCCTGCTCCTTATTCTCCCCAGCCCTGGTCACTACCATTCTACTTAGAGACAGGGAAACAAGACCAAGAAAATGAGAAAAGGTTAAAAGAGCAGTTTCTATTGCAGAAGTGAAAGTCTGAGGTATAGAGAGGTAGACAATGATGTAGTTTTGTTTCTGAGAAAGTAAATTTGAGGGAAGAAAGGAAGGAATAGTATAGTATAGTTTTGTTTTGGAAAAAGATTTATATCATCACCTAGTATATGGAAGTGTTTTTGTAATTTATTTTTTATTGAAATTTAAAAATATTTTCCCATAGAAATTGATTAGGAAAAATAAACAGAAATGTAGAAAAAAGCCACCAAGAATACCCACGTTAGTATTTTTAAATAATCTGTGCACACATGAATCTGAATTTGCTCTGTGTTGTCTTCTCTATTCCATTTCTCTTTTTTAAATTTGTTTTAATTGGTTATACATGACAGTAGAATGCATTTATGCACTTGGATATATCATACATAGATGAGATATACTTTCTTAATTTTCTGAGTGTACATGTTGTAGAATCATATTGGTCATGCAGTCACATATATACATACAGTAATAATGTCTGTTTCATTCTACTATCTTTCCTGCCCCCACACCCCCTCCCCTCCCTTCTCTCTCTATACCATTTCTAAACTTTGAGTTGACATTGCTTTTTGAGAATCCTTTTGTTTCAACTAGTGCTTAACTGAATATGTAGCCTACAACAGAAATGGACCACTCTTCCCAAAATTTAATTTTTACTTCAGAAAAACAACTTGGTACTCCTGCAATATAAAAATCATGGATATAATAAACAGGAATTAAAAACAGAGGAACAGCTATCATAAAAAAGAATATGAAAGGCATGAACCAAAAAATGGGCACCTAAAATTAACAGAAGTTTCTTTTCTGATACAAAGCTGACATACTGGAATATAAAAAAGTCTTATATATGTTTTTCATAAATATACATATGAAACAATTTTCTTGAAAAATAAAGCCATCTCGATTTTAAAGTAAGCAAATTTTGTAGGTAAATTCAGGAAGCTAGAAAGTGATTTGGAGAGAGATTTGTATTTCAAATAGAATATAAAGATATATTGAACAGGAAGAAAAAAAACACAAAGGAATTCAGTGTGATGAAAGAAAATCTTTAGTGGCTCAACTGCTCAGAATTATCATGCCAGGAAGCACACTACCTTCAGTGTGCTTATCTGACTTCAGTTGGAGCCATTTAAATCTTTGGCTAAAAATAGCTGAACATGAACATAATAACAACATCTTTTATAACCTTTTTGGTTCAAAAAGTATTCCCACATTCCTCATTTCCTTTTCGTGGGTGAATATGCTTAACTCTTCACTATGTAATTGTGCTGTCTGACATTGGAAGAAGGACAAATATTAACACTCCAAAACCATGGCAACTATTTCTTTTTTTTTTTTAACACAGAATTAATTGAGTTAGAGCACCCAAACCAAACAAATCCTGGAAAAGGAGAACAGAAACATTTCACTGTAGTGTCTTTCTCAAATGTAGACTCTAATCCAGTGCTTAAATAATGTTATGTCAAGACAGTGAGCTGCAAAGGGCGTCTTTGAACTGGTTTTTACTTGTGGAGCTGTTTTGTGTGCTGAAGAGCATCCACTTGTCAGGATGCCATACTGAAACCCAGATGAGTAACTGGGGAGCTCATTCCACTTGCCCTCAGGACAGCTAAGCTTTACATTAGTGATGACAGCGGAATGCAGTGGCTTATGTCAGGGTGTGTGTGTGTGTGTGTATGTGTGTGTGTGTGTGTGTGTTGTTTCAAAGCTTCTGTTTGAGGTTCACCTTACTTAATTACAAAGTAAGCATGAAGCAGGGGAGTGCTCCTTGCAATTACCCTTCATTTTTTGTTTTAGGGTCTCGCATCCTGCAAAAATCTGATTTTTTTAGTTCTGCAAATAGTTCATGTAAAAGCTAAAGCACCAAGACAGAAATTTTAGAAAATAAAATTAAGAAAGTCTGTTTATTTTAAAACTTGAAATGCTGTATTTAAAAATTTCGGTTGCATTTTAGAAGTTAGGAGAACAAAATGAATCTTGAACATCATCTGTTAGTTTTTTTGTTTTCCTCTTAAAGTGCCATAGGTCTTGGGAGACTGACTCTGCGTGTCTGTAAGTTCACTAAGAATTCCCATGACAAAAGCTTTACTTCCACAAAAGAAGCTTTACTTCCACAAAAGAAGACAAACTTGATGATAAGCTTGAAATATTACTTACATTTTGAGACTTTTATAAGCAAAAGAAAACTGATCTCATTGAATAAATCAATAGTTCTCTAAACAATCATTATGTAATATATATATATATATATATATATATATATATATATATATATATATATAATGCTTAAGTATTTAAGCAAAATATCTGTATCATAAACCATATGTTGTGTGGTTTGTCTCTGAGAACACAGTTATAATAGAGACCAAACACAGTGATATATAGGGAAAACAGTGGCCTCAACTGCATTTTTCATTGTGGGATTTTGGTGACATTTCTGCATCTATATAGAAGAGGAAATAGACAAGGCCTGTGAAATTCAATTTCTAAAAATTCTATGATTAGAAACATAAACAGATCCAGAGGAAGGAAAGCAACCTAATACCAAAATTCAGGAAATTTGATCTCCTTTCTTCTCTCCTTATTTCTCTTCCTTTCCTTCCTTCTCCCTTTCCTTCCTTCATTTCCTTAGCTGTTTAGCCTATGATTCTGCCTTTAACAAAAATGAAGAAATTATATTCACATTGACTATGAAAAAGCTATGCCAGAAACCTAAAAGGAGATGGAGAATGTTACAGATAATTCAAAGAAGTGATAAGTGTCTGGGATCATGAAATTCCACTTTTAGTTAAGCTCTTTATTTTATCATCAAGACTAACACTAAGCCAAGGGATGTGGACAGAGTATCAGGGAAGCCTTGGAAAGAAGCACAAGTCAGTGGCAATAACTGAGAAGCAGAGATTAAAAATCATTGTAGATACTTAGAAGCACCCAGATCAAGGCTATCTGATGGGTACTGCGTTTCAGACACATTTCCTAACCATTTGGCCTGTCTAGAGAGAGCACTTTTCTCACCAGGTGCACCTTCTTGAAGATAATTACTTTTATGTTCATGCAATAGTATTTGCAAACAGATCCCTGGTCATACAGAAGAAGCAAGTAGGGCGATGGCAGAGACAGTGTAGTATGGTAGAAACTCAGAGGCTTAACATTGAATCTTATGAGCTGTATGATATATGCCAATTAAAAAAATCTGTCAATTCTTGACATCCTCATGCACAGTGAGGACTTTTAATCAATCCTCCTAGAGCAGTGCTGTGAGGATTAAAGGAGCAAAACTTGTAAAGCAACTCATATGGAGCCTGATATGAGTGCTGGCCCTTCCATTTTTTCCTCCCCTCCCCCTTCTTGCTCTTGGTCTTCCCATTTTCTCATCAGAAGAAACTGATGTTTCTTCTAAAATCCAGGTGGCTCCTTAGAGCTTTAGGGTCTCATTGGTGAGTGGTTCTTCCTAAGAGTCCCTTGAAACATGGTTTTCAATGCAGTTTAAAGATGCTCTCCTCAACTACTCACTTTTATATTACTGGGGCTTCTGTCACAATATTTAAGGACTTTTTATATTTTTCAATTTGTAGCTCTACCAAGATGGAACTATTTGGTCATGTCTCAAAGTACAGGTGCAAACCTGGACACTATTCTGCAGCTTATACTGCAGAGTCATTTGGGTGAACACTGAATTATTGTTTTCTGAGCTATATTCCAGGATTGTATTCTATATAAAATTTACTATGAAACTTTCCAATGACTCCTGGTGGCTGAATCAATATTAGCATCCTTACTGATCCCAGGAAGGATTCCATATAGGGTATGGCATTAAAATGAGTCTCAGATATGCCTGAGAAGTGGGGTTCCATTTGGATCCACCCATTGAACCTGTCAGGTGTTTCTGCCTGAGGGTCAGGGCAGCCCAGGACACTTCTACATCATCTTCATATCAGCTTAGAGTATGAGGAGGGATAGCCGTTATCTGTTTGTAGATTTGTTAAAAATATAACGTATAGAGTATACAAAGAACTCAAAAAATTAAACAATAAGATAACAAATAACCCAATCAACAAATGGACCAAGGACCTGAACACACACTTCTCAGAGGACATACAATCAATCAACAAGTACATGAAAAAATGCTCACCATCTCTAGCAGTCAGAGAAATGCAAATCAAAACCACCCTAAGATACCATCTCACTCCAGTAAGATTGGCAGCCATTATGAAGTCAAACAAGGAAAGCAACCTAACAAGTGCTGGCGAGGATGTGGGGAAAAGGATACACTTGTACATTGCTGGTGGGACTGCAAATTGGTGTGGCCAATTTGGAAAGCAGTATGGAGATTTCTTGGAAAGCTGGGAATGGAACCACCATTTGACCCAGCTATTCCCCTTCTCAGTCTATTCCCTAAAGACCTAAAAAGAGCATACTACAGGGACACTGCTACATCGATGTTCATAGCAGCACAATTCACAATAGCAAGACTGTGGAACCAACCTAGATGCCCTTCAATAGACGAATGGATAAAAAAAAATGTGGCATTTATACACAATGGAGTATTACTCTGCATTAAAAAAATGACAAAATCATAGAATTTGCAGGGAAATGGATGGCATTAGAGCAGATTATGCTAAGTGAAGCTAGCCAATCCCTAAAAACAAATGCCAAATGTCTTCTTTGATATAAGGAGAGTAACTAAGAACAGAGTAGGGAAGAAGAGCATGAGAAGAAGATTAACATTAAACAGGGATGAGAGGTGGGAGGGAAAGGGAGAGAGAAGGGAAATTGCATGGAAATGGAAGGAGACCCTCAGGGTTATACAAAATTACATACAAGAGGAAGTGAGGGGAAAGGGGAAAAAAAACAAGGGGGAGAAATGAATTACAGTAGATGGGGTAGAGAGAGAAGAGGGGAGGGGAGGGGGGATAGTAGAGGATAGGAAAGGCAACAGAATACAACAGACACTAGTATGGCAATATGTAAATCAGT
Source organism: Marmota flaviventris (assembly GCF_047511675.1). Lineage (NCBI taxonomy): Eukaryota > Metazoa > Chordata > Mammalia > Rodentia > Sciuridae > Marmota > Marmota flaviventris. Next base: position 142,924,669 of record NC_092503.1, read on the forward strand.
GGATGTATAACCAATGTGATTCTGCAATCTATATATGGGGTAAAAATGGGAGTTCATAACCCACTTGAATCAAAATGTGAAATATGATATATCAAGAACTATGTAATGTTTTGAACAACCAACAATAAAAATTATAAAAAAAATATAACCTATATTTTTTTCAAGATGCAAAATATAGTGGCATCTTGAAACAGAGTGATGTTCCAGAACGTCAGTATAAAATTCAGGAACCAGAAAAAGAAATTAAGGTTCTAGTAATTGAACCCAGGGCCTTATGCATAATAGGCAAGTGCTTTACTACTAAGCTATATCTTCAGCCCTACACAGTTTTTATTATTGATAGCAGAAAATGTCTTGGGAAAATGTAGTAGTTCATGCTAAAAAAACATTCAAAAGTGGATGTCCCTGATAAGATTTATCAAAAGCAAATCAATATACCTTCCACAGATATTATTACCACTTTGTTGCAACAGTTACTGGAACTTCAGATATTTTTCAAGATCCTGATGATCAATCTGATCATCATCACCAGCAGATAAGGGAATGCAGTGTGACCCTTTTTGTAGAACACCAAAAATCATCCTGAGGGGCATCTCGTAAACCAGAACCAGTTCAAGTCATTCTGACTTCATAGTCTGAGTTCATGATGTTAGAATGGGCTCCACATAACCTATGGCCTCCCCAAGGAGCTGGGGAGGCAGGTCATGGTGTCTGGCCAGGCCCCTGTCCTATATCACTTGAAAGCAGGAAGTATTTCTTTTGTTCTAGGGTCTTTTTGAAGAGGAGCTGAACTAATAAGACATAGTTCCCTTGAACATGTGTCTGATTGACTATCTAACTGTTGTGGAAAATGCCAGAATGGAATGGTATACATGTTGCTCAGCGACGTTAGATGTTACTGCCAGAGAGTTCATACCACTAATCCATCATTATGGCATTCAACTGTACCGGAAGAACCTAAATTGAATTATTACTTTAAACTTACAGTTTACAGTCCAGTAAGTGGTTAAGAGCATCAAACTGAATGGATTTCAAGCTGGATAAGCTATTTAACTTTTGTGCCTTCGTTTCTCCATCTGTTTTATCTCCTTCCTCATGTGGTGATTATGAAACTTACATCGTGTTAATACATTGTCCTAGAACCACACCTGGCACAGAGTTAGCATCATCTAAGAACTTGTTTTAACATGTGTATACCACCAGCTCCTCAAAGTTTTAAAGTCAGGATATCACTAAACTACCTTTGAGGATTGCTAAAATGGGAAACTTCACAGGATTTTATAAGGACTTCTGTTTTAAACAGAGTATGAAGCAGGTTCCAATGTGACAAACAGGGTGTATCTTTCAACATTGGTGCTTTATCTGAGAATTATGTATTTATTGTAGGAAAGTATTTATTGTACTACTTTGGATATGTTTACATGTGGAAATTAATTACCCATGTGAAAGCAGTGGTGAGCTGTTGTCTTGAATCGATCTTGTTACTGAAATGTCATAAGGAGATATAAAATTTGCTTGATGGATGGCTCAGCTAATTTTCAAAGGCATGTAATTTTCAGTGTGCATTGACCAAAAGTTTTGATCAAGAAACCATAGTGATTATGCAGGCTGGGGTCATGGTAAAATGCAAACACACTCACACACACACACACACACACACACACACACACACACCTTCTTAATGATTGTAATACTCTTTTCAAGAAGACTGAAATGTTCCTAGGTTTATCTCAAATCTGTGCAAAAAAAAAAAAAAAATCAAAGTTTTGCTTTAATTCCCCTTACCTAATATCATCTCTACCTTGATTACCCAGTACTGCATGTGTCCAAGAACCAGAGGTCTGAGGACAAAATCTTGAGGTACCTCACCAAGGAAAATGTGAGAAAACTGGCATGGGCTAATCTATAAGGCTAAATCCTGGTAGTCCCTTGGAATATAATCAAGCAGATGGTCATCCCCAAAAACCATTTAGATGACTTTTTGTAGAAGACCATCTGAAATATGTTTAGGTTTTTGTCCCTCAATGTGAATAGCCAAAATGGCTACATACTAGTGAGGCTTCCAATTACATGTGTATGTGTGCTTGTGCATGGGTGTACTTATTTTTTAATTTATTTTTTATGTAAAATTTTTTATTTATATATGACAGCAGAATGTATTACAATTCTTATTACACATATAGAGCACAATTTTTCATATCTCTGGTTGTATACAAAGTATATTCATACCAATTCGTGTCTTCATACATGTACTTTGGATAATGATCATCACGTTCCACCATCATTTCTAACCCCATGCCCACTTCCTTCCCCTCCAACCCCTCTGTCCTATCTAGAGTTCGTATATTCCTCCCATGCTCCCTCTCCCTACCCGACTATGAATCAGCCTACTTATATCACAGAAAACATTTGGCATTTGGTTTTTTGGGATTGGCTAACTTCACTTAGCATTATCTTCTCTAACTCCATCCATTTAGCATGGGTTTACTTACGCAGAATGTAATGGCACACACTGGTTTACCTCTTACCTTTTTTTTTAAAAAAACTAAGCATTAAATCTTTAACATTTCCCCAATCTCAAATGTCCTTTCAAACTTTATTTCAAATGACTGTAGGATATTTCATACATACATACATACATGTACCAGATGTTCTAATTATAGTTAAATTGAGCTGTTTACAATACCATAACCAGTTATGCCATAAATATTCTTATACACAAATAACTGACCACAATTCTGATTGTTTCATAGGGAAAATGTTCTAGAAGTGGGATTATTGGATATGAACATTTTCAAGGTGGTATTACTAAATTGTTGTTCAGGAAGTTTTTCTCTGTCTGCTCTTTTGCCTGTGGTAGATTAGCCCAGGCCAGTTTTCTTTAATAATTATAATTTTTCTTATGGGGAGGCAATTAGAACAGTGACTTAGAGCATGAACCACAGTTCTGTCACTTAATAATGGTGTAATCTCTAGCAAGTTATTTAAGCTTTCTGTGTATCATTTTCCTCGTTTGCACAATTTGGATTAAAATCATAGCACACATTTCATAGTATCATTGTGAGAACTGAATGGAATACTAGATATACAGTTCTTAACAAAGTACCTGGCACATAAAAGCATACAGTAAGTGTCTTCTATTATTACTAATCATGAATGATTGACAGTTTGCTAGGTAAAGTGGTTAGACACCATTATTTTGATTTATTTACAGTAATTGTCCTATTAGTGAAATGGAATGCTACTTGATCTTTCTCTTTACTTTTTTGTGTGATCACGAATTGTTTGGTCTCATTATTTGCCCACTGTGGTAGGCATAACCCTGAGCTGTGCAAGAATATATCCCAAGAGCTGGGAATGGACACCCTCCTGTTATCCCCTTCAGGGATTATTTTAACTGCAGTGATGGACAGACCTGAGATCCTGATCCTTCCCAGGAAACCCACATACAATTAGTGATAGACATCGAAATATAAAGAAAGGTACATGTTGACCCAACTTAGGACAATCAGACTGACCATTTGAGCTTGGACACCAACACGTTTCCTCCACTCCCATCATGGTTAGACCTTTATCAAATCTCCACAGATGTAGTCCAGGCACACTCTCAACTAAACACTAAATTTGTCTACATGTTGCTTTCTGGAGAATCCAAAAAGTTACACTCATTTTTCTAACCGAGTCTGTAATTTTCTTTTTGACTTTTTAAAAATAGTTTCTTCTGTATTGGGCTTATAAACACTCATCCTATTTGTTTTAAAAATTTTCTGACCACTTTTTGCTATTTAATTCTGTTTCAGTGTGCTTTTATTACATATATAAATTTTCAATGCTTCTATTATCAAACCTATGACTTCTATTGCTTGTATGATATGAGGTTTTAATATGTATATTAAATATGTATATATATATATATATATATATATATGTGTAACATATATATATATATATATATAGTATAATGCTTAAATCAGGGTAAATATACTTTCTTCTTAAACATTCATCATTTATTTAAGATGAAAACATTCAAAATCCTGTCTTCTAGCTTTGTAAAATACATAATATATTATTGTTGTCTATAATTACTCTACTGTGCAATAGTAAACCAAAACTTATTTATTAAATATAATTGATTTACTTTATTTTAAGTTACATTTATCTGTTAAAATTATCACATATGCTAGGATCTACTCCTTGACTCAATTGGTCAATTTTGGGCTATTACCCTATTATCTTTAGCACATTTGTTAGGTAAATTTACCCTCATTTCTCTTTCAAAATATTTTTGCCCATTATTAAACACTGTTCTCCCAAGCCAACTTTAAGAATCATTTGGTTAAAGATCTATTTGGAAAAAACTTCATATTCTAAATATGAGGTGTAAAAGATGATCAAGTTTAAAAACTCCTTACTTAGTTATGTATAATTATGAAAATATATTTCTTCCTTTTAGTATAAAATAGCAAAATTTATGTAATGTTTAATAATGAAATCTCATGGTACATATGCCTGTTTTAGCTTAAAATATTTTATAAAATAAAATTATGAAAGTCCATGCTAACTACTTCTATTTTTACAACACATTCCCCTTAATTTTCTATGTGAATTGACATGATAATTTATTTTTCTTGCCCTATCACTCAATGAAGGAAGGAATATACATTCTTTTATATGTATTGGTGTTAATGGGACTCTGACTGCAAGGGGCTTGCATCTTAATAGAATACACAATCTCACCAAATAAAACACTATTCTTTAGTGTTTTAATATAACCTTTGGCAATTTAAAAAAATTTAGCCTTGATTCACAATTTTCAAGATAAAGCATTCAGTTTCTATAATTTTTTAAGACTGGCTGTAAATAACATTCTTTTTTTGCAGATGTTCTTAAATATTTCTAACTCATGAATATCTCCAATTTTATTTGAAAACATTTTATATGTCATACAAATTGAAACATAGTGATAGGTGTTTGTAAACTTTATGAATGCTTATCATGTAAAAAAATTCTATACAGTTTTTAAAAACATTGTTATTATTATTATTTTTATAGTAATTATCCCAGTTTAGCTAACCAGAATTTTACTTTTGTCTTGAAAAGTATAGAGATAGGCAACATATTAAAATTTTCCAGGGTCAAATGTTCTAAAACTGCTATCTTATTACATGAGAGGCTTCATAAAATCAGTTTTAATGAATGACACCATTAACCAAAATCTTATGTGAAATATTAAATCCTTAAACAATGATTAAATTAAATATTAGACTTCAAATCTGACCATCTAAGGATTCATCTTCTACCCCAAATTCTGCTTCCCTGAAACTACCATAGTAACTCATTCTCTTATCACAATTTTTTTTCTAACAGATTAATACTTACCAATTATTGATCTCTTGAGTTAAATTTCACACCTGTGACAAGTTTTCAAAAGATAGGACTAAGTAGCTGAGAAATTGGTTTTGCCAAAGTTACAGGCAAGTTGTGTGCAAAAGAAAGAATGAGCCAAGAGCTTGTGCTGTTGGATTACAAGGGGAAAGTATCAAGTATTGTGCTAATTAAATGACAGATGTTTCACCTAGGGATAAAGAAAGAGAACATCTGCATTGTCACCAACCACTACCAACACCACCCAACACTGACTGCCATTTAAAAACCTAAAACGTGAATTCTTCATATTGAATGACATCTTGAGGAGGCTTGCTCCCTTGGATCCCTCCACTATCTACCAAGACACAAAGGTATTTCAGCCATACTAATTAGTTTGCTGTTGGCATCTTGCTGGCATTTTGGATTTTTTTTTTCCCCAGTAAAGAGACTTACTTCCAAAATACTAGCAGGCTTGAAATCATCTGCTAGCTGTCAGTAGCACAGCTGTTTGTTCCTCTTCCTCAGAGTTAAGGATTACTCCCTGAGTCAAAAAATAAAGGATTCTTAATCACCAAGGACTTGGCATATTTTAGAATATAACAAGACAGCATCATAATTAATTTTTAAAAGATAGAACAAATATTCTGACAGGTCAGTTTGGATAAATGAAACTTTCTAAGGTAGTAAAATTGATTGTTTTGGAAACTACTAAATAGAAATTTTGTATTTTCCCTTTGCTACAGCTATCTGTCAAATTTTGATAAGGTGAACTTTGCCCCAAAGAAGTTTGTAGTCAGAGTGTAAGCAAGATGTCTGCTGTCACAGCTAGTGGGAATTTTAATTAGGATGGGGAATTGATGCTTATAGGGTTGGGGATGGACTTTCCCTTCTTGAGTAGCAGTTCTGAAGAAATGACACTGAATTTCTAAGAAACTGTTATCATTATCATTTTCAAAGGGGAAAGGGTGGAAAACTCAGGAAGCAAATACTAAACCATTATTCCCTCTCCATAACTGATACAATTCAACTGAGTTCTGCATTAAGTACCAGGTGAAATAGTAAATCACTCTTGGTGAGAGACAAAGAGATTTTAGGTCAAAGCAACGAATAACAGATAAGTCTGTAAAATATGATCACACACACAAAAGCATGGATGCATTAATAAAATATACTTAATAATTTTCATTGATTCATTTCCGATGTCTTGAAAAAGTCTCCATTGATAGCAATAATAATTTCTAGTACTTTTAGAATGCTTTGTATATGGGATGTACTTTAAGCTCTTTATGTACATTATCTCATTTAATCCTCATATATTCTTTCCAAACATGGGAAAATAAAGCTTAGAGAAATTACAAAGCAATTAGTGAGTGGCAGAGATTAGATTCTAATCCAATGATGTTTGCTTTTACATCAGAAAGATTTTAAAATGGGATATTTACTTCCAGTCAACATGGAGTGACAGGCAAAATATTTACACTCACTTAAAACAACTTCCCTTTCTTGAAAAAATTCCAAATATAAATCCAGAGATCCAATAAGATGAATAAACCTTTTAAGCACAAGAAACATGAACATAACTTCTCTAAAGCAAATTATTGAAAACCAGTGATAACAGAAAGTATAAGTAGGGAAACCAAAAGAAATATTATATATATGCAGAGGAAAAAAAGGTAAGAAGAATAGCATATTATCAGAAACATTGCAAGTTAGAAGATTGTAGATAGTATTAATATTTAAACTTCTGAGTTATTTTAGACTTCTCTATTCAGAGAATTTTTTTTCCAAAAAAGATGAATTTCATCTTTTTCTGAAAAAGACAAAAGAATGCATGGCCATCAGACCCATACTCTAAGAAGTGTTAAAGAAAGTCCTTTGGGAGAAGCTAGATGTTGCTAAATGAAAATCTGGATACACACACAGGAACAAATAACTGTGGGAACAGGAAATATGCCATTTTTCTTATTTTGTTTGTTTTATTGGTAATTCACTGTTTAAGGCAATAAGAACAATATATTACATGGTCTATACCACATAGAATAAAATACAACAGTGGTACAATAGGGAGGAGGCAGAAATAAGAGCAAATTGTTTTATGATTCTTACATTGTTCCCAAGATCTCCTATTTCTTGAAAGTAGACTAATAAGTTAAAGAGGCATATACGTAAACCCAAAACCAACCACTAGAATGAATAATCAAAACAAAGATGCATAGTTAACAAGCTAACCAGGACAATAAAGAGAAATCATCAAAAAACAAAGCATAAGAGTGTAGCAAAGAGAGAATAAAAGCACATAAACCAAATAGGAAACAAACAACATGATCGTAAATTTCAACTCAGGAATAAAAAACATTTCAACAAGTGCAAGGGGCTTAAATGCCATATTAAACGGTGAGACTGGCAATTATGTTATAATAATCAATCAAGACCCAACCATATTTTGCCTATAGGAGGTCCACTTTAAGTACCAAGATAAGAGTAACTTAAAAATACAGGATGGAAGAAAATGGAAGTAGTTATATCTAAATTGAAGTAGCTTCCTGGACATATAATAAGATCTAATATGTATGTACCAAATAACAGAAATTAATAACAGAGAGATGAACAGTTTGAAATAAATGAAGAAAAACCTGATAGAACTTCAAGAAGAAATAGAAAAACTCACAGTTAGAGTCAAAGATTTCAACACATTTCAATAATTATGGAAAAATTAGATGAAAAATCTATAGGATACAGAATATTTGAATAGTACTACTAAACAACTTAATCTTACTGACATTTATAGAAAATTAAACCTAACAAGCAGAATTCACATTCTTTTCATATGCACACAGAATAGCTATCAAAACAGACCATATTTTGAATCATAAAATAAGTTCCATTAAATTAAGAAAACCCCTCAAATCTAAAGGAAACATGTTCTTTGAAAGTATAAATTGAAAATCAACAATCAAGAATATTTTAGAAAATTCTCAAAGACTTGAACATTAAATAATATAATTCTACATATCCTATGATTCAAAGCAAACCTAAAGAGCAAAATTACTATAAAAATGAAAACATAATACATCAAAGTGTGTGGGATATAAGTAAATCAGTGTTTAGAGAAGAGTTTATACTCACAAATTCCTATATTAGAAAAGACGAAAAGTCTAAATCACTGATTTCTGATTCTATCTTAAGAGACTAGAAATAGTTCAAATGAAAAACAGAGTAAACAAATATAAGGAAATAATATGTGAACAGAAATGAATTTTGAAAAAAATATTAATGATACCAAAAGGTAGTTTGTAGAATAGGTTAATAAAATCAATACATTTCTAGTCAGACTGATTGGAACAAAAGACAGAAAACACAATTTATCAGTATCAGAAGTTATGCCTTTTACATAGTTACAGATACTATGTTAGACAATAGTTGGATATTATGAACAACATGATTTTAAAGTCAATAACCTTGGCAGTTTGGATGAAATGACAATTTTAAAAAATATATAAATACTGAAATTCACTGTAGAATAGATAGAAAACTAGAAAAGGCTTACATTTAGTAGAAAAAATAAATAAATCTTTCCTTTAAAATCTTCCCACAGCAAAAGCTCCAGGCTGAGGAGGCATTCCTAGGGAATTTTATATCTGTTAAGGTCAAGGCAAGAACATTCTCTTTCACTTATTTTATTCAACATTGCACTGGAGGCTGTAGCTAATGCTATAAGACATGACAATATAAAATGCATCAAAATTGAAATGGAAGAAAAATAAAATTCAGCTTTATTTACATGTTCTAGCAGTGAGCATTTGGAAATTGAAATTAAAATACGATTTTAAGGAACATAAATAATGAAATATGTAAATTTACGAAATAAAACATATATGACTTGCACACTGAAACTATCAAATATTTTTTATAAAAATTTTAGAAGACTAAATGATTGAGAAAATGAAAAACCAAGTACATGGTTCAGAAAATGAAAAACCAAGCACATTAATTAGATACCATTTTTCTTAAATTTATCTGTATAAATTCAGCTAAATGTTCATCAGAATCTCAGCAGGAATCTTGGTAGAACTTAACAAACCTATTTGTAAATGTATATGGAAATACAAATAACTTAAAATGGATAAAAGTACCTATAAAAAGGTGTGGCAAAGTCAAGAATTTACAGTGTCTCATTTCAAGATTTATTATACTCATCAAACAATGTGATAAGGACACAGTGTTTACATCTAGCAAATTGAAAGAACTCTCAAAATGCAACATAAGAAGACAAACATAATTTTAATAGGTTAAATGATATGGGCAAATAGTTGACCAGAGGTATGTATGGCAAATGTGCTAAGCATTGTTATTCATTAGGAAAATGCAAACTAAAATTAAAATGAGACACCATTACACACCCACTAGAATTATTATAATTTTAAAAATTGACAATAGAGTTGGTAAGGAATTGGAGAAACTTGAACTCTGTCATATTTCTAGTGGGATTTAAAGTGAGAAAGTATTTTGGCAGGTTTAAAGAAGTTTAAAATTCACTTACCATAAGTTGTAGGCATTCAACCATGAGAAATGAAAGTATATTTTCACACAAAGTCTTTCACGCTAATATTCTTAGTAACTTTATTTATAAGAGCTTAAAATTGGAAATAACATTAAAATCCATCACCAGTGAATGGTAAACAATTGTAGTATACCCTTATAATGGAATACTACTCAGCCATATAAAAGAGCAACTGTCGATTCATGGAACAACATGGATGATTATCAGAATTGTAATGCTGTTTGGAAAAATCTAGACAAATATTATTGTAAAAAAATTCAAACTAATGTAGTGACATGAAACAAACCAGTGGTTACCTCCAAATAAGAATCAGGTAGTGAGAAGGTACAGATGGTAGTTATTCAAAAATGGTTAGGGTGATTTGTTTCTGCCTTGTTGTGGTGTAGTTTCATTGGCATATACATGTATTAAAAGTTGTCACATTCTGCATTTAAAAATATGTGAAATTTGCTATATGTTAATTATATAAAATAAGGATACAGCTAGACGCATAAGAAATGAACAGGTTTCTCTATTAAATCTATTTTAAAATCTTGAATTATAACCTTAGGCATGTGTGATTTAAGTTCCCCTGTGTTTTTAACCACAACTGCTTGATGCATCATTAAAAGCACTGGACAGAACAATGAGAATTAGCAGTAATTTCCCAAATTGTCAGTACAAGAGTAAGGTCATCTAAGTACATGTTCAGTTGTTTGGGAAAATTCTTTTTTTAGTGCATTAAAGTTATTAGTACCCAATCCTTAAGCATTACCATGTTTTAGATCATACTTATTTTTAGTAAATATTAAAGCTATCAATTAACACTTGAAGAGGAAGCATTTTTTTTTTCAACACTTAGAATTGCACCCTTACAGTGGACATTTTACAACTTTATGCTTTCATCATGTAAGCTTCTTTTTAAAGAGTTTGCAGGGTCAGAATGGTAAAATTGATTTTCTTTTTTGGTGCCAGAGATTGAACGCAGCAGCACTCCACCACTGAGCCACATCCCCAGCCCAATTTTGTATTTTATTTAGAGTCAGGGTCTCACTGAGTTGCTTAGTGCCTCACTTTTGTTGAGGCTGGCTTTGAACTATTGATCCTCCTGTCTCAGCCTCCTGAGCAGCAGGGATTCTAGGTGTGAGCCACTGTGCCCAGTTTGATTTTCTTTTTGTCAAAGAGATCTTGATATCTAGGACACAAGGTAGTTTTAGTCTGACTTGCTATATGACCAAGGTCAAGTTTATCTGATGTCTTCAAGATGCACCAAGCTCTTCTACACAGCCTTTACCTCCTTCTTGTGCAAATAAACCACAACCTGTGAAAACAACTTCCAAACTGGGGTTAACAAACATGATTCTGGATTAAAATCTGTTCATTTCTGCAAAGCACACAATGATACAATGACAAAATAAAACAGAAGCAAATATTTCCTCATATCAAAACTAATTATTGACATTTTATATTCCTAGACTTTCCTGAAACAGAGAAAACTTGTGTTTACAATTGTTTTTGATTATTAGAATACAGATAGAGCTTCACCTGATAGTTTTCTACAAGCAACTATAAGACCTGAAATAGAATCTAGACATCTTGTCAGAGTCTACCGTATTCTGGTTTTAGGAGAAAGATCCTGCAGTAAGATTGCTCGCATCCATCCATGAGGCTCCATAACAGATGCTGGGGTAGGTGTGCCAGAACTCTCGGTCAGCTTAGAGCATGTGCAGGAATATTGTTAATATGCAGACTCATGTTCTCTAGGGAGAGTTTGGGTTTCTTTGACACTCCTAGCCTGTTAGTGAATCACATTTTGAGTAACAGCTCTCTGTCTTCTGTGAAATCTATTACTGGGATGTGAAGATTTACTTTTTCTAACTCAGAAGAGCAGATACGAAATTCATGGGCCGTGAATTATCTGGCTCAGTTAGGGTTAGGATTCTGTATGTGCCTAGGAGGGGTGTTTTAGTCAACTTTTTCACTGCTGTGACTAAAAGATCCCACCAGAATAATTTTAGGAAGAAAAGTTTATTTAAGTGCTCACAGTTTCAGAGGTCGCAATCCCTAGACAGTTGGTTCCATCCCTCAGAGCTCCAGGTGAGGCCGGATGATATGGTGGAGGAGTGTGGGAGAGAGAAGCAGCTCATATGAGGATCAGGAAGCGGAAAGAGCGAGAGAGCGAGCGAGAGAGAGAGAGAGAGATCTCCACTTTCAAGATACAAATATATACTTCAAAGCCATTCCTCAATTCCCACCTCCTCCAGTGACACCCCACCACTTCAGTTACCCCTAATGTGGGATTAAATCACTGATTAGGTTAAGACTCTCACAACCCAATCATTTCTCCTCTGAACCTTCTTGCATTGTCTCACCTGGGACTTTTGGGGAACACCTCACATCCAAACCATAACAAGAGGCTTAAACAAGATAATTCAGGCAGTCTAAGGTTGGTGTGGTGATTTCATGGTGTTACAGACCAATTTCCTTCTATCAGGGTACAAGATGTCTATTAGAATGCCAGTTGTTTAGTTTTAGTATTTCCAGCTTAAGTCTTTAGTTTAAAAAGTGCCAGGAAAGGGTGTGCTTTATATCTCTAATGATAATTGACACACAAAACTTCTCCCTACCTTTTTCAGTCCATGCCTTCTCATGGCCACATCTCGTTGCACTGCACGGGAGGTAGAGCGACAACGTGCTCATCTAAAAAGTGAGACTCTGTTTTAAGACAGGGAAGCTGGGCTTGGGGAGGCAGCCAGCAGCCTCTGCTGCAGTACCTCTGTGCTGATTTTGATGGCAAGGCCTCTAGTTCTCAATGAATGGAGAGCTCAGTCCAGAAATCAGCCTTATAACTCTGGAGTAGGTAAATTGAAATAGTAGGATGCTTATAAAGGAAGGAGTGAATCTGCCACCTGACCATGAAAACATACCCGGGTAAACATGAATCTTGCCAGGCAAGAGCTGCGTCATGCACTGGACCAGCTTCTCCTCTTTGGAGATATTTGCCTCTTATGCTTCCATCCAGCCTGCCTGCAGAGTTCAATATGGCATAGTATGAAAACTATTTTAAACTATTGTCCCATTTCTTTTCCCTGTAGGAATAACAGTTTCAAAGTATCTAATAAGTAGTAGTGAAAGAACAAAGAATAAAATTTGGAAAAAGAATGCATTTTTTTTCCCTTTTTCTTTTTTCAGGAGTTACGGCTGATGTTTACTTAAGTAGGGGCCTCCACTTCCAATTCTGATTTGAATTGTTGCCTTAAAAGACTGAAGGATATATTATATTTCTCAGATTCTAAGAAATATAATAAAGTGTGTATAGTTTTTTGTTGGATGACACCATCTCTTCCAGCTAAGTGAAAGAACAAGTTTGACAAGTATTGAGGAGCATATTTAGCATTTAAAAGTTAAAGAAGAGAATTCATAGGAATTATATATATAATGTACATATTATACATATATATTATATATAATTATATAAATCCTTATATATAATATGTATATATATACATACGTATACACATATATAAGTAAAATGCAATTTATTTATTGCTTTTATTTTTTTTATTGTTAGTTGTTCAAAACATTACAAAGCTCTTGACATATCATATTTCATACATTTAATTCAAGTGGATTATGAACTCCCATTTTTACCCCGTATACAGATTGCAGAATCACATCGGTTACACATCCACGTTTTTACATAATGTCATACTAGTGTCTGTTTGCAACTTAAATAGTACCTTTCAAAGGAGAAAAAATAATTGTAATATGCAGGTTTATTGTATGTTTTGTATTCATATAACATCTCATGATTCATGAGGTTAAAGAAATACCATATTCTAATTAGAAAGCACCAGGCCTAATCCTGGTTAAGCTACTGTCATTGGATGTGCAAATCTCTGATTGTTTATACCCAAGAGCAACTACATGTAAGAAGTGGTGTGATCTACATGAAGGCATCTTATGCATCAATTTTTGTCCTCTTTTATAGAGGAATTTGGAATCTAAGAATATGTATTTTTATTAAATTCAGTTTCCTTGCTTGCTCATAGAAAAAAAAATCTTTTAAAAGAAACCATCCCTACATATAAAACTGGAAACTAAGGAAATATATTTTAAATTTTAGATTTCTCTGGGTTTTGACATTTTATATAATAGAAAACTCTCAAAATTATAAGAACTTACAACACTTTACAAAATAAAAACAGATGTTAGCATAATGTAAGGTAATCGGATATATCTCATTTGATTTTTATTAAATGATTTTTAAAAATCATGATATCATTCAGTGTCCAGCTAAGAAACAGAAAGCACACAGAAATCTGAACAATGGGAGTTTTTAAAATTAGAAAAGAAAAAATTATTAACTACTAAATGAGCATTAACTGCTGAGTGGTAAAGAGAACACTAAAGCACACAGGAAAGCCCAGAGCACGGTCCTGACTGCACCACAGCATTGCTCCCCAGGGAGGGAGGAGCAGTCAGGACCCCTCCCCCTCCCCCAGTGCTGGTGAAGGGGATGGGGCAGCAGCTCAGTGGGTGGAGGAGAAGCTCCCTGAGGTACAGTTGATAGGAAAGCAGGAAATCTCTTGCGGGAGTGCAGGTGGAATTTACTGGCAAGTCAGCTGGAACCCAGGCAGCACCCACTGGGGAAAGGCAGTGGGATACTGCTCCAGCACTAGCTGAGCTTGCAGGGACGCTGCCCCGAGGGTGCTGCTGAAACTCCGTGGGTGACAGTGCTACCAGTGTCCCACATGCTGGTAGACCCTGCGGGATGGGGAAGGGAGTAAAGCACACTGAGGAGAGGAAGTGGAGGAGGACACCAGACACGTTGTGTCCTCCACTGTCCCCCTATGTCCCTCTCCCAAGAATGCTTAGAACTGCACCAATTAGGAGAAATGCTTAGAGGGTCCAGCTTCAGGATCACAGGCCGGGCAATGAAGGATGGTGGATATGGACTTGAGAAGCAGTAAACGGCTTGCTGGCACAGTCACTCTGTCCTTTTCAAAATTTAAGTAACTGGCGACAAATTTGAATTATTAAAATTGGGAAAAAAATATGACGTATGTTACAGCTCTCATCTGGAGAGTAGACATACCAGTGATATTTGGGATATTAGTATTTATTTAAATAACTTCATTGTTACTTTGAGAGAAAAAATTAAGGGGTCAAATTAAAACATTCTAATCAAATTACAGTGTTCTAATCTGAAAGAGCTGAGATATTACTTGTTCAATCATTTCCTTCCAAAAATTAGAGGGACTCTGAAACCCAGAATTCAATGGCTTGTTCAAGGTTAAAGAGTTAGTGAAGATATAAGACATCTGATCCATAATACTTTAAATTGAATGGTACCAGGTGCCGAGGGTGGTCTACGGTGCAGAGATACTATATATAGTGAGCACAATGGAGATAGTTCCTAGCTTACATTTTAGAGGAGGAATGTCAAACGATAAACAGAAAAACAAATCAATACATAGCAAGGCTAGAAGACAGAAAATAAAGGGACAGGAGTGAATAGACTATGACGTTTATATTAGCACCATTGGCACAGAGACCTGAAAGCAGTTGTTCTAACTTCCAATCCAGAATATTCAAATAGAGAACAGTGTTTTGTAAAATCAAATTTAATATTTTCTCATAATTATTGTACGTTTTTATTCATACTCATGCTGTCCTGGATAAGAACACACTGGAGTCCTGTTAGTAATCCAGACCGAGAACTGCTACCGTTCCTGTTCTTCTGTCTGGTTTCCTATGGGAACTACGGCCACCTGTGTGCACAGTTGATTACGTCTCAGGAAACCAGGCAGAACCTGGTTACAATGGACACAAGCTACATTCTGCCTTTTCAGAACACCACTGACCACATATTTTGACAAGCTTCAACTGGTTACTAAATTTCTGGCTGTTCAGATATTTTACATCTCCTAAGGGCAATGTTGAAAATCGTTCAACACTTAGTCCCCACATAATATGATATTTCAGCACTGAGATATTTCTTAATTATATGTGTTTCCACTGTATGTATAAATAGGGAATAAAAGTACTGAAATGCCATTAACAATGGCTGTTGAAAATTTGTTCTTTAGAAACTGTATACACAGAAAGGGAGTTGAACGTTTGCTGACTAAGACGCTATCAGGTTATTTCCTGACAAATATAGCCGACTTGACATTCATATAATTGATATCCCTGTCAAACTTTGAAAACTGTCTTAAGTAGGTGGCATAGCCATACGACATACAATAAAGTCTTGGAAGCTAGAGGAAAATTTTTTTGTGTGAGTATTTTGAAAATGTCATAAAATTTTAAATTCATTGTAATTGGGCCTTTTGAAATGCAACTTGAAAATTTAGGAGTAGATTTTATTTCCTGGACCTCATTTGTTATAGTTCTTTTGATTTGTAACTCTGTTAAACAGTGTAAATGAATCGTGTCAAAGTTTTATTTGACAAAAATTTGGTTCTTTCAAAAGACACTATGTGGAAATTCTGCATTAGTTAAAGAAAACCCTTTTCCTGTAAAATACCTCTTTGGTTATTAAAAACACTTTGGTGAATTGCTCTTTAGCAACAAAGAAATGAATACATCTGTTAAATTTAGTTAAAATGGCGATATCAGTGGAACTATTTTAAGTGTACTTATTGCCTTGTTTTTATCTCTAGTTTAAAGAGAGATTTTATCATTATTTCAACAAACTGTGGAAGAAGGTTAAACTTTAAAAGCAAATCACTACAAAATTCAAGGCCTTATCCAATGGGACTAGTAACTTCAAACTTTCTAACATTCTTTTGCATCTTTAAATTCACATGAACATAAATGTTGGGCTAGTGCACCTCATGGTTTATCTTCCAATGATCTATAAAAGAAAAACTCAGATAAAAAAATTGTTTGCCAACTTAAAAAAATATGCATGCACCATACAAAAACAAAAAGTAGATTCCAGAAAACTGCCAATAATGGTTCTCTGTTACATTTCATTCTAATAAGTTTTTACCTAGTTTTCTGGGCAGATCGGGTGATAATTA
This sequence comes from Marmota flaviventris, assembly GCF_047511675.1. Lineage (NCBI taxonomy): Eukaryota > Metazoa > Chordata > Mammalia > Rodentia > Sciuridae > Marmota > Marmota flaviventris. The sequence continues at coordinate 142,941,607 of NC_092503.1, forward strand.
AATATGCTTGGAGAACTTGGAAAACCACCAATTACCATCCTCACAAGAAACTCTCTCCTTAGAAACAAGATGAGCAACATCCACGGGGCCATGGATTTATGCTGGCCACATAAAAGGAAAAGAAATATTTTGTAAAGAGCAATGAATGAAAAGGGAAAAAAGTTTTAAGCAAGTTCCTTATCTCTTTTTTAGTCCTCAGATACCTTATATTGAATAGCCAGATCATTTTATTATTGCAAATGCCATGGTTGTAATCTTTTATTGCTTGCAGTATAGGCCTACAGCATTAAGTTAGTATAAAATTACATATAGTTTAATATATCTGTACAACACCTTTAAACAAGCTTCTCTAGGCAAGAAGGTTATCCGTCTTATAAATCTATTATTCCATTGTACATCTTGATAGCCTAGCATTGCTCCTAGCCATGTTTAAGCATTAAATAGTGCATTATTATTTCACATAAATCAACCAGAGATGTGTGAATTCATAAATTTTGCATTTGCACAGACAGTATTTTAAACGTTTTACTGCTTCGTGGGAACTCAGAGCACAAGCCTGTACACAAATCAGGACCTGAGAAATTTCAATAAAATTTAATATCACAATTACATCTTCTCAAAGTCAAAGCATGCATATTTTAGAAGTATTTTAACGGAGTCCAAAAATAAAAGTAAAATTTGAAGAGTGGCTTTCTCTTTTTTTGGGGGGGGGGGTGGAGTTTAGTCACTATTGTGCTAATAAACTAGTAAGCACTTTGATTTTTTCTTTTTGTTCTTTGTAGCAAAATGGTATAATGAGAATAAGGCCCTATCCAAATATGAGATGAAAGAAAAATATATCAAAATCAGGAATCTTGGCAATTGTCTGTAATTTACCAAAAGCAATGCAGATAGAAGGTAGCACCGAATTGGTTAGGTTGTTACAATTCATATGTAGCTTTATATGTGAACTTGAAGAAAGTTGATCAAAAATTCACAATTTTTGACTCAAGTTATACATGGGTAATAATTAAGTCTTTAAAAGGGGTTTTAGATGATTCTGTTTGATCTGCCAGTGAACTATAGTATTTTTCTTTCCTCTAGGAAATGTTGAGGAGTGATGAAGTATACTATTTCTTTAAATTCTCATTATTTTTCCCTGAAAATGTTCCTTTTAGGATTCTCACTTAGTAAGAAATGTCTATTCAATTTAACACACAGGAGTTGTATGTTTGGGGATGATGTCTACTTTAGTATACTTGTGGTGAGAATTACATTCTTGTTGAAATAATTTCTAATGCATATGATTAACTGCACAAATGCCACACGAATTTGAAAATGGCACATTTGTCACCCAGAATCAGGTGATGCAGAAAGATAAATTGCTGTGAACTTCAAATTTGCTTCTAATCATAGTCAAATTCTGGGCAAAGCTTAAAGGAGAGAGAGAGAGAGAGAGAGAGAGAGAGAGAGAGAGAGAGAGAGAGAGAGAGAGAAAAGAACATTCTCATGAGGTTTTGGGACTTTTCTCTACTGAGACTTTTCTTGCTGTTACCAGCAGGTAACAAGATATGTAAAAATAATGCCATACAATAGACCTTTTCTTCTATAGTGAGTTTTTTTTTAAAATGATAATGAGAACTCATTACATTGGGAAATGAGTTCAGTTTTCCATTCTGCATCTTGTCTTTTCTTTCTCAATGGACCAGAGAGTTCAAAGCTAAGGTTAACAGTACTAGAGCATTGTTTAGAAATGAATCTTTTTAGGGTGATAAGTAAAAGAGATTCTATACATCCTTAGAGCTCTACAGCTACTTAGAGGAATGGCACTACCACACCCTGGCAGGCTTTCCAGTGTGAAAGCAGATCTACTTACCACCCATAAAAAGCTAATGGAAACTTCTCTCTTGCTCTAATGAATGTTGAAAAGGGAGTGGTTTACATCAAAAATCTGTGCCTTAATTATGATGCTGGCCTCTTTAGCATTCATTGTTTTGAGGTCCGTTTAGTTTTTGATGGTGTGTCTACATCTAGTTTTCCTTAGTGTGTGTGAAAATTTCATCTTATTGTTTTGAGTCTTGACTTGTAAGGATGAAAGAGAAAAAATGATTCATTACAGAAATCATATTTTCTGAGCTAAGCCAGAAGGCACTGTCTTTATTTCAGCTCTTGTATAAGCAAGACTTAGTGTTATGTATATGTTTTATGTGTGTATAATGTTTACTTAGTGATATATATATTTATGCCACACAAGTGGTCCATACTACCATTACATAAATCCCTCTATTTTTCAAACATTATGTGGAAACAATTGATATCTGAGGAAAGAGCATGTATTATGTAAACAATCATGTTTAAGAATTTGAAGTGTGTGTCAGCACCATTAAGATAAATATGTGTCTTTTCTCATAACACATAACTTAATTGGTTAGAGTAGAAAAATTAAAAGAAAGAGGTGGACAATATGTTGATTTTTAAAACAGAATGAATTTTCTTCATCTTTTCTTTTTTAAAAATCCGGTTGCAAACACCAGTTTCTATTTGAAATAAAATGGCTTCATTGGTTTAATGTACTCATGGGTTCAGTTTCCTTTGTATAAACCACAATTATATTCTTAATAAACATTAGCAATCATAGATAACATTCTGTATTTTATTTATGTATCTTTTGTTTGCATGTTGATTATATCACCTCAAATAAAATGATCAAGTTTAAAGAGAAATCTAAATGGCAAACCAAAACTAAGACAAGAATTTGTTGATCTCAATTTGTGTAAGTTTTGCATCTAATCTGTTCATCATGTTCATGACAGATGTGTTTAAGATGTTATAATGAGATGTGCCATGTCTGATGCCACTCATCTCAAATGAGCTGTTGACTTAGTATCTCACATTTTTATTAGGATTGACAACTAGTAATAGTAATGTGATATTGAATTTTATTAAAAATTAGAATACAATACTTTATAAACAAAGCTAACACAACAGAAATGTGTGCAATATGATTTCCTATTTTCTGTTTGTAATGAGTTGTCACTGAGGTACTTGCATATTCTGGAAGGAAAATTTATTGTAGTAGAGAGAACTATCCCATATAAACCACACAGAAGAAGAGGCTTACTGTTTATGAAACTGTCATATAATAAAGTGATGACTGACAGGTATGTACCCTGCCAGAGCACATGGACCACTGTCACATTACCCCATGCATATAACACAACCACGAGGCTATAGAATCAGAGCAGAAGTGATGAATGTCACTATGGGGTCAAACTAGGGAAGAAGAAAGGGTGCTTTCCCTTTTTACCTCACCTCTAGAGGATTCTGAGGCCTCAGAGGAGGGTGGAACAACAAAAGAGAAGATGTCGTGAATAGCTATGTTCAGGAGGATTCCTGACTACAAACAATTCCAAATTCTGAAAAATTAGTTTTTGTTACAGCATCCAGCATTACCATGCAAACTAACATATTCGATGTAAAATCTATAGTAATTCATTTGATTTGTGGAAACTTTGTTTTTTTTTTCATCTCTTAAAGGCAATAAAAATCCACAATATGACAAAATGCAAAATGAGAAAGCCTACTTCCCAGAATAAGTGGGAATATCCAATGAGTTAACATATGACAAAGCATTTCATAGTGTAAAAAAGACATACAAATTTGTTGTAATTATTGTTATTCTCTCACTTACCCTCCTAGGGACAAAGCACTCACTTATGAATTGGTTTGGAAGTGTATCAGCACTATATTCTGAGACAGTGTTAGATTACATACAGCTCTTCTTGGCTCAAAGCTACATTCACCAGTATGAAAGAATCTCATTAATGCCATTCTTTGAATTCTTCTCTTCCAAATGATTCATCTTACCACCTCAGTCTAAGTGAAGAATCATCAATATATTATGGTCTTTTCTATTCCATTGTTTTTATGTATCAGAACTTGTACTATGCTATGTCATTTCATTGTCACCACAACAGCTAGAGCTAGATGCCCTTTTTCCTTTTTACATTTGAAGAACTTAAGGACATAAAAGATTAAGTAAATTGCCAGAGTCTTGTAAGTACGACAACTGGGATCCAAACCTGGTTCACTTTGGTTCCAATGACATAGATCATAACCATGATGTTCTCACCTACCAGTTAGTTAGTTCCTTGAATACAAAGAAATGAAAACATCAAAGATCCTATCTTGGCCCAAATTCTTCAGAAAAACAGAGTTTGAGACAAAGATACAATGCTGACACTTGATTTGAAAGATGCAACCCCAGGACAAAGAGATGAGGTGACAATAGGGGGTGGGGAGAAAAATGAAGTGAGGAGTGAAGGAAAGTAACATAATGAATTTGTCACTACATTGGCTCCTGCTTCAGAACAAGCCACGAGGAGACCTTGAAGGTAACTTGACAGGTTTATCTGCCTAGCATGTGGGTATCTCCAGATAGGTCACAAGAAAAATTCATAATGCTGAGTAGCTGTGGGGGTGAAGAAAGAGGAAACATAGCTGCCTGTACATTTTCTTCTATAGTCATTTGTTTCCACCTATTCAGAGTTCATTTTTTGGTATCATCCGGCCCACGGGGTGATCCTGCAGAATGACAGATCTCACAGCATCATTGTGGTGTTGTGTCCAATCTGGAAATGACTTACAGACATTGCTGTACAGTCAGTTCCAAAACATAGGACCTTGTACACCCAGAGCTTCTATCTGGAAGGTGAGGCCTGATTTGAATTGTAAGGTCCGAACGGAAGACACTGCTAAGGTTCTAGAAGGTGAACAACGTGGAGGGAACAGGAGGAAATACATAAGGTAGGTGTCTAATACAGAACCTTTAAATGATTTATTTAGTTGCTATTTATTGAATGTTAATGACCTGCTAGGCACTGTTCTTGATGTTGGAGAAATAGCAATGAGAGGAAAAAAAGTTTAAAATTTTCTGTTTTCATTTGTGTGATGGTTAATCTCGGTTGTCAATTTGACTGGATTGAGAAATAACTAGAAAATTGGCCACACACAATTCTGGGTGTGTCTGGAGAAGACTGACTCATCGATCAGCTGATTGGGGCAGATTTGCCCTGAATATGGGCTGCACAGTGTATGGGCTTGGATGGAAGGAAAAGCAGAGGAAGCTTTCTGGGACATAAGCTCGATTCTTGGTGAGTAGGTGTGTTCTTTGTTGCTCTTTTTATCCGCGGACATCATACACCGAATTCTTCAGCCTTGAACTTGGATCCACATCCATGACTATGCAGGGATATTTCAGGCCTTCCGTCTTGGACTGGGGCTATATCATTGGTCCCCCTTGTCCTGAGGCTCCAGTCTCTTGAACTGAGTTGCTACTGGTTCCTCTGGCTCTCTAGAGTGCAAATGGCCACTGTGAGACTATCCAGACCACGATCATAGAAGCTGATCGCATAAATCCCCTCTTATATATATTCTATTGGTCCTGTTCCTCTGAAGTACACTGATGAATATATACAGCACACATTGTTGTAGGAGAGAAAGAAAAGAGGTGAGATAAATAAGTCTAATGTGGCATGGTGGAGGAAGACCATGCTTGACATGTACATATGCGGTGCTTTGGAAGCAACAATTGGCCAGGGAGTCTTTATTAGAAGATTCTGTTTAAGTAAAGAACTAACAAAATTGAGGGACAATCATGACAATATATGGACGTAAGCAAATGCAAAGGTCCTAATATGGGAGTGGGTGGCATATTGGTGCAACAGAAAGGAGGTGAGTGGGGCTGGAGACCAGTAAGTAATGAGGAGAATAATGGGAGATAAACTCTGGATCATGTTGGCTCATGTAAGTAAATGTAAGGACTTCATCTTCTTGATTAGTTAAGCACTAGAGTACTGTACTAGAGAATGTAAGATATTATCCCTCCTATCCAACCGCATTCCTCTTCAATTTTAAAATATAACCCTATAATTACTGTCTTTTTCAGATTAAATCCTTTTGTGATTTATTATATTTATTTTAGTTAGAAGTCAATGAAATAATGAATATTAATAACTTCTCTTACTTCTTTTATTATTTATTATATTTCTAAGTCTGGGTGAAACTATCTCACTCTCCACATTTAACTAACTACTATTTTTTTCAATATTGCTTCTTTACTTTTTTTCTTAATGAGTTAAGTCATATATGGAAATCACCCCTGTAGGCATAAGCCATTGGGGTGCTACCTCTTTCTCCCAGGGGTCTGAGGCCTTACCTTGATGCAAGATCTGAAATTTTCAGCAACTATCAAGGTATAAGAAATTCCTTCAGCATTTCTTCATGTGAATTTGTATTGATATTATCTGTATTTTTGAGGATTAATTTAGCTAGGTATAAAATTTTATGTTTACAGCACTTCAGATGTTTTCTGGAAAATATTTTCACTGATGAGATTATTACTCATGCTTCATTGTTTTCTTCCAGACATTCTGTTTTTCTGCCTTGTTCTTAGATTTCACTTTTGCTTTGAAATTTTACATTTGACTATGACGTATTTTGAAGAAAAAATTTAAGTAGTTCAGATTTCTATTTCCTTTTTCCAAATAAAGGTTTATATATTTTCCTTTGGTTCTGAAAAATTCAGTCCTACTTCTTTTGCTATTATCTCTCCTCTATTCTTACCCTCTGGAATTCTTACTGAATACATAGTGGACACTATTTTTGATTTCTACATCTCTTACTTTTCTATGAATATTGTCCACACTTTGCCTTTCTGATGTAACTTTTAGTTTATGAATTTTTTCTTCATTCTATGTAATCTTCTAGTTAATCCATATGTGAAGTTTTATAAACAAATTAAGATAAAATTTACATGCAAGAAAATGAATACATTAAAAGTGTACAGTTTAAGTTTTGAGAAATGTACTCAGTTCTGTAACACTCATTCAGTCAAGGAAGAATATTTTCATCATCATAAAAAATTCCCTCTATTGCCTATCGTAGGAAGTAAGTGATCTTATTTATATCTCAATATATTGTTTTTGTCTATTGTAGATATTTATGCAAATAAATGCATTTAGGATTCATTATCTTTTCTATCACTTATAACTCAACATCATTTTTTGAAGTTCATCAGTATTATGTTTATCACAAATTCATTTTGTTTTATTGCTCTTTGACATGTAATTGACATACAATTGAGTGGTGGTGGATGTCACTCAATTTTTATTTCTCCATACCTCCCAAACCCTGTTAAAAATTAAAGCACGAATTAAAATATACATGCCTAGCATATTTTTAGCATTACATAATAAAAACAGCAGTTACTTGTAGGAAATATGATAAACCAAATTCTAGAGTGTTTCTACAATATTGAAAATATGGACAAAATGGAAGGCTGAAAAGATTCCATAACAAAGGTAGATGGATGGAGATAATTAGATAAAGCAAATCACTCCTTTAAGAAAATTTCAACAATTCTTAGCACAGAGCTGGGACTTTATAGATACCACACTGTCTACAGAGAAGGGCCTTGAACACTAATGGGGCCAGAAGTGGTGTCCCTGTAGAAGAATTACTGTGAGGGGCAAGCACATATGTTTATAAAAGGCCATGAGCCTCAGAGATGTGAAAATGAAGGCAAAGAAAGACATTAAAGGAAAGAATTAAAGATCCTACAGAAAAGAAAGTGAAAAGAATGGCAATACCTTCTCCTCTTCTCTATCAAGATCCATTAATGTATTTTTATTTTATTGAACTAACAGAAGAGGGCACTCTTGAACTAGCAACCCCATCTATTAGTTGAGGTAGGAATAGGAAAAATAAAGAAAAAAGAAAGTTAAGTTTATGCAAAACTGCTTGAAGAAGAAAACAAAAAAAAATCTGAATTAATAATTTCATCTGTTGAATATTCCCCTTCCCCAAACAACTAAGAAGCAGAAAAGAAGTACAACACAATACCTTAAACAAAAATATTCTCTAGAAAGCATTTAGAACTATTTAAAAAAAAAAAAAACAACACAGGTTGAATCAGAAGTTCAAAACCTAAAAACATAAATGTCCAAAAAAATAAAAATAAAATTTTTAAGAAGTTGAATTATTTCAGGAATTATAAGAAAACGGAAAAAAGACAGACATGAAGACTACATTACAAGGTACACAAAGGAGAATAGATTAAAATAAATATTTATGGTTAAAAGTATTGTCCTGCCAGATGCAGTGGTATACTCCCCTAATCCCAGGAAGTTGGGAGTCTGAAGCAGGGGACAAGGCCAGTGTCAACAATTAGGTAAGATTCTATCTCAAAATAAAAAAATAAAAAATGTAGCTTTCAGTAGTAAAGTGCCCCTGGCTTCAGTTCAAGTGTGTGTGTGTGTGTGTGTGTGTGTGTGTGGTTTTCCAATCCTAACAATGAAAGACACCCAGACAATCTGCAAACATTTTCAGGGCTAGGGACTATTCTATGAAGGTAATCAGGACTGGAAATTGTGATGGGAGAGACACAGCACTCTCAAATATTAACATAGCACTCTACTCGAAGGTCAGGGATGTAGAAAACCCCCCTCTGCATTGGATCATTTACCTATGTGTTTATGTAAACCAATACTGCTGCTTCTGAGGAAGGGACAGTCCTGCCTAAGATTACCCACAGAGACAAGTCATAATTTTGTTACCATGGAGAGCAAAATGAAGCCACGTCTCTGAAACCCTGACACCAAGAAAACTCCACTTTGGAAGAAGAGAATGGAGTAGCAAACAGCTGTTATCTACCATTGGGGGAAGTATAGGAGGTTGGGGAGAGGACCATGACAGGGCACAAAGGTGAAAGGATGACCAAAAGCCTAACTGAAACAGAAAAACTAAGAACACCTCTTGCACCCCAACATTATCCTAAGCTCAAGGCAATGGCAATCCATCCTTATAAGCATCTAAAGACTATGGCACAAAAAAGACAACCCAAATACAGCACCGAAACCCAAATACAGCTCAACTTTTGATTAGTTCAACTCAATTACTTACACTAATGGACTGATAGTCACATGTAATATTTCTACTATACACAATATTTAATAAAAATTTTAGGGTATACAGGAGAAAAAAATGGTGGGGGATGATCAGTTTTCAATAGACAAAGCAATCAATATAACAGGACCTGGAGATGAACTCAGATGTTGATAGTAACCAGAGAGCTAAAAATAATTATGATTAAACTATTATAACTATGTCAAAGGATTTAAGAGAAAAGGTAGATAACATGACATTACAGCAGAGATAAATTATAAGAAAGAGAAATACTAGAATCACTCACATGCGTTGACACACATGCAAACACATGTGCACATACAAACTATCACAGATGAAGTATGCCTTTGAATGGGTTCAGCAAATAGCTTGAAAATGCTGAGGAAAGTGTCAGAAAAATATTGCTCCTTAAAAATAACCTAAAGTAACATACAGAGAGAAAAAGAGTGGGAAAATAGAGGAGCTGGGGACAATGTCAAATGATCTAACATATCTATCTATTTTTTTTAACATATCTTTAATTGGATCATAGATAAGAGTAGGGGAAAGATAGAAGACGGATGGTAGAAATATTTGAATGTATACTATATAAGAATGAAAACTCTCAAACAATACTTAAATCACATTAACTAAGTGAAGTTGCAAAATAAATCTGAATGCAAAACCCACAACTGCAAAACTTCACAAGATGTAAAACTAAAAGTTACAGGAGAAATCTTTGTTAATTTTAGTTAGCAAAAAAAAAAAAAAAAATTGTAGGCATAATACACAAAGCTTAAACTATTAAAACAATAATTGTATCAAGATTAAAATGTTCTGTTTTGAAAGACAATGTTAAGGAAATGAAAAAGAAAGTTGCTGACTGGGAGAAAATATTTACAAAACCCATTACTGAGAAACAGTTTTTAAATAAAATATGTAAGTTTTTTAAAGCTTCACAATTAAAAAATGTACCTAAGAGGCAAAATATTTGAACAAATTGTTCATCACTATGGAAATATAAATTGTGAGTGATCAGATGAAAAAATGTTCCATGCCATTTTTCATTAGAAAAATGCAAATTAAAACCAGCATAAAATACCAGAATATGCCTTTTAGAGTAGATAAAATTAATTTTTAAAAAATAGCTAATAACACACCTGCTGACATGGATGGATACCAATTATAGGTCTCACATATTGTGGATGATATTACAAAATGGTATAATCATTTTGGAAAATTGAAAGTATATAAACTTAAATCTATACTTACTTTATAGCTAGTAAAATCTGATAAGTTCTACTTGCAAAAGAAAACATGAAATTCACTTATACACAAAGTCCCAAATCTATACCTGAATATTTATAGTAATTTCATTCCTAAATCATCCCAAACTGGAAATATCCAAAATACTCATTACCTCGTGAATATACAAAATCTGGAGACTTCCTTTTCCTTCACCAATAAACTAAGGAGAGAGCAAAAACAATGGCAGGAACAATTTTGACATATTCTCCCCTTCTCTGCTTTCACAATAAAATAATAGGAAAAGAGAAATTATGTAACTGTGGTCCTTAATTTTCCATTTCACTTTGTATGGAAGTAGCCATGCATGTATTTGTAGAATTTTTTAAGAACAAATTGTGTTATATGAAGCTAAATGACATTAATTTAAGTATGACACTGCTAAAAAAAAAAAAACTGATAGAAATGTTACTTTCCATTAGTTAAAAAAAAAGAAGTTAACCATTTTATTCCCTTTCCTGCATATTGAGTTTCTGTGTGTTTTTAAATGTATTGAAAACAATCATGTTAATGAAAAATAACACTGCTATCCCTTGGGACAATAAGTTACATACATGCAAAAGACACTACTTCTACTGTTGTGGGAAAAGAGGTGTCTCCAGAGAAGGGTCTGAGGGGTTCCCAGAGGGGAGGAGGAATTCAACTCAGGATCAGTGGAGTTTTTGTCACATGGGATAGAAAAGAATTGCAGCATAGACCAGATAAAAGCCGAGGTAAAGTTTCATTTAGGAAGTAAATACATATTCAAGGGTGAATCGGGGCTATCTTGAGAGAAGCCGCTCCTTGAACTGGGGGTTCAACAGAAGGGCTGTATGTGGAGACAGGGTGGAACTGCTCAATTTTGCACCAGTTTCTCTGTGTTTGCTTATTTCTGTCATACTACAAGGGCTTGGTCCAAGGACATGTCACTCAAAATTGACAACAGTGCTTTCTGGATTTTAGTGACTTGTTGAAGTTTCCTTTGAGGCTCAGTTTATCACTCTCTTTATTTAAAATCCCTCTCATTATGATTTTTCCTTTTACCTAGTCCCCCATAAGCACACGACGGGACAGAGGAAAGAAATCCCAACGTACTTTTTCCTGCTCACACACAGCTAGCACAACATTTCTGATACCAGCTGAAAGCCCCAACTTGTAACCTGTGCTTTTGATTGACCAGCTGTAAATTGGAGTTCCCATCATCCCCTCCTTGAATTCAATTAATTTGCTAGAGCAGCTCACAGAACACTTACTTATGTATACGGGTTTGCTGTAAAGGTCTTATGAAGTGTTCAGATAAAGAGCAAAATGGGAGAATGCACAGGAGGAGGCATGCAGGAGGGGTGGAGCTCCCATGCCCTGTCTTAAGTGCTCCTCCCTCCAGGGACCTCCCTGTGTGCTAGGGATCTGGAAGCTCTCCAAATTCAGTCCTTTTGGGTTTTTATCGAAGCTTCATTGCACGTGCATAATTGGTTAAATTCTTGGACATTTGTGATCAACTCAACCTTCAATTCCTCTTCCCTCTCCATAGATTTTAGGGTAGGGGCTGAACTTTCCAAACCTCTGATCATGCCTTGGTCTTTCTGGGGATCAGTTCCCATCCGGAAGCTACCGATGGAGCCTCAGCTACCAGTTATCTCATTAACCTACAAAAGATGCTCTTACCACTCCAGAGATTCTAAGGGTTTTAGGAGTTCTGCAGGAAGTCCCACTAAATAAATCTTGTCTAAATCATCACAGTATACATATATTGATGCCTAAGCTGTTGTAGATAATGAAGTTCTCACGTGGAGATAGCAAAGGGGCTCTCAAAATATTTTCTAGCTCTAAAACTAATGCCCAGTGTTAGATTTCTTGATGGGAACTTTGTGGTATATTCTACATGTCAAGTATCATTCCTCTATACCCCTACTTTTTATTTTTAAAAAAATTAGAAATTAGAATCAGAAATGTCAAACAAATTGGATAAATATTTATGTTATCCAGCAATCTCTTTTAAAAAGTTAGAGCACACCTTTGTATTTTAAACTTCCTTAAAGCTAAATGCATATATTAGAATAATTTCATTTCAAATATTTAGCAAAGATCAGCCATGCTGGGTTGATTGAGGTGAGAGGTTGTTAAAAATTGGTGACCAGAGCAGACCCGGATAGGTGACTATTGTGGGAAGATTTGTGAGCAAGAACAAGAGTACAGGCGTCTACTGAGAAGAAATTGGGAAGCTAAAGAGGTGCCTCAATTTTTCCATCAGTTTTAGTCATATTTTTCATTCCTGTGACCAAAAGGTCTGACAAGAACAATTAGAGGAGGAAAGGTTTATTTGGGGGCCTATGGTTTCAGACATCTTAGACCAGAGGCAGTTGGCTCCATTTCTCCTGGTCTGAGGTAAGGCAGAACATCATGGCAGAAGTGTGGGGCAAAGCAGTTGGGGACATGCACCAGGAAGCAGAGAGAAAGATTAAGCTTAGCTCACAAAATATATATCCCAAAGTCATGCCCCCATGTTCCACTACTTCAGTCACATCCTACTGGCTACAGTCACCACTCAGTCAATCTCCATCAGGGGATTAACACACTGATGAGGTTAACGCTCTCCTAACCCAATCATTGCACCTCCACACATTCTTGCCTCTTCTCACACAGGAAATTTTTCCATGGACACTTCACATCTAAACCATAACACCATGCTTTGTACTTTATTAGGATCCTCCGCTATATGATTCCAGAGCACTGAAGTCAGATTTTTAGGTAGTCGCTAGCAATGAACAGTGAAATGCCTGGCAAGGTCACAAATGTTCTGTAAATCACTTTAGGGTCTTCTTCAAACTACTTCCAAAGTAGATGAGAAAGCAAAGGGTGGTAGTTCATTTGTAGACAATAAACAGAAACAAAGAAGCTAATGGGAAAATATGTCAAACGTAAAGGATTAAAGGGACTAACTCTTGAAGGGTCCATTGATGTTGATGTGAAGCTGGGAATTATGGCTACAGGTGCCTCCATTTGTCCAGGAAGGAGGATTCCTTGAGTAGCGCAGGCGCACTTAGGTAACTTCTGACCAGCGATTGACCTCAGTGTCCACATTAACATGGAATTGACCTGCAGATGAAGCCTCCCTAAACAGGATGGCCACCCTGAAAGTTTCACAGAGGACTCACTAAGGTCAAAAACCCCACTGCCTGACCTGAAGGAGAAATTGATTGGCGCAGAGTTCAGAAGGTGGTCCCCAGTTCTCCTGGTAAACATCAAACATTAATGAATTTGGAGAAAGAGTTGTCTCTTTTGTCATTCTCTGCCTGGAGATGCCCCCCCCCTCTCTATCTCTCTCTCTTGAGTGTGCTCTCTGCTTGAGCCTCATTTCACTTTTAATTTACTTTCACTTCACTTATAATAAAATCTTCTTACATGGCTTTTGTGTCTGACTTCTAATTTTGTTTCATTGGAACACAAGAACCAAGGTTTGGAGTTTCAGCTCCCTGCTTTGCTGTGACAAAACCAACCTATTAACTAACAATGAATAGAAGTGAAACAAATATATTTTGCCCTTAGATGTCATAGAAAATAATGACAATTAGATTATGTGTCCAAAATTGCCGCAGTCCGCTGCAGCAAAATAACTGGGGGGTGACGAGCAACTTGTGTACATTGATACAGCAGGAGTGGGAGCCGTTTATTGCAGGACAGGAGGGGTATATATACATTCCACACAGCTTACCTTAATTAACATAAACTAGATACAGCAGTCAACCAATAAGGAATCTCCACACTTAATGGCTCGCTGGCGTTACTTCACAAACCACTCCCTCTGGCAAAATGCCAGGCGCCATCTTGACTTGTTTACAAACCCTAACATTTCCCCCTTTTGTTTAATTTAAATAACGAACATAGTGGTTTTTACACAAACACCATAAATAATCTGCTACAAGCAGAAGGGGAGGATACAAAATGCCACAATACCAAGCCAATTGATGGCTCCATGCAAGAAGCCCTTGGAAAAATTATACCAGCAATTGACACCGTTAGCAAAGATACCGAATTACAATTTGTTGTAGATTACAGTTTGTTGTCTCAGTCCAGGTAAAGCAGTGTCTCAATAGATTAACTAAATCACAGTCCAGGTAAGTTCACAGTCCAAGTAAGTTCTGCAGGCAGCTAGCTTAAATCACAGTCCAGGGAAGTTCTTCAGGCAGCTAGCTTGATCTGAAGTCTCGTCCAGTTCTCAGCAACACTGGAAATTCTTCCACTTTTGTTTTCACGGGCACTGGGACAAAGGCAGGAACTCTGGCAATGATGGTAAAGAAAATCCTGTAGTATTCCAGCAGGCACTAAGAAAACAACCTTCGGAACAATGTAGTACATTATCTCAAGGTTTTTTACATTTGAAATAAGCCTTAATAGTTCTCATTACTCATTAGCTTCCAGGTGTGGGAGAACCATTGTAGTTACTGGCCTTGGAAATGATAAAACTTCAGGGACTCGGGCAGTCTTCCGCTTGCAGCATCCCGGGCAGCCCCAGATGGCCCCGGGGAGAGTCCAGGGAGTGTTCCAGACTCAAACTGCCACTGGGGCACAGGGAGCAAAAGCCTGGGAGACTGTGCCTCCAGGTCAGGTCTGGGTTTGGATTCTCAACAGTGGTGTCCCGCTCCTCGGGCGGGAAAGAGCCGGCTGCCGCAGCTTGGAAAGTCCTTACTGCGCTGTGACCAGCTTGCCCACGCGGCAGCCGCCGTGCCGATTCACGCACCCTCCGGTAACAAAAAGTATTCAGTAGTAGCCTTTTGCTGCAAATTTTTTTCTGATAATTCTTCCTCCTCTGAACTTTCTTCTTCTTTCTGACTAGAGTTCCCGGGCTTCCATCAACACATGCCCTAACTATTCTTGGTTCCACTGGGGTGCCTCCTTCCCTTAGTAATTTACTTCTCACCCCTTCCATATTTTCATCACAAAGACAATACAACATTTCAAGACAAAACAAGACACAAACATACTGTATCAATCCTCTCCATTTTCTCGAAATGGCCATTTTTCCTCTCGCCCTATCTGCCTAGGGACAAGCAGATTTGCTCCCATCCTATCTATGGACGGGCAGCTTTTTTTTGTCACTTACCCCCGAGTGTCCCGGGGCTCCCAGTACCGGGCGGGCCACCATCTGCTGCAGTCCAGCTGTAGCAAAATAACCAGGGAGTGACGAGCAACTTGTGTACATTGATACAGCAGGAGTGGGAGCCGTTTATTGTAGGACAGGAGGGGTATATATACATTCCACACAGCTTATCTTAATTAGCATAAACTAGATACAGCAGTCAACCAATAAGGAATCTCCACACTTAATGGCTCGCTGGCGTTACTTCACAAACCACTCCCTCTGGCAAAATGCCAGGCGCCATCCTGACTTGTTTACAGGCCCTAACACAAAATCTTACTAAGTCCTTTCTATTATCTTATGCATACTTATGAAAATTCTAATATGTGGGAAATATGGGATCCTTGCATGCAGTAAAATTTGGCATAGTAAAATGACAATTAAAAACACTGTACTATTTCTTATTTGGAAATATGCTTTCCTGGATTCTAAGAAATGTGTAAACAAACTTTTGAAACAGGAAATAGTTAAAACCATCTGTGGTTGTGTTTTATTGGTTAATTATAAAATTTACACAAGGATCTTGAGTGACAGTTTCCTTAGGGAAACTTCCATATTATCCCAGGCTGCAGTAGTGAATATTGCCTTTCCGTATTCTTTCTACCCTTTCAAAATCCCCAAGTTTAAACAACCAAATAAATGAAAATGTCCTTTCCTACTGACAATCCTCCCTCAAAACATGCAAAGGTAGTTCATAACTTTTTGAAATGTTAATCAACAATTATGCCTATGCATTGCCTCTGCTGGGAATGCATATCTATTTAGTTCACCAACCAAGTAGTAAAATATCCTGGGTGTGAGTTTCTCTAGAACTATAATACATAGAACCAAATGGAAGCAGACTTATAAAAAGGGTGCTGCTAGATAGATTTTTCAAGGGACCTCAGAAAACAGAAAACTCTTATTTAAAAAATAGGCTTTGTTTTCAAGATCAGTATCTTTAGTTGGGATGTATGTTTGAGTGTGAGCTTCCTATAATTGGGAAAATGTGATATCCTTATTTCCTAACCCCCTGAGAGGTAAATAGATACAACTTTTTGAAAATTCTTTCATAGAACAAAATGAAAGCCATATTATAGATTAGAAACTGGGATGTCATTTCCTGGGCTTATACTTTTATTTAATTGAAAGCATTAAAGCACGTGACTAAATCTTAAAATCAGAAGTCTCAGAGAGTCCTATCTTCACCCATTTTGTCTAAGAGAGTTGAAAAGAGTTCTTGGTTGCCTTGCAAGGCAGTGAAGTCTTATCCTACTGTTGACTAAAATTGTTCTGGTCTCCTCTCTTTCTCTTACTAATGTCCAGGAATTTGAGGATATTTCCATAAGGGGGTTTCTGAGGGAGATAATTTGGTGTTCAGTTAATTGAGTATCCTGAAGGAGTAGAGAGAATGGAGGCTTAGCCACCTTCACTGTATGAGGACTAGAAGCAGAGGATGACCTCAGAAACCTATTGGAAAAATGAAGACTGAAGAGACCTGCCTTTCCCACCCTTTTAATTATCTCTACCTGGACAGGACAAGGTGGGCCCTCTTCTCGCAGGCTTCGTTGGTTAATGTGAAAGTGTGGGTAGATGACACTTGGGAGGGTATAAACTCAGGCTACGAAGACAGAAGTCCAAGACAGCTGCCAGAGAGGTAGACCTGGGAAAGTGCACAGAAAACACAATTGTTCTAACGGGCTACACGCAGCTCATTTCCCTGACAACCGTTCTGACTCAAGCACCCTCAAATTTGAGTCTTGTTTGCATAACTGCAAGGCAATTTAGTGGGCCATTGGCCTGGGTGTGATTCCTTTTCAGGGCTGTGATCTGTAAATCTGCCCTTTAAAACTGGTCTCAAATGACACTTCCCCAAGGAGACACTTCTCTGGTCCCCTGGACTACGTGTGATTCTACAGATATGCCCATTCCTACCTCTCCTCCCCCCAACACACAATGCATCACTTTGTAGAGCATATCATAAATGAGATGGAAATGGTTGTGCAAGCATTTACTGTCTGTCCCCATTATCAGAACTTAAGCTCCCCTTGGGCAAGGACTGTGTCTCAGTTCTGAGTTATAATTCTGAAGCTTGCCACAGTCTCTTGCCATTATCAAAGCTCATTAAATGTTCTCTGAAGGACACCTGTGTTTGGAAGGGATTATCCTCATTCATACCAGATAATAGTATTGTTTGTAAATATTTCTTCCAGAGTGATTTTTCTTGGGTCCTGGGCTATGTGTGCTCATTCTTTCTTCTGAGAATCTTCATGTTTGAGTTTTCCTTTAATTCTTGAAATCTAAATTTGAACAAAGACAAAGGAACTAACGTGTACTTACCATCCCATTTCTGTAAGTTATAATTCATACTTCCTAAATCAGTCTGAGGTCATTCTTCATCAAATAGTGTTATTCAAAGACTTTTGCAGTGATGGAAGGCATATGCCCTCTATTAAATAACGAGAGAATTTTAAAGCAATTCTATAATCTTTAATAAGACATATAATTGAGAATACACTCAACTCAGATTTGATATGTAATATTAAATCTATAATTATGATATTCATTACTGTAATATTTTTATATGTGAAATATGTTCAAAAAACCCTTTTAGAAGGTATTTGTTACCCAATGTAGGGTTCAAAGGTCTTTACAATCTGTCCTTTTCAGTTGTTATTGGTTATCTATTTTGTGGTATTAAATAGTAGACACATTTGACAATTTATGTCTAATGGGGTTTGAAGAACCAATTGCATCTTTTTTTTTTGGTAAAAATATACACATTGAATGAGAAAAAAGACCACTTGACTCAAGATCTGGAGCATTGAATTTTCTCTGTAAGCTTTTTTACAAAATGGCTGGGTGCATACGTATAATCCAGGTGATTCAGGAGGCTGACGCGGGAGGATAGTGAGTTCGAGGTCAACCTGGGCAACTTATCAAGGCATTATCTCAAAAAAAAATAAAAAGGTCTGGGAATATAGCTCAATGGTACATCACCCATGGCCTGGGCTCAAATCCCACCACTAAAACAAACAAACTACAAAGCACTGGGTGTCTCGTGCTGGGGCAATTATGAATTAGTTCTTCTTGTGCTTTGGTTTCTTCCTCTATAAAATATGCATTTGCCAACTGTATTGTCTTGGATGTTAAAACAGATAGTCAGTATTTCATCATAAAAATGATTCTGTGGCAAAATAAGTTTGAGGGAAAAAAAGGAGATAAAATAAGTTTGTAAATTTTTTCCTCTCTTTGGGATTTCTCAATACTCTCCAAAATGCAAAAAATAAGCTCTGAATTTCTGGGGTGGGGCAGTTTGTGTATTATCTTCAAAGTGATCTGACCATGAATCTCTTTTTAAAGAAGTATCAACATAGATATTGATTATCAATAGGTAACCTTTTAAAATTCTGGTATAAAATTCTTTTTGTGTGTATGTGTGGCTGTAGGGGTCTTTGTGTGGTGAAAAGAAACATAAAAGAAAGATGCACAATTGTCCAAAAAAGACAGGATAAGATTCAGCTATCAAAGGAAATAGTATTGAATGCTATTGTTCCTAATTTTAAATTTTAGATTACAGGAGGTCTTTATTTTTCTTGTAGATTGGATCCATCAAACACACTACTTTAAAACATGTTTTCTCTTGATAGATTTCAGAAGTGCAGAAAACTGTAAACAAAATATGGGTCAGAAAATTTTATAGAAAATAAAACCCATATAACAAGATCAGGAATGTCTTTGAGAATGGGAATTGAACCCAGGACCTCAAACATGCTAGGCAAATGCTCTATCACTGAGCCACACACTAAGCCCTCTCCAGTCCCATCTAGTGTCAAACTCTAGTTGTGCTGGCACACACTGGTGACATACCTTCTTTGGAAGCACAGAAATACATTTTTTTTGTCTTCCTAAAAATCCTTTGTTTGAATGGGACCTCTTTTATTTCAAAACTCTCAAGGTTTCGTGTCAACTAAGAGAATGTGGTCAGTCTGACATTAAGTACATGGAAACAGCAATCACAAAATCCACATATCGACTGCAAAGGAAGTCACAACAGGAAATATTAACACAGAGTGGTGATGGTACAGAAGTAGGATTAGGAGTGACTCAGAGAGACAATTCCTGGTAGTTGATGATAAATTAGAGCGAAGAATGTAGGTCCTAGTTGTGGAGGGACATTTCCGACTGTTGATACCAGCATCCCATTGACTAGTTTTCCGCTCTGTCAGGTACAAGGGCCCCACCACAAACTTGGGTGTTCCTAGTCTTGGCTGTCAACTTCAAGAATGGTGCATGTTAGGGTTCAAGTACATGTCTGGGACAGACACAGACCTGGCTGTGACACTGTGCTCATTTCCTGGGGAAGAAGAAAGGTAGGGCTGAAAGAGGTCCCCAGTATAAATGCAGACACTACAACTTTAAGTATTTTGTTTGGAAATTTCTGTTTGGGTTTTTCTTTCATTTTTCCACAGCTGTATCTTGGTTTGCCTTTGCTGTCCTAAATTAGGTAATTAATCCGTGAAAATTTACATCCAATGAGGCTTTCAGGAAGATCTCCAACTCAGCTCTTAGGTTTTGTAACTTGTGACCAGTTAAATTTTGTACGTACAGCTTACAAAATATCATGATGCTTTGTTTAAAACTATGGATTTTAGTTTTTAGAACATAGAAGTTGCCAAATAAGAAGTTACATATGGTTATTATTAAATTTAACATTTTTTTTTCAGGTAAGAGATAAATGATTTTGGTGTATCCAGCATACAACTTTGAAACTGCAAGGAATTCCAGTATAATGAAGAGTTTAATTCTGGACAATTTATTTATTACTAATAAAAGTTACTAATTCTCTAATCTATATTAAAAGAAGTCATTTTCTCCAGGGACTGTTTATTAAAATATGGTGAGTGGATATACCAGAAAAATGAAGGTCATCTATAGCTGTAAGAAATAGCTAACTCGTAAGAAATAATAAAATGAAAGAGGAGTAAAAATATGAAATAGCAAGTATCAAAAATTCCTGTTAATTGAAATATTTTGATAACTATAATGTTTTTTGAATATTTCATTTGGGGGCAATGCTACTTGAAATCTGACTTAAAGTCATGAATTTCATACCTCACATGCTACAATCAGCCTGTTCCTCACAGGGATCCTCTAGAACAATCACACACAACACACATGTCCCTTTGAGTCTTTTTGCCTTATTTTTCTAGTAGAGTCCAAAGGAATTCAAAAGCATTGCATTGACTTTGTGAAGCTGCGGCTTGGAGAATTCATGGTCCTCTAAACACACCCAACTTCCTCTCTCTTTAGTTATGAAACATTTCTTATTCAGCTCATGCAATCTACACTTCAAGACTAGAATCTTAAGCGGATTTTAAGTGTCATGATAATTTCAAAGAAAATATCTTATGAGGAAAATGTTTGCAAAGGACTCACCAAACCAGTTTAATTTAACTGATTAAACTTTTCCATTGCACTGTTTATTACTGCTTTATAAACACATGACTAGATTATCATTTAGGGGGATGAGAAAATCAGTTCTGCATATTTCAGGTTACATTATCTTTGGAATAAATTGTTCAGATAATTACTCTGACTCTTTAATTGTGTAGGCTTGGTCAAAATATTACCCTCAGCCAGCATGAGAGTGCATGCCTGTTATCCTTGGCTTGGGAGGCTGAGGCAGGAAGATCGAGAGTTTAAAACCAGTCTCAGAAACTTATTAAGACCTTGTCTCTAAATAAAATATGAAAAAGGACTGGAGATGTGACTCAGTGGCTAAGTGTCTCTGGGTTTAATTCTTAGCACTAAATATATATAAATATTTATATATGTACATACACATATATATAAAACCATCTTTTACAGCCAACACAAGAAAAAAAATTTCTTTATTTTATTTTCTGCTGAAGAATAACCTCAGTGGCTTCCATTACTTGAGGTTTAGTTTAACTTTCAAGTAAAAGTTAGTTTTGGATCAGCAAACATCTCCCTATAGGCTAATTGCGTATATTGTAAGGGGACTTGATCTTTTTTCATTCCTTAAATTACAACTCATTTATTTAAAGGAATACTTGTCAAAAGAAAGCTTTAAGTAGTGAGTTAAAAAAGCAGTGTTAAATAATTGAATTGACTGTGATAAAATTGCCTTAGCTTAAATAGACTAGTCTGTTTAATGAATTGTGCTTTTATAGGGTGAGATAAATCTATGTGAACTCAAGTGGATCCACCAGAAACACTGGATTTGGATAGAGTGGGAGAGAATCATGAGGAGGCATTTGTAATAATGCAGCTACATTTTATTTAATTATAGTTGTACCCAGTTACAAAACATTGTTTTCTTCCAGGTTAACAATAATGAATATAGAATATTATCAAGAACTTATACACATATGGAACAACTCAGATCACTTGAAGAGGAAATACTCTACTTGTTCCTGCCTCTTTAGTAGAAATTATAACAGGCTTAATTAGGAACACAGCATTTAATATCCAATTTTTAGGAAGAGACTCAACTTACTAACCTTCAACATTGAATCAAATTATTTTGGCAGTGAGTTTGTGGCAGGAAATTAATTTTGTATTTTAAAGTAAATTTGGCAGGTTTACTTTCCTGTTTAGTGTTGAAAAGGTTTTTATAACATGCTATTAAGCTACCATGCATGCATTCTCGATAGCAATTGGCTGGTTATCACTTCAAAAGAGAAACTTAGCTGGAACATTTCTGTAGTCCTTGATTATACTTCTTGTGTTGTTAAGTGTTGAAATAAATTTTATGTGCTTAAAAACAGAGGCGCAACGTAAGAAAAAATAAACTAAGACAAGTACAAACATAAAGATCTGTTCTCATCAAAGGAGAATCACATTGTGCTAGGTTGGCAATCATTTTTCCCATTTGTGGAAAGGTGGAAACCAAATTCTTTGTTACATAGGTCAAGGCTGAAAGGAAGGAGTAAGGAAAGATGGTATCAGTTCACACATACCATTGAACCCTTCCACAACTTTAGAGTTATCTCTTCTTTGCATCTGACCCATGAAATTCTTATTTTAGTACTTATTATCTCAGAGTAGCCTCTTAACTTGAGGCAAAAAATTCTTTTCACCACACACACACAAACTTCCTGCTTGGTATTTGTGTTCTTCATTTGGGGAGCTTCAAATGATTGTGGTGAAAGATAGGAAATCAAATTCAAGTTCAAAATATGGAACAGAGATGTTCCATCCTGATTTTAAAATCATGATCTAGTTAATATTATCAAGCAAAATGGGCTGTTGTAGTATTAGAATATTTCAATTAGGGTTTTGTTTTTTTTTTTTAATAATTAAATGCTTTTTTGCCCTTCCTTCCTCCCTTCCTTCCTTCCTTCCCAGGTATTGAACCTAGGGGCACTCAATCACTGAGCAACATCTCTAGCCTTTTTTTTGTATTAAATTATTCATAAATTCTAATTTGTTATACATGATGGCAGAATGCAATTCATTTCATATTACACATATAGAGCGCGATTTTTCAAGTCACTGATTGTACACAAAGTATTTTCACACCATTCATGTCTTCATGCCTGTACTTAGGGTAATGACGTCTATCTCATTCCACCATTATTCCTGGGAGGAATGCAGAAACTTTAGATAGTGCAAAGGGGAGGGGGCGGGGGTGGGTAGGAATGTCTCTAGTTCTTTTTATTTTTTTGAGACAGGTTCTTGCTAAGTCGCCTAGGGCCTTGCTAAGTTGCTGAGGCTGGCTTTGAACCTGCCATCCTTCTGTCTCAGCCTCTAGAGTGTCTGGGATTATAGGTGTGATACTTTTATTTTGTTTTACAGAAGCGATACATGATTTCTGTAGAAATTGAAGAGGAAGAAGAAAGAAAATAATGCCAATAATTCCATTTGTTCATTATATATCAGTAATAATTTTTTGAGGATCTGATAGGTGCAATACATATTTTGTAACTTTATGGTGTTTTTGATCTATTAAAGATGTCAGATAATAAACAGTCACAAAATAACTAATGTTCAAAATTGACTTAAATGCTATGAAGACAGTGTTTAGTGTTCTCTGAGGATGTAAGATAGAGGGACCTTTTATAAACTGGGGAGATGAGGATGGAGTACTATAAGAAGTGTTTTAATCTGAGGTAAAAGAGTCAAGGGAAAGAGATAGAGATGGTAAAAGGTAGAAGTTCATTCTGGAAGGAACTAAAAATGGACCCCTGAGACTGGAAGCCCAGTGGTACACATAAGAATCAGAGACCAAATGACTGGACAGTGCAGAGTATAAAGGGAAGTGGTAAAGAGAAAGTTGTAACAGTAGGTAGGAACTAGATGACACAGGATCTTTTAGAGTATATTAAGGAGATTGATTTTTACTCTAAAAACATCTAGAGATAAAGAAGAATATTTTGTAAGAAATTGTTTTCTTTCAATATTTGAAGAGAATAAGAAAATGACTATAGTCCATTTTCTGTTGCTGTAGCAAAATACCTGAGACTGAGAAATTTATTAAGAATGGAGGTTTATTTTGCTCATAGTTTTGGAGGATGAAAATCCCAAGAGGTTGATGCTGGCTTCTGGTGAGGGCCTTCACGCTGCCTCAGAACATGGTGGAGGGCACCATAGGACAAGAGAACATGCGTCAGCTTGGGTGTCTCTTGCTGTTTTTATAAATCCACCAGTCCGGTGATGGGTCCCTAACCCTGATGACCTTGTCTAATTTCAATTACTGTCCAAAGAACCCAACTCCAGATACTATTAACCTATAAATTTGGGGATTACATTTCAACATGAACTTTGGAGGGGACATTCAAACCATGACCCATATTTTATACTACCTATAATGTGCTTTTTTTAAAATTTATTTTTTAAACTTATTCTATATCCACTGCATCTTCTTCCACAGTAGTTTTGTGGCTAATTTTGCTATGTGGACTTTTCATAATTTACTTAACCACACTTTTATTTTAGAGCTTTGGATTTTTTAAAAAAAATCTGTTTGTAACAATGTCAGGATGGATATTTTTGTAGACAAATATTTTCAGAGATCCATGACTGTTTTTTTAGGGAAAAAAATCACAAAGCACAAACAGAGTTGCTGTGTCAAAGTATAAGGGCATGTGGAAGCTTTAAATATGAATTGCTAAATTGCTTTGCAGAAAGGTTAGAGCAATTATTTCTACAGTTGTGGAAAAGTTAATGCATTTTTTTGAGCCTAAATTATAAAGATGATTGGGGAAGTAGAGTTCAGATTCTATAATACAGACTTGAATAGACATTTGCAAAATTGGAATCTACTTGAAGATTTTTATTTGATAATTGAGTTTGAGCCATCTGACTGAAAAATCTATAAAATTCTTATCTCCGTATCTTGTTCCTTGATTAAAAATGACATAGTTCCCTGTGATATCATTGTATAGTGACCACTAACTGGCAGTGTTAAGGCATTGTGATATGTGTTTTTTTGTGCACTTATATAGGCAATTAGAACAATTAAACACACACTAAAAAGACATATGTAGAAACTCTAAAACTTAAATTTTGAATCTGGGACACATTATTGAAATTAACAATTAGGAAACATTATAAAGGAAAATAGAAAAAAATGCAGGAACAAACAAAAAGTTTTTAAGACAAATGAAAAAATTGTCTTCAACTCAGTTACAATTAAATCTCGCTTGAGACGGTCCAAGGCTATTTTTCATCAATGGCTTGCAATTTTCAACACTATGACTGAGGTGCTATCACAGGGCTCTTCATGAGTTCATTTTGACTTGGCAACACACCCCAGCTTTGATCTGCCTCTGGTTCGTTGGGCTCCACCCTCAAAACTTGTCCTCTCTAGTTTTTACTCATTGCTCTATTTAATGGATTTTGGCTTATTTTTACTTGCTGGGTTTTCTTACTCTGTACAGTCTGTGATGGGCAGATGCTGTTCACCCCAAATGCTCCTTCTCACCCCACTGTGGTGGCTTCAGAGGCATCTCTCTGTAGCCTCTTGCTGGGACATTCACTATCCTTGAGTTGTGTGAATATCTAGAAAAATGACATATTTTCTTCGATTGTTCATTTACTGAAATTTCTCAGTAAGTCACCAACTATTATGGCCATTTCCTGTTTGTAAATTGGGCAAAAGAAAATCTTAAAGACACCTTTCCTCTCTCCCAAACACCTAAAATCTGTAGTTATAATGAGAGGCAGCTTTGAACGGAAGTCTGAACATTGTTCTTGAATGACTAAATGGGTAGACAGTTGTTTTACATTTACAATGATGTAGCCCTTTTCCTAAATGTGTTTAGGATTCCTCTTTTGAGAGAAATGGCCGTAGTCCTGGTGAATTTTGGGAAATGTGTGAAGATCTGTTCTCTACTCCCCCACCCCACTTTGTTTTTAAACACATGGTCTGTGTGCTGCTGACATATGTAATTAAGAGCTAAACTAAGTGGCTAATCAGCAAGGCCTGTAGGAGTTCAAGGAAGGAAGAGAGTGCCCTGTGTTTTTGAGTAGCTCTGAAAAGTTTCTCAGAGAAGAGGGACTTTGGAGAAAAGTATCATTTAGGTCGGTGGAAAGGTGAACACAGGGCTCAAATGAAGTGGAGCATTTTGATAAATGAAGGACAGGGACCCAGTGAGGCACAGTGCTGAGAAAACATTTAAATGAGGCTTTCTGAGCTTTGCCACACTGTGTTACGATGGTTCACAAAGTGTGGTTTTTTTCCATACATCAAATTAATATGCCCAACTGACCCACCTTTGTTGAGACATGCAACTTCTAGCTGTGCTTTTTAACGATGACGATGGCTTAACACAGCCTCAACCTCTTTTATTCTTACTCAGAAACATGTGAGCCTCACACAATGCGACTGTGAGAAAGTGTTCTTTCTACACTAAATAAATTTAATGGAGAAATTGGTTATCTGATTCTCCTCTTCATATTTCTTTTTCCTTTAAATTTTCTTCTCCTTGTTACAGTCAAATATTTATCAATGTTCATTGAATTTCCTACAACTCCAAATGTGGAATACGATAAACCTTTCTCACCTGTTGTCTCTGATGCCGTCTTGCCCCACTCCGTTTCATACAAAGCTGCACAGCAATATATTTAAAAAATAATATATTTAAATATATTTTTAAAATATATTTTTATATTAAATATAAAAATATATTTTAAAAACATATATTTAAAAAATATTTAAAAATATATTTAAAAAATATATTTTAAAAAATCCAAACTTCTTTTAGTCAGTTTTGCATGGCTGTGACAAAAATACCTGACAAGAACATCTTGGAGGAAAAGTTCATTTTGGTTCACAGTTTCCGAGGTTCGGTCCACTGTTGGCCAACTCCATAGATCTGGGCCTGAGGTGGAGGTGGAGCATCATGGCAGAAGGGTGTGGCAGAGAAAAGCTGCTCAGTTAATGGCAGGTAGGAAGCAGAGAGAGCCAGGTGCCAAGGTCAAAGTAAAAACCCCAAAGACATGTTCCCAGTGTCCCACTTCATATAGCAACACCCCACCTGCCTATAGTTACCACCCAGTAATTCATTCAAGTAAATTAATCCACTGATTAGGTTACAGCTCTCATAATCAAATCCCTTCACCTCTGTACATTCTTCCATTGTCTTACATATGAACTTATGGGGAACAAAGTACATCCAAATCATAAAAATACTGCTTTCCCTTCACATCATTTTTCTCTCAAAATCTCTGTTTTGTTTTCCTATAATCTGAAAGGTAGAATTCTCCTCAGTCCATACTAACTGACTCAAACATGGCTCAACACACCTCGGTGGATCTAACCTTTCTTTATTACATTCCCCAATGGGGAATGCTTCTGCCCTCCCTCTGAATTCCTCATGGCCAAGTTCAAAATTTACTTCTTTCCTCCATAGGCAAAGAGTGCTGTGTTGACACCTTTCTGATTAATCTTGTTCACAGAGCTCTCTTCAATGTGTTTTAAAGTGGAATTGAAAAGCTCACGTGATTCCAACAATCTGTTGTGCATCGTCATTTTTGCTTTCTCATATATCTGGTCATTTCCATAACGACAACAAAAACCTCTTTGAAGGTAGAGATGGTTGTTTCTATTCCCTCACCCCCGTACAGTCAACAATAATGTTCTCCCACATCATCAAACTTACGATATTTATGATAATGATGGTAAACATCTCCATGCAACTATATTTCTTAGAAAAATTACACTCTCTAAGAAATTAAAATGTTCCAGACTATACTTTTTCCTAAGTATTCATTAGTGATCTTGTGTCTCAGTGCTAGTAGAAAGGAAAATAAAAAAGAATGGAAAGTGGTGTCTCCTTTTCATACTCTAGTTCTCCAATTTGCTTGTACATTTTGGAGAAGACTGTAGTTAGTATTCAACTGCCACCACACATTTTTATTTGTGACACTTCAGAAGTTAATAACAAAAATGACCATGGTCCTCTTGGGTTAGGCATTCTACCAAGTACTTTGCATATGTTATCTCATTCAGTATTCATGCTCTGCTGACAAGATAGACATTATCACCTCTATTTTGCTGAACTGGAAAGCTTTTAGATCAATATCAGAGAATAAGTGTGTGGTAAAGTCAAGATTTTAACTCATTTTAGAGTTGGGATATCTTGGAGGAAAAGTTTACTTGGGTTCACTTCTCTCTATCTTTCTTACATTTCTGTTATCAAGGAGATGCCTCAATGGTTCAAAGTAGGATTCAGGAACTTCTGAAAAGCTCAGAGAGAAGTATAATGGGGATGATTAGGAAGAATCCTTTTCCCTTTGTGGGGAACAGAATTCTTTCATTACACAAGGTAAGAAGAGGAAGATGAAGCAGGTTGTCCATGAAGTATTGGCTCTGACCAGATGCATTATCGAAAGGCGATAGAGCTTTATAAACATGGCATTGGCTGTCACTGGATCTTCTACTTCCAAAATGAAACCTTTCTCCTTTTTCTGCTCGTAGTCACAGAATTATTCATTTTCACAAAAGGTACAGAAGACGTAGGAAGTAGAATGCAGCAGATTAGGAATAGAATCATCCAGAACCATTTTAGAAAATTGATTAAATGAAAAGATTTTTATTATCTTACTTCTTCTTATTCTGTCACTAGGAACTTCTTCCCTCTGTAAAGGAATTTATCTTCCCAAGTAGGGAAAAATGATTTTTGAAAAGATAAGCCTGAAAAAAATTAATTTAAACTTAGCCATATTAGGGTGGCATTAAGGCACTCCCGGGTACGTTTTATTGGTCCATTAATATAGGCCCCGAGTGGTTGAATACACCTAAGGCATGCACTGTATTAATGAAGCAATAAAACATGCCCTGGAGTGTCCTAATGATATATTACAACCATTTCTATTACATACATAAACGCACTGTTTGCTGGCTGTCTTGCATAGTTTTAAAGAAAATCTTCAATTAACCAAAAATATTGCATCAAGAACTCTAAACCACAATAAAAAAGAGCAACAAAGAATCCTGTAATTAACTTACTGAGGCTAGTTACCCATGAGGTGATTCTGGATTGATTTAGTCTTGGGCATTTTTTTTCACCGTTAGTATTTTGGGAGAGCTAGTTCTTTGGATTTAAAATGGAATATTTTCAGGAAATAAAGCAGATGAAAGTTGACAGAATTCATGCTGATCTCCTTCCTTACTTAAAATAACCTGGATGGTAGTCAAGAAATTAATTAGGTATTACTGACTGGCTCTAAATATTAGCTCTCTGTTTCTATATTAGAAAGACATCTTGTAGGCATTTGGGGAAATATTCTGCAGAGTGATAAGGAACGCAACAGAGTCATGCAGGCAAACATAACAGGTTGAGACCAACACCTGGGATCTTGTAAAAATATCTTCTCCTGTGTTTCCGGTTCTTATTTAACGCCATGTTTACTCTGCCATCTTTTCATTGGGACCATAAAAATTGATGCATTCCTGTGAGTGGGGGAAACAGAAAGAAGGAATGGAGATTTAATGATGATGATGGTAATGGATATCATTTTCTGAAGGATTATTAAGACAATGTTCTAATGATTTTTTACATTCATTATCCCCTTTAATTTTTAGAACAGCACTATGAGAGAGAGATTATGACACTTGTTTGATAAATGAGGTATTCACGATAAAAGTAGAAGGTGTTCCAAGTGGTGGAGCTTGAGATTGAACCCAACCCCTCGCTCAGTCAGATAAAGCTTATTGTGATCATCATCAGGGAAGCAGAGAGGAACAGAGTGTTTATGATCTCCTTAGGGTAAAGGTCCTTTCTAAAGTTTACCAATGTATTACATCCTACAGTGTATTTCCCCTTTAGTCTTTTTTTTAGAGGCAAACATGTACATGACAAAGCCAGTGAACCTCCAATGTCCTCATAGCAGGGACCTGGAGGCTGCAAAGCGACCTGGAGGAGCAGTGGTCTAAGATCCAATGGGAATGGCCATCTCACAATATGGCCCGTTACCCATGGTCAGAAATAGGCCTCATGTAATGAGTATATGAAAGTCTCCTCATGTAACCATCTTCCCTTCCTCACTGATGCTGTGGCACTAAGTAGACCCTTGAAACTAAGATGTTAACCTGATAATGACTGAGTGGAGAAAAATCAGCCTGGGCCTAGGCTGAGACAATCCCTCACTAACTGATGAGTCCTACATGTGACCACCTGACAGGATGGGGCCTCAAAATATAGATGGATTGCTAAAGAAAAGGTAAAGTCAACATTTTTTTTTTGTACATACAAGTTTCAGGCCTGAGATGTCTACCCTAACTTGTTTTATTCATAAATGATTGCTGCAGCCTTATACCTTGAGTGAACCTGTTCCTGAAATGTTTAGAGAGGCCATCGAAATGACTACAATTACTGCTTTAAGGCTTTTTTGAATAAGTGTGTTTTAATTTCTTCCTTAAAAAGATCTGTAAAACAGCAGGAACTTCATTATTTTGGAAGCATATTCAGAGCCAGTTTCTCCAACTGGATTTTTTTTTTACAAGCCTGGAGACCAGTTGTTGAAGAACCTTTGCTACCTCCGTTTGATTTTTATCATGATTTATATTTGTCTTGCTTATTGTGTAATCCAGTGGTAGAATTTCTATTGGCTTCATTTATAAAAGGGCTTGATCCTGATACTGGAAGTCATAATACAATATTGTTCATTCAACCATAAGAAGGTGGGGAAGTTATAAAAATAAGGCTTTAAAAAATCCTGGAAGAAACAATTTTATCACAATATCTTTAAAAACCCCACATGTACTGTGTATAAATAACGTAACCCTCTGAAGTAGATACTAAAAGTTATTTTTTTAAAAAAGATCATCAGGTTGGTGTTATTTATGATGAAGTGTTAATTTAATATCAGACAGTAAATCCATCAAGCGATTTTGGTGGGTAAATGACTGCATTATGCAGCTTCCCTGTGACGATGAAGTGACTCATCTTCTGGATTATGTTCTACATGAGAACCAGGTTATCATCTCTTCTACAGAGTTGACCACACCAGTCACCTCAATGCGGTCAGCATCTTATAAAAGAAAGCAGAACCAGCATGTGAGAGGTAATAGTCATGCGTGGACCTTTGCAATGAGTAATTTAATAGACATATGATCTCAGTGCTTTAAAACTTTTTTTTAAAAAAAATCAATGCCAGTTTCGCTGATGGTGGCATATTTGCTGACTTTAATAAGGGTAAACTAAATGTATATGGCGCTTTTAAAAGTTTCTAAAGTCCTTTGACAAGAAATATCTCATTAGATACTTTCCCATAATCGTATGACATAATTGGATCACATCGCCCTCATTTTCAGAGGAAGAAATTATGACCAGAGTGTTTAGTGATTACTTAAAGGCTTTCACCTATGTGACAAATGGATTAGAACCAGGTCTCCCTATGAGTAAGCAGTTGTCCTTACATTCTTCCCCACATCAAGAATGGGACATGAACAAGTCAAAGCACCAAAGTTAAATAAGATTAAATTGTTATGAGCCAGGCTATATGGGCAATGACCAAACAGACTCCATTTTGCCTTGAGACTCCACATCATGTAAGACATGATTCTCCCATGGGAAAGCCCCGCCTCTGTACCCTTCAACAGTTGCTTAGCAGAGCATGTTTGGCAACACAAAATGGCAATTCTTATACAATGTAAAAGTGTTCTCTCTTTGGTTCCTGTTTTTCTTGGACCGTGTACCCTATCAAGGATTGATTGTCTAGATGTTAGTAACCATTCTTTAACTTGTACACAACAAGGGATGTTTTGGCCCACTTCCTTTTCTTGTTCTGATTTTAGATCTCATGATGTTTGTTTATGGTTTTGAATCATAGCAACAGTCACTTATGCTGTAATATGGTTTTGGACTATATAAGGTGTGCTCAGATCCTGGGAAGGGGTCGAAGGGTGTAGACGTGTAGGCTACCCCTTGGCCCGCCAGCTGGTAGATCTGGACCACCAACTGATGAATAAAGTTTCCATCTCCCGCTTTAAGATTGACTCAGTGATATATATTGCCATCTCGCCTTAACAAAATGATATAAACTAAAAATATTCCATAGCTTCTCACCGATTAGAAGTGCAATTCACGTGGCTCAACTTAATAGTAAAATAAAAGTTTTGCGAATCCTCAGTCAGGAAATCCGGGAGTCTGGTTGAAGACCGTGAAGACAGAGCAGGTGGGAACATCAGCAGTGGGTCCAGAGTCTGAGGTGACGGAATGTGTACAGATATTGAGAGAAACAGAGAGCTCATGTTGCTTAAATAATGAGCACCATCTCATTGGGGCAAAGATATTTGCTTTCAATTTTTGATGCCTCATGGAATATACTTGCAATGCATTTGAGTGAGTAAAATTTGTAGATCAGAGTTCCAACTGAATCTAGAACAAAATGGATCTCTGATTTGAAGATTAAATGAGATTATTTTTAGCCTCTAATTTATTCAGAAACATTTTGATATGTTGGCACTAGAGTTCAATAAATGTTGCCCCTACCTTAGTTTTATAAAATACTTTATAGTGCAATATAGGTAATGATTCACATTAATAAAGGGGAGGAGGCTGTCATAGAACAGAGGGAAAACACCTGGCATGGTGTCGTAACGCCTGAGTTTAACACCTAATCCTGTTGCATGACTCAGAGCAGCCATTGAGCACCTGTGCAGTTTAATTTTATTAATTGAAAAATGGGGATAGCGATACCTATCTCATAGAGGCGTTAGGATGTGTTAGGATTAACCTACACCATACAGGTGTTATTAACCCTTGGATTGAATTTAGTATATCAACACCCCCCGACCCAAGACTGAGTGAAGTGATTTATGTGTAGGCCACACACATAACTCTGGGGACAGTGCTTGTGGTTGTCATCAGATCCTTAAAGGACTCCATGAATTGAAAATGGTTGAGAACTAGAACTGCATGTGAAAAAATTTTAAGCTGTGAAATACTATAGAAAATTTAGATTCAAGGATAAAGAAGCAATGCCCCAAACAGCAATTTTCAGTGGGAGGGAATGTTTATCTATCTCTAACAAACTTGGACTGGGATTCTATAAGATGATTTGCAAAGCCAAATTTATATAGGACATGAATTACATTAATTTGAAATCATTTTAAATATAGGCTTCGTAACAATGCTTTCAAACATATTCCATAGATGATAATCTATGATTTACTAGTTTTTCTCTTTTTGGAATTTGAAAGTATGTATTTGAGATCCTTTCATGTTGTGTCACTGGGTTGTGATCCTGTCATGGTGCTGTCATGGGATGCTGAAGTATAAGATGAAATCAGTTTCCTTGGTGTTATAGTTTGGATGTGAGATGTCTCCCAAAAGCTCATGTCTAAAACAATGCAAGAAGGGTTAGAGGTCAAAGGTTTGGGTTATGAGAACCTTAATCCAATTAGTGAATTAATCTCCTGAGGGAATTAAGTGAATTATAACTGAGAGTCGGTAGGGTGTGGCTGGAGGAAGTGGGTCATTGAGGGTGTATCTCTGGGGTATATATTTTGAGAATTAAGCTTAATGTGTGTCTGTTTCTGTCTCTTTGCTTCATGTGGCCACTTCCCAATCTACTTTCCTTCACTACACTCTTCCATCATGATGTTCTGCCTCACTTTGACCCCCAAGGAATGGAGCTGGCTGTCTGTGGACTGAGACCTCCGAAACTGTGAGCCCAAAATAAACTTTTCCCCCTGAAATTGTTCTTGTCAAATCTTTTGGTCACAGCAGGATGGCGGGGGGGGGGGGGGTGGTGGTGGTGGTGGGGGAAGCTGACAAAAACACTTGGTTCCAAGTAGGGTAAACAATCTGTTCACCTCTTACTTTGGCTAAATGAATTGCTCTATTTACTACTAGAGGCACATGAATCCTTCCAAGATCCAGTATTTGAAATTACTAATCATTTCTCTAGGAACACTTTTCTTATCAGTATTTCCTTTCTGTGCATTTAACAAAAACAAACTCAATTGGGGAAAGAGTGGAGGGAGGTTCCATGAAGAAAAAGAAATAATACCAAATATCTTTGCTTTCGCAAAGTTATTTTTAGATTCCTGCACTGCTGCTAAGGAGTCAGTACTCTAGTTTTGAAATAGGCTAGGCAGTGGGACAGAAGATTTGTAAATGTGACGTGCTATTGCTTCCTCAGACATAAAGGCATTATTGTCTGAAAGGAAAGAGTTCTATTGTGTACACAATGTTGAGAGGATGATGGAATTTAGGGCTTCCATCCTCCTCCTTGGTTTTTGGCAAAGATAAATGTAGAGGGAACCACAGTTGTTCAGGAAGAATGCTATGTGAACAATGGGGCATTGTGTGGATAGAATGACTGAACCAGATGAGACACAGTGTATTGGTCAGCATTGCAGCAGGAAACACATGACTCCTTCCAATAGAGTAACTCGAGTTATGTAACAAAGGGACTTCATACAAAGATGTAGGTGGACAAAGAGTGACTTGAGTTGTTTGGAAGCTAGACATTGGAGTTTACTCCGAATGTAAAACATGTTTTAGTTTGTTATTATTTTGGTAGTAAGAAACTAGTCTTCCTTTCCTCTGAATCTAGAAAGGTAACGACTACTGGGAATAAATCCTAAATATCAACCAGGAATATGTTTCCTGAATACCCCAAGGAAAGAAAGTAGGGAAGTAGTTTCAGATAACTAAGCGGTTTCTAACTAAGCATTCTTCCTCTAACAAATTCCATGGTGGATGGAGTAAGTGCTGCTTATCTTGTGTGGTCCTTACCATTTCTGCACAGTCC
Source organism: Marmota flaviventris (assembly GCF_047511675.1). NCBI lineage: Eukaryota > Metazoa > Chordata > Mammalia > Rodentia > Sciuridae > Marmota > Marmota flaviventris. Next base: position 142,976,165 of record NC_092503.1, read on the forward strand.
AGTTCATGTCCAATTGCTGCCAAATGGATTGCTTTCTTTGAGAGCTTTCTCTGGCTGGTGGAGCCTGCTCTACCTGGACATGCAACAGCCTGGGCATGCTGGAGAAATAACTCATCAAGGAGTAGATCTTGATTATAGACCTAGAAGAGTTGGGACTCTGGGGCCCTTGGAATGGGAAGAACCAATCCCCTGAGTGTATGGAGGGGTAATTATATATACACATAAATATGAAAAAAAATTGCAAAAGATTTCATATGCTACAATATTTTCATATGCAAAGATTACTGAATTAGCTGCTAATTTTCTCCCCCCTCCACTCTAGCCAATCAATATGCCTGATGGCCCAAGGATATCATAGCTGTAAAAATACTCCATTCAGAAAGCAGAAAATTGCCATAAGCACAGTAATCACTGCTTCATGGTGAGGATAAAACTGTGGATAGCCATTTGTGAAGTCTTGGTGAAGAAGGGAGTTCCATGGTTGGAATTTGATTCTGGTCTCAGGGAGGAATTTTCTTGTCTGTCTTGTTCTTGGTCTTTGGATGTGCCATCAGGGAGGTTCCACCATCTGATTTGTCCATTATCTGCCATGGCCATGGTAGAAGATGAGGTTTCTAGAGTTTTTGCTTCCTACTTTCTCCTTTCATGAGTTTGGTGTCCTGAGTTGCTTTAATGGTCAACCAAAGGCTGTGCAGTCCTAGCTCATGATTGCTTTGACAATATAATTTTCTGTAAAATTAGTAAGACTTTCGTCTCTTTGCAGTCAGTTCAGTATTTCAGTAGTCACATCCACATTTCTTTCTTAGAGGTAATTTTCACAGTTATGTTATTTCGGTACCTTCTCATCATCCTTCATTTCTTTCTCAGCTCAATGACATTTCCTCAAGGCCATTAAGCTTGGGTTGAAGACCAGGTTCAATCTGACTTTAAGACTGTTTTTTGACTTTAAAAATCATTTCCTAATATTTGAGATGAAAAGTCCCAACTTTTTGAGGTCTAAAATTTCTGGATACTTCCTTATTATGCTTATGTTTTCATGTGTCTAGTGGATATTCTTTCCTGTGGTCATTTCTGCTTCTAATACCTTGCCAGATAAAGCTAGGAACATCGAATGTGTGCTCATAATATTCTGTTTCCCACTTCCTTTTCCTAGAGGTACATCCTTGGGAAGCTTAGTGGTGTGCCAAGCAAGACTTTGTGGGCATCATTGTTTCTGAACTTGGGGCTTCATAGTTGTAGTCTCTGATGTTAGTTTCCTAACTATCTTCTGCCAATGCCACATATTTTAGATTTTTGTTGTTCTTGTTGTTACTATCCAGTCTTGGTACCAATTCCCATTTTAGATAAGGTAACACTAATTGAAAAATCAGATAAACCTTGAATTCTAAGTGGCTTAAACACAATAAGAAGTTTGGTTCTCTGCTCATATAAAATCCAACATAGTAGTCCCCACTTTCCGCAATCAAGAGTGCACCAGTACCAATCCCTATACATATTGATTTTTTTCCTACATAAAATTAATATACTTTCAATTTTAACTACACCATGGGTTGCAATTTTGAAGTTTCAGGTGATACAACAAAATTAGTACCAATTTCTTTTACCTTCTTCACAATTTTACTTTTAGATGATTCATTCTTACTACAGATCTTAGCAACCCCAACAGAGTTTTTTTCTTTAATAATTGAGAACATCCATCTTTTCATTTAAAGAAAGCACTTTTTAAAAATTTATTTTTTATTTATATATGACAGCAGAATGCATTACAACTCTTATTACACATATAGAGCACAATTTTTTCATATCTCTGGTTGTATACATAATATATTCACACCAAATCGTGTCTTCACACCTGTACTTTCAATAATAATGATCATCACATTCCACCATCATTAATTACCCCATGCCTCCTCCCACCCCTCTGCCCTATCTAGAGTTCGTCTATTCCTCCTATGCTCCCTCTCCCTAACCCACTATGAATCAGCCTCCTTATAGCAAAGAAAACATTCAGCATTTGTTTTTTTGGGATTGGCTAACTTCACTTAGCATTATCTTCTCTAACTCCATCCATTTACCTGCCAATGCCATGATTTTATTCTCTTTTATTGCTGAGTAATATTCCAATGTGTATATATGCCACATTTCTTTTTTTTTTTTACCCATTCATCTGTTGAAGGGCATCTAGTTTGGTTCCACAGTTTCGCTATTGTGAATTGTGCTGCTATAACCATTGATGTGGCTGTGCCCTTGTAGTATGCTGTTTTAAAGTCATTTGGGTATAGACCAAGGAGAGGGATAGCTGGGTCTCATAGTGGTTCCATTCCCAATTTTCCAAGAAATCTCCATACTGCGTTCCATATTGGCTGCACCAATTTGCAGTCCCACCAGCAGTGTATGAGTGTACCTTTTTCCCCACATCCTCGCCAACACTTATTGTTGTTTGTCTTCATAATAACTGCCATTCTGACTGGAGTAAGATGAAATCTAAGAATGGTTTTGATTTACATTTCTCTAATTGCTAGCGATGATAAACATTTTTTCATATATTTGTTGATTGATTGTATATCATCATCTGAGAAGTGTCTGTTCAGTTCCTTGTCCATTTATTGATTGGGTTATTTGATTTTTGTTTTTTTTTTTTTTTGGTGTTTAACTTTTTGAGTTCTTTATATACCCTAGAGATTAGTGCTGTATTTTATGTATGAAGGGTAAAATTTGCTCCCAAGATGTACACTCTGTTCACCTCACAGATTGTTTCTTTTGCTGAGAAGAAACTTTTTAGTTTGAGTCCATCCCATTTATTGATTCTTGATTTTAATTTTTGTACCAAAGGCATCTTATTAAAGAAGTTGGGGCCTAATCCCACATGATGGAGGTTAGGGCCTACTTCTATTAGACACAGGGTCTCTGGTTTTATTCCTAAGTCCTTGATCCATTTTCAGTTGAGTTTTGCACATGGTAAGAGATAGGGGTTTAATTTCATTTTGTTGCATATGGATTTCCAGTTTCCCCAGCACCATTTTTTGAAAAGGCTATCTTTTCTCCAATGCATGTTTTTGGCACTTTCGTCTAAGATAAGATAATTGTAATTATGTGGGTTAGTCTCTGTGTCCTCCCTTCTGTACCATTGGTCTACCAGTCTGTTTTGGTGCCAATACCATGCTGTTTTTGTTACTATTGCTCTGTAGTATAGTTTAAGTTCTGGTATAGTGATGCTACCTGCTTCACTCTTCCTGCTAAGGACTGCTTTAGCTATTCTGAGTCTCTCATTTTTCCAAATGAATTTCATAAAGGAAGCACTTTGTGGCTTTTCTTTGGCATACCCAATTGCCAGCATCACTATTCTTTGGCTTCAGAGTCATGATTGAGTAGAATAAGAGTTACTTCAACACAGCACTGTGATACTGCTACAGACTAACAGATAATTGCCATAGCTAAGAACTGACTAATGGGTGAGTAATGTACACAGTTTGGATATGTTGGACAAAGAATAATTTGCACCCCTGTGGTGTGATGGAGTGGGACTGTATATTTCCTCATACAACTCAGAATGGTGCATCATTGAAAACTTATGAATTGCGTATTTCAGAAATTTTCATTAAATGTGTTTTACCACAGTTAACTGCAGGTGACTGAAACATAGACAATGGGGACTACACTACTGCAGTTAGAAGGTGCTAAGTGTTCTGTTCTAGACATTCACCTAGCAACCCAAATTAACACAGTGTTGTCATCTTCTATACATAATTTCAAGACACTGACATCAAGCCAGCTGGTACAATCGCCAGCCCTTTAGACTCTTCCCCCACTTACACTGACTTTTCAGGTGTCCTGTGTTTTTAAATACCATCCATTTGCTGATGACTCCCAAACTCTATCCATTCTGGTTGTGTGCATGTAATTCCCTACACAACAATTTCACTTGGACCTCAATTGGATATCACACTTTTAATATGTCCAAAACCAAATATTGATATTTTTCTCTCAAAATTTCCATCCCCAATATGATTAATACTAGTATTTGGTAATGCAATTCACCAGTTATTCAGGCTAAAAATCTAGAAAGTAAGATTGAGTCTTTTCTTAATAACATGTTCTGCATAGAATCTATAAACAAATCCTATCAGTTATAACTTCAAAATATTTCTAGAATCCAGCCATTTTGTATAGCTCCATAGGCATCTGTTTCCACCTACTCTCTTGCAGAGGTGATATAACAGGTCTTAGAATCCATTTACCTCACATCAACCAAAGTAATATTATTAAAAATAAATTAAATTATACTACTCCTCTGTGTGAAATTCCACAGTTAGAATAAAAACCAAAAGTCTTCCATGATTACTTATAAAGTACTTTAATAACACTTATATCAGATATCTTAGCAACTCCATTGCAATTTGTTTTGTTTAATTGTGTGTCTTATCAACTAGGAATGGATACCTATGTCAGAAACTTTATTTGCTGTTGCATCCATAACACCCAGAATGCTGCTTGGTTGATGAGAGATGTTGAACTTTTGAATGGATAATAAAATGCATGAATGAATTAACTTTTCTACCCATTTTTTCGTTTTTAGTCTTTTTGTACTTATTTATGTGACTTTTTCGTATTAATGATATATAACCACTATCTCATGAGTTTTAGTTTACACATTTGCTTTTTTTGTTTGAATATGTTATTAAACTGTTCAATGTAGCAATAAGTACGAAGTCTCTTTTTATAAATATTTTCCAATATTCTTTTCCTAGGATCCTTTCTATCATAAGCCTGGATATAGTCATGCATATTTTCCTAATGTCTTCTAACTCCTAGTCTGATTTTAGATGACTAGAGACTAGCAGTCTCTCTCTACATCTACCTCAGGATTTACAGCATGTTTTCCAGACCAGATTTAAAACCTACTTGCTTGAGAGTTCTTAGAAATGCTTGGACTATGAGTACTTTTTATCAGAAGTGGGCAGAACAGGTGCCTTTTCTCCAAGGCGTCTCTCAAGAGGTGTCTGGGATGCTCCCTGTCGGCCTAATTCCTTCCTCTTTTGCCTTGCTTCCTAACCAAAGGGAAGAAGATTCTTCCCAGAACTGGCAGCATACTTTTCTTTCAGTACCTGCCAAACACTAATGAAAACATACAACGTCCAAGTCATGGTTCCTGGAGAGATAATATGAAGTAAGTTGAATTTTATAATTTTGGGGGAAGTCTAGAAAAAAAATCCTTTCGTTTTTTTAAAATCTCACCAGAGATTCACTGAGATGGAAGCCCACGTCCCTGGTGTATGTACATATTGTTATGGTTTGGACACTAGGTGTATTGAGGTATTGCTTATAGTTGTGCAGATCTGGTATACTCGGCTTTCGCATCACTGTGACCAAAATATTGACAAGAACAGCTGGAGAAGGGAGAATTTATTTGGGGCTCCTGGTTTCTGAGCTCTCAGTTCACAGATGGCCAACTCCGTCGTTCTGGGTCCAAGGTGAAGCAACACAACTTAGGGGAGGAGTCCAGCAGAGGAAAGCAGCTTGGCTCATGGTGGGGTCAGGGAGCAGAAAGAGAGAGTCAATAGGGAAATGTCCACAGGGATCATGAATCATTCCAGGGCAAGCCCCCAGTGACCCACCTCCTCCAGGAACGCCCCACCTGCCTACAGTTACCACTCAGTCCATTCAGACTAGGAAGAACTGACTAGGTTATGGCTCTCACAGTATAGTCATTTCACCTCCAAGCATTCCTGCATTAACAGGAGCTTCAGGGATACACCTAGTGTCCAACCCATAACAAGATTGAACAACTTTTGAGGAGCTGCCCAACTCATAGTGATTATTTCTTTATATAATTATTGCAAAAATGAAGTGTTACGCCTTTTATTTGACAAACACAAAGTCACCCCACAGGTTAGCTGAGGGGTTCTGTTGAGCTTTCTGTGTGGAAGGAGGGGAGGGAGAACAGGGAAGTGATACCACGGTGGAGGTGAAAGAGGACAACGGAGGAATTTGGGGGGCATTTGAGATTTTCCCTGACGTGAAAGATGATGGAGAAATCCCTCAATGATGTGAAACCTCCGATGAAATAGCAGAGAAGGGAGGGAGGTCAGAGGTTTAGTAAGATGGAACAACAGGAACAAAAGCTTTTTTTGGTAACGTTTTTTTCTTGTCACATTATTTCAAGTCTTCTTCTAAAATGGGACAAAGAGGAAATGTAGAGAACTGTTTTCATATTCTAGAATATGGCGTAAGTTATACTTTTCTGAGTTTCACTTTTTTAGAGAAATATTGCAAACTTCCTGCAGCATAAAAATCAGAAAAAAATAAGAAACTTGTCAATCTAAATCCTGCACAGGTTACCTGAGGACAGGTGATGCAGTGGGGGAATGTGTAGATACGTTGATTTAGGGGCTAACTCTATGGGCAAATGGAAGGTGGACTGGTGCAGATATACTCCGCTTTCCTGCTGCAATAAATTGCCTTCTTGTAGGGAAAATTAAAAAAAGGCCATGATAGCTATCCATTTCCAGGAATGTATTCAATAACAGGAAGGACAAATTCCTGTAAGATTTGACCACAATTGGCTCTTAAACTTTGTGGGCTGTGGGAAGCCCTATTCTTTTCATTGTTTGTGAATTGCTATCATAGTTTTTCTCTTACCTATTGAATATTTTGATTCCAAACTGTTCTTATGATTCTGAAAGTCCAAACTGCTTTTCCTGAAACGTCTTTTTCCCACTTGAATAAGAAAACAATCCTAGGAATTGAGGATATGATATTTCTTCTTTGTCTGGAGGTTACGAGGTTCAAGTCAATTCAACTTACCCTCTGTCTTTCTTCTATATAAATATTTTAGCAATATTAATTTAGAAATGTCCAAAGCTTTCTACTCTAATTTATTTACTTCCAATTTAGGCATCGATTAGTAATGCAGGAAGAATTCATCCTCACATTCATCCCACTGTATTATTCATTGATTATTCAAACACTTTCTGAGCTAATGAGCTATGCTGATTAGTGGCCCCGTGGTAGATCTGTAAAGATAATGAAACATGTTTTCATCTGAGAAGAACTTGCAGTCTTGGAGTGACCGATCTCACACATAAAATGTCCAATGGCATCAACTTTAATAGCATTATAACAAAATAGGACTGAAGTAAATGGGGTAGAAAATTTTAACTATGCAAGGGGTTCATGAAAGCCTTCTTAGAAAATATGATATTGGAATCGAGTCTCTAAAGATGAACAGGTGGTTTCAGTTGGTGAAGGTGAGCAAGGACCCTCAGAAGTAGACAGTGTGCTATGTCCTATAATTGAAATAAATTTAGACGAGAGTCAGTGGCTTGGCAGAAGTGGATGGGACTTTAGATAGATTTGGTAAAGAAATGATAGGCCAGAAATAGATCATAAAAGAACTTGGGAACTAGAATTTGGGTCTAATTCTGTGAACTATCGCAGAAGTCAAGAGGAGTTTCAAGGCAAGTGAGTGACATGATCCAGTTTAATCATTAGGAATGTAGCTAGTGCCAGATTGATCAGGAAGCTATGAGATAGAAAGCTGTTCTAAAATTCCAGCAAGCTATTTTAAAGTTCAGAATTAAGGCAACAAGGATGGTATATAGGACTAGATTTAAAGCATTTCTGCCAGAGATCCCACAATAAATAGAGTACTTAGATTTTATATTTTTTTAGAATGGAGCATAAAATGAAATAATGGCATGAAAATTTTATACTGCTATTAAAATTTTGCAATTGAACTAGTTTTTACCAGGAGAACATATTTTGTATACCTTTGGGTTTTGATCTTTCAAGTGTTTCAATGTTAATAGCATTCAATTAAGAAGAATCTCATCTTTCTGAAGAGTGCTCATGTCCATTTTAACTCTCCCTAAATATCTACACCTTGAATTGATCTACATAGACATAGCCAGATCTCCCAGGACCATCAGTGCCCGTGACGTTGTAAGACACAAGCATTCCAATAGAGGAGCATTTGTTTCCAAAGTTCTCTCTTGAGTCACGGCTCAGAGAGCACACGCTACAGTTATTGCTTTTCTGGGTTTTCAAGAATATGATAATAAAAAAGAAAAACAAGCACCAGATTTATAGCCTCACGAACTGTAAAAGTTTCAAAGTTTATAGCAAGCATCTTTTTCTTTCACAGTTAGCCTGTCTCTTGAGCACTAAAAGCGCATAAGACACACTTGCAGAAGTTAGTTAGGAAGTATCATAAGACAGTGTTCAAGGTCCTGGGGTTCACAGTTCCCTAGACCCTCCGTTCACATGGAACCTCAAGCCTATGGGAAATCTGGGAACAACCATGGTTCATGCATGAATGGTCTTTTTTTTTTTTTTAATACTTTATAGCTTCCACAGTCTTAAAGAGCTGATAAACTTTGACTATATGTTGGCTGTATACAACCAATGATTACCAGCAAAGATTAGTATACGTTAGGAGAGAAAAGAATAAGTTCTTGCTACTTCTGAAGATATAATTAGTTCCAGAGAATTTGAGAGGCAAATTACTGAGCTTTTTGTCACTGTAATGAAATATATCAGATGAACTCTAAGAAAAAGGAGTTATTTTTAGCTTGCAGTTTTCAAGTTCAAAATCCAAATGGTGTAGTGCAGATTTGGAGGCCACCTTGGCTGCACCACCTTGTGATGTCCCCAGTCCCCATCAAGGCACAACCTCAATGACCAAAGGACCTCCTAGTAGGAACCACATCTTAAAGGTACAGGATACCTCACAATACCATCACCCTAAGGACTTTTGCATATGAACTCTGGGATAACACCCAAAGTCCAAACCATTGCAGGAATTATTTATTTATACTTTAAATTTTGTTTAAATAGTTATCTAACTTTGAGCAATTCTTTTTTTTTTCTCAATATTGCTTCCTGGGTTTGTTAAGAAGTAAGTTACGTAGAAGTTTTTACAGAACCTTCTAGAAAATGTTTTGATTCTGTGTGAATGACAAATAAGGATATGGCATGTGTTATGTGTCTGTATGCATAGCAGCAATAAATATAAAACTGAGGCTTTGCCAATTGTGGATGATTAGTCATATTTCATTCATGATCTTCTCCTTTTGGAAGAGGAAGAAAGAAGACCAAATCATAAGAATGTTTATATTCTGCAAGTACTATTTTGAGAGGGTAAATATTAAGTTCTGGTGTTATGAATATATTGTTATGAATATAGTGCTATGTTATGAATACAGAAGAATTTGAATAAATGGCAGTCCATTCCCAAGTCTGGAAACCTTCGGAATGAAACAAGCCAAAGTGATATGATAAAAGTAACTAATCTTGGAAAGGATTTACAACCAATAAGGACCAGGCCCCTCTGGTGACTAGAATTATAAAAACATTCTATGTAAAGATTGAATACTTGTCAAGGGTCAGGGCTCCTCTTGTTCATGCCCTGCCCTGTTGGGGGATCATGTGAGATCTAATCTGATTCGTCAACTTCTCCCAACAGAAGTGTTAGAAACATGGCAAAAAAATGAGAGGCTGTTGACATGATCACAGCCTTCTTTACCAGCACACCAAGCTGAGGAAGGTGCCCAGGCTGCAAAAGTCCTTGCCTTAGGACGTGGGCAAAAGACTAAGGAAGATGGCCTTGTTCTTTGGTGGTTAGGTCTCCGGCTCAGGAACTGAGTGTCAAGGACTGAATTCAATTGGGAGGACTGTGGAAGTCATCCTTTCTTCCTTCCTCGTTCTCCCCTGGCTAGCTTAGATATCACCTAGAACTTTTAAATAGCCCTTTTATTTGATTGTGTTTTTTTTTGTTGTTGTTTTTTGTTTTTGCTACTGTGCTATTTTTAGGCAGGCCTTCCCTCTGACAGAAACAGACTTTTAACAACATTCTGGGAAATAGCCCCCAACACAGGCATGAGATAAATTGATTATTAGTGGGAGATCTGGTTGGAAGATACTAGCCAGCCCTGAAGCCAAAAACACACTGTGTTCCTCCGTGCTTTTCTAGAATGGTATTTCTAAAGTCGTATGTAAGTGGAATGGCTTGTAATTAAGCAGGGATGAGGACAGAACATGATGGATGCAATGTAAAGAATACAGGTTTTGCTACCTGACAGACTAGGTTTGGGACTGGACTACTGAGGACTAGCAATATGATGGTGGACAGTCGACTTAGCTTCATGGAAATGTCCCCTCTGTAAAATCGGGGTGATAACACACCACTGGATACTTATAAGGAATAAAAGTTGAATGTGTAAAGTGATCGGCCCCTGTGAAAACTGAGTGAATAGAAAATATTTCATTGTTTTGTTAATGTTCGATCCTTTGTGTTTCTTAAACTACGTACCCAATGCTTCATTCTTATTTATGCAACATGTTTTGTTTTTTTTTTGTGCATCTATTATGTACACAGTGTTAGGTACTGGGAAATAAAGGGAAGTAAAACAGAACCCCTATCTTTAGACAGAAAATAGTGTCTTTGGCTGCTTGTGTACATGCCCAAAAAATGGAGCCTAATAATTTCTCATCTTGTAAAAAAAAATTATACAAACAAAATTAGTAAGTTGGTATTTTTGGAGAGCCTATATGACAAACATCACCCGATGTATGTAAATGACTCTTACGAATGGAAGATATGGAAGTTCTAGAAAAATGGATTCTGAACTCTGAACTACAATACTAAGAAAACAAAAGCCACCAGCTATATGTTTGTGTGGTTGGTGGCCTAATATCCTCTTCCATTTTCCCAATAATAGCTTAAACTTGTCACACTGTATTTTTTCTGAAGTCCATCTGGCTTGAATTTCAGATCCAGGATCACCTCCTCTCATTTCTTTTCAAAACGTCTAATGATTGAGTCAATCAAGCTCCCCAAAATAGGTTTACAAGTTTTTAAAAGGATATAATGGGGGTTTGCTTTGCATCTGTCTGCTTTGTCTTTTACTTCTAGGGCTCAAGAAACTAACACCCACTTCCCAGAATGAGCAGGTTCATTTACTTTTGTGGTGGAAAATAGAGGAGGTAAGGCATGAGATGACTGGCTTAAACTCATGTTATCTGGGCATGGGATTTTTTTAAAAAGGATTTGCCATAATCATGAAGCTACTTTTGCATTGCCATAATTTTTCCATGGGACTTGGAGAGAGTAAAGGGAATATGAAATCTTATTTTAATTTGATGTGGTTATGAGTACCATAAGGCTGAAAAGGGAAGGGGCATCGCTAATATAAGATGTTTTAGATACAACGTGGAAGATAACAGAGAGGAAAATGGATCCATGATCTTATTTGGAAAGGGATTTTACAGATCATCTTGTTTACCTGCTGTGTCTACAGATGAACTACAGAGTTCCATCTTTAGCCATGGTAATCCCCCAACTAAGACGTCCTGACTTCCAGAATAGAGCTTTGTTCCCCTCTATCTGTTAGCGTCTGGTTACACTGAAGAATGGTCTACTAGCTAGTGTCTTATTGCTGTCACTGGCTGGGCAGCTAGGTGCATGTACAAAGGAAGTTTATATAATACCTGATATAAAAATCCCAGTGCCCCAAAGTAGCTGTTTAATGATGATGCCTGCGCTCCGTTCAGACCAGTGGAATGAACACACATTTCTGGCTCCATTTAATAAATTGCCTCCTTGAGGGCACTAAATCCTGCTCTTCTGGAAAGACTCATTCACCTCACATGGGTAAACAATTTGCTTTCTTCATGAATTCTGCTGTTTACTCACAATCCATAAACACAATATCGCCAGTTTTGTGTAATTACTGTTATTACCACAAATTCAGGCAAAATACACAGCAAAAAATGGAAACTGATGGTGGGAGATTGTTGCTGAACAGGATATTGATTTAACACAGTTTAATAAAATGAACAGGTTGACCAAATATGATAGGTTTACCATGAACAGATTTATTTGATTGTGGCAAAATTGGCTATTTCCCTAGTAATGGGAAACTTTTCTAAAATTTAGTTTATTTTACTTTTCAAGGACACTGTGGATGGTGCAGAAGTAAAATGGTTCTCTACATAGTTCTGATAAGAACACTTCTGAATTTTAAAAGAAACCAGTTAAGACATCTGTGAAAAATAACAATGGATTTTAGGCAGCTTGCCTTCTGTTGGTGTTCTTCACGATCTTTTCTCTATTTTTCAAATGAAATTTGATAAATGTTATAAGTTAAGATGGTTAGATCAATGGTTAGATTTTTAAAAATATATTTCAACTCAAGTTGTTTGGATTCTTTGTGTTATTTTGACTCCTCCACCTCCTACTCAAACACAATGAGAAAGTAAGAAATGGTAACAGATGACCATCTACACTCCTGTGGTTCCTTCTGGAGAATCTCTCCTTTCACCCATGCCAGCCAAAAGCAACAAATGAAAGAATTTGTTTTTTCAACTCCATGTAAAATTTTGTGAGTATTGAAACATATTGGATAGGTCCAATATAATTTTGAAGCACTGATTCCTTATTAAGAATAATTTGATAACATTTCCCTATAATATTGGGTCATACTGAGTGTACCTGCTTCTGATGATACCAAGAATAAACTAAAACATGTTGATGATGTTTATTCAGGATGTCTGAATAAAGTTGATTTAGTGGAGAATTGTGGATGGATCTCTCATTTACTATTTTAAACACTTAAGCAGACAATTTACATTCAATTTATATTCATGAAATTCTTTAATGTTTAAGGAACATGGAAAAATTGTATTACCCATTTGTCTTAGTTCATTTGGACTTCTTTAATGCAATACTATAGCTTGGATAGATTGTGATCAAGATAAATTTACTTCTGACCATTCTGGAGTTTGGGAAGTCTAAAATCAAACAACCAGCAAATTAGATATCTGGTGAAGGTCTTCTCCCTGGTTCATAGAGGCAACTTCATACTACATCTTAACATGCCAGAAGGGGCTAGGCAGCCCTCTGGTCCTTTTATATTTTATTTATTTTTAAAATAAGAACACAAATGATATTTGTGAAAATCTACCTTTACCACCTAATCACCCCTAATAGCCCTACCTCTGACACTATCACATTGAGAATCAGAATTTTAACATATGAATTTGCAGAGGAAATAAACATTCAGATGATAGCATGTTCCAATATTTATTATTCACCATTTAAAACTTTTGATTGTGGGTCTCCTTGTTATTGTCCTTTCAGATGAAAGAGTTTTAGTTTAAAAAAAAAAGTTCTCACCATGTCAAAAATCACCATTGCTTTAATAAATCTTATGTGCCTTGCATGGCAATCTTCTAGCTCCACATGTCCTCTTGGACCGAAATGTGACAGAAGTATCCGGGTGCATCTCAGGCTTGAAGGGAGTATGATTCTGTATGAAGAATGTCTAATATTTTGAATTTTACTTTAATAAAATTTCTGGTGGTTTTCCTTCTTTTTTTATGGTTTTAATTGCAGTTTCTTAAGGAAATTATAACATGAAATGTGTATATATATATATATATATATATATATATATATATGCAAACTAAAGAACCAGGAATTAAAAAGAAACAGGAATTCAATCGATGAATATTTCTATGGTTTCTAAGCTAATAAAGAGTTTTAATTTTAAAAATGATAAAAGAAGGAAGACATAAATTCATCAACAACTGAAATTCACATTACGTTATTAGCAGTACACTGCCTTTAAAATATTTTGAAAACTTCTCTCTACCCTCTTCTTAAACTGTTCAGCTTTGTCTCTGAGACCCCTGACATGATGCATCCTTTGTCAGTTATCCCTGAGACCCATCATCCCTTGTATTAATAGCTGCATGCCCAGGGACTGAGGGTTTCTTCTTTGTCAATGAATATTTTAATCAGACATTGTCACAGGTGTTTGGATGCTTATTTATCCAGAACCTCCTAAAAGCCATCAGGGCAGAATTTCTACTTCCTTTGTATCCCCAATCCTAGCCAACATGCTTACCGTGCAGCCGGAACTTAAATCTCCCATCAAAGAGCACTGCGTACCCTGAATACCAGCTGCAGAGGGTTTACCTTTTCAATTCCAGAATTTCCGGAAAGTTAGTGTGTTAAGACATTGGTTCATAAAATGTTTGTGCAGGAGGTAGACCTAAGCATCCTTCCGTCTACTTCTGTCACTTTACAGATGAAGAAATGAGATCCAGAGAAGATGGAAATGACTTGTCCATTTTGTGCTTCTTGTTCGTACACTAAGATAGTATAAACGATGATATTAACATATAACAAATGACTTTCACAACAGAGCCAGATGGTATAATTTCCCATATCATTGAGCACCAACCATATGGCAACCCATAAATCAGAAAATTGTACCGTTCAGATAGCTTTGCTGAGATATCCACTGGGTTCTCTCAGAGTGCACAGAGTTGGGTCAACTCACAGAAGGGAGCTATGATACTCCATCCAGGCAGCGTGATGACAGCGGAGGAGGCAGCTGACCAGGGCATCTTGAGAAAGGTGTCAGAATAAGAGCAGAGGTCTTTACTTCTAGGGTCATCCAAAATGACATTTGAGTCAGTGTCTAATCTGGAGGAAGTCAAAAGGTGAGTCCAGGCAGACTTGAGGCATGGGAATGGATTCTCCTTTTCTAATAGTCTTTTATCTGAAAGTAAGATGGAACAGAGAGTGGGCTAGAGTATCCAAGTCACACAGCAGGTAACAAGCCAGGTAGGTGGTTTGGCCACTCCAGGAAGTCCTGGGGGAGGGGCTGCTTTCTCAACTACCAGACTTGTGTGGGATACACTAGCTTGTGAATTTTGCCCAGAAGAAGAAGATCTGGGATCTCTCTCTCTCTCTCTCTCTCTCTCTCTCTCTCTCACACACACACACACACACTCATATACATCTTAGATACACTTATACACAGACATTTTTGTATGCAAAAATAAATCCATATCCTGACTTGTTAAAATTCTTTGATTCTTACTGTTGGGCTTAGAGATAGAAGTATTAAAATGAATGTAAAATGAATTAAAACATCCAAATCCTCTGGGTAAAGACCATTTGTAACATAGCGAAAACAGATAATCAGGTAAGATTCTAGAACCTTCTTTAGAAGTAAAAAATAAAGGAAAAAAATAAAAATTTAATTTCCAATAAATATCTTTAAAACACGTGTTCTTGTCAAATAGTATAAGAAAACGTCAATGTGAGATGATTCAGAAAGCATACATCTATTTTTAAATGTTCTTTATTTGATGATCTGATTCTCTCATAGCTCAGTTGTGTGTATGTGTGTGTATTTTTCTGCCACTTCATTCAGTAAATATATCCCAGACAAACATAAAACATGTTCACTTAGTTCATGAGTTTCATGAAACAGTTGGTGTCTAAATAACTTTATCCTCAGCAGAAATAACTTCCTGTTTTAAAAGAAAATAACTCAAAAGGTCTTATAAGGAAGGCTCATAAGGCTTCTTGGAAATCAAGCAGTTCTTACAAAACATTTTGATGTGTTTAGTACAGCGGAATTAGGAACATATGGGTTGCATTTTCCTTAAATGCACATGGTTTTTAGAAATTAAGGGGTAATATTCTTGGCAAAATAGGTTTTGCCAAACCCAAACTGTTTAAAAAATTGTTCAAGATGTTCAGTAAGGCCAAAAGGCCCCAGGCTTCCACAGTCCTAATAATAGAATCAATCAGGAAAACCAGAATGAAGTCACTAAACTCATTTTAACAGTGTCTTGAAATAACCAACCAAAATAAATCTCAATGTAGCAACAATCACAAGCAATTAGAATATAATAACTTTTATGCTCATGCTGAATAAAACCCCAAGCTAGTAGTTAAAATCGTTCTAGGAATTCTGGAAAGTTGGCAGTGTAGTTTGTTTGACTGAAATAATTGATTATATCAATAAAAATGATGAAGAGACTAGAAGGGATTGTGCAGATAAAGTACTTACCAGAAATAATTTAAGAATTTTACCCTGGTTTATCCAGGGATGAAGGTGATTTGACTGTTTAAAACCCACACATTTTTAGTAAGATGATGTATACAGAGGCAATGACCACAAACATTTCATTAACCTGGAATTGAGTCTTACTTGTCATAGCTGGAAAAGAGTCCATTAAATCACTTAGAGATGTTCCCAGAGATGATGAGATGAAATGGTGGGGGACAGCCGATTGGAGTTCATCCATGAGTATGGCAAAAATCATCTGGGTGTAATGTCAGCTGTCAGAAAGCAAATCCAAAAGGAATCCAGTCTCTCTACGTCAGTATTTACTTCTTAGAACTACTTAATTTGAAATAATGTCACAGTCTCCCACGTAGTAGGGATTTGGTAAAAATGTTTTGAATGTACCTTGTATTAGTCAGTTTTCTGTCCCTATAACAAACTTATAAGAATAAAAAGGTTATTTGGGCTCATAGTTGTAGAGGTTCTAGTGCATGATCAGATGGACCCATTACCTTTGGCCTCTGGTAGGGGGTGCTGAATGGCAATGACCAGGAGCATGTGGTGGAGCAAAACTGCTGTCCTCATGGACAGGGGCAAAAACAGAGGGAAAGTACAGCATCGGGATTCCACAAGTCCCTTCAAGGGCACATCCTCAGTGACCTAAGGACCTCCTACCAAGCTCTACATCACAACGGGCTCCACTATCTCCCAATAGCACCACCTTGGGGACCAAGTCTGTCACACATGGTCCTTTGGGGGATATTCAACATCTAAACTGTAGCAGATACAAATTTTTTTTTTCTTCCTAAAAGTGTCTTTATTAACATCTTCCCTCTATGGATTGAATCCTTGGTATTTTAGAAATATTTACTGAAGAGCATAAAAGTATTTTTTTCTTTCTACAACTAATATGTAACAATTGTTTGAGCTCAAGATAAAAACATATGTCTATCAGTGGGAACAGCTGAGCCAGTAACAAAAGGGCTTTGGATTCATCCAGTTTCCTCCTTACCCTTCTAGATTCATGGCAATCTTTCCTGCCGTGAAGGTAGGTCCTGTGAGTGGATCTTTGGATGGATTATAAAACCTGTTGAGTGCCGCAGTCTGGCTGGTCACAAATCGCGAGCCACTGAAGCAGGAACAAACTTTATTTCTGAACTCCACCAGCACACTCCACACACGCTCCCCTGGAATTCTCCCGAATGCCACGCCGCTCTTCCAGGAACCAGCAACCGGAAATATCCCTCCTCTGGCGCTTCCCCAACCAATGGGAACTCTTCGGGAAACCCAAGAGAGCTCAAGCGGAACTCAACAGGAACTCCGCGAGAACTCAAAAGTCATCATCTTAATGGCTCGCTAGCGTCACCTCTCAACCACTACTTCTGGCAAAAATGCCATGCGTCATCCCGACTCGGCTGTGGCCTTCAACAGTAGAGAGCAACATGCTCATAGAATAGCATCTGTGTCTTCCCTTCCTGTAATGCCCGCTCTGTAACAAACTGTTTTCTTAAAGCAGAGAGGACTATGGATTTTAAGCTACAAGATTTAGGAGGGTGTCTGAGTTGTGTGTTAAGGATTGTGATTGTGAAAATTATCGGGTGTAAGCAGGGTGGGAGTGTTATATGGATTTGCATCCAAATCTAGGCCACAGGGAGTGTGTGAGTGTGTTTGTGTGTGTGCATGTGTATGCATGTGTGTGTGAAGTTGGCTGTCTCAGAACTAGTGGGTGGTGGTGTGGAAGAAAGAGATTATCTCAAAGAGAAGGAAAAAGGACACCAAGGTATGAGCTAATTACTGAAAGTGATTCTAGAGGAGTGAGATAGTTTAGATGACCAAACATTTTTAATGGGAATTAGCCTTCTGATCCCCAACGCCCCCGCCCCAAAAATTAATTAGAATATCTTCAGAAATCCCTCCCACAATCTTTCCATTTACTTTCTTATGTAAATTAATCTTGTTGGTTCCTTATTGTTGGTCCATATCTTGCCAATTTCCATGGGCCATGCAAATTTGGGCCATGTGGTTCTCAGCAGTGGTCAACATGCCTATCTGCTTATTGAAGTCCTAATCTTATTTGAAGGAACAGTCTATGTCTATATCCTTTAGAATAGTGGCTTTAACACTTTTTGGTCATGATGTAGATTAATAAATACAATTTTTGTCAAGACTCAGCGAATACAAATTACATGCACATGCGCATAGGAAACAAAAGCTTCATTACATTATACACACATGCAAAATATCTGATACTCCTACCCCAGAGTATCCTATCCTATCCTGTAAATCCTGTTTTAAAATCCCTGAAATGATTTCGTGACCAATAATGGGTCTTCACCCACTGTTGGTAAAATAACTCTCTGTGAAGCTTTCTTTGATGATTCCAGCATGCTGATCCTTCATTTTTCTAATCTCATAAAACTTTTATCATTCTTACAACTTGTTTGGTACATAGTAATAAAGTACATTAATCATTTAATTTGTTTCCCTGTTCCCAATTAGATTATAAATCACTGGAGGGAGGAGACTGTATGCTATATATTTATTTGTATTTCTCAGTGTCTAGCTTAGTACTTCAATGAATATTTGTTGAGTGACTTAATTAAGTTCACACATAAAAATAGGCACATATAACCCTAATGGAGAGGGACAGGAAAGAAGGGGAGAATTCAAAGGTTATGAAAAATATTTTTTTCTCTTGTCTTAGATATATTTTATTGGAATTTTTCATATTAAGCATAATCATATTGTCCCTTGACATCCTGGGGAAGCTGTGTTTTTCTGTCGAGCATGAATCTCAATCAACAACTCAGATGTATGACATACATAACTTTATTTATATTCTACAAATAAATTTAATTTCTCATTGAGCACCAATTGCAACACTACGGTGCATACTGATTCTCAGTTAACTTGGGGTTTCTTAGCACTCAGTGTTTTAGTTAGGTTTTGCATCATTATGGCCAAAATGCCCAGCAAGAACAACTGAGAGGAAGGAAAGTTTATTTGGGATCATGGATTTAGAGGTCTCAGTCCATACACAGCAGACTCCACTGCTCTGGGCTCAAGGTGAGGCAGCATTTCATGGCGGGAGGGTGCAGTGGAAGGAAGTTTCTCAACTCATAGCATCAAGAAAGCAGACAAGTGAGAGAAGTACCTTCCAGGGTACTCCCCCAGTGACCCACCTCCTCCAGCCTTGCTTCACCTCCCTACAGTTACCACCCAGTCATTCAAACTAGGATGGATTGATTATGTTACAGCTCTCAGAATCCCATCACTTTGCCTCTGAACATTAACACAGGCATTTTGGGGGGGCAGGGGGACACTTTACCTCTTAATCATAACACTCAGGGTTCCCTAGAATTGAATCTGGTGCTTGAGGCCTTAAATATTAGTGTGACTGCAAGTAAAATTTGGCCCTTGGTGATTGATTTGGGTGGGGGATACCAGGGTGCATTACTTTTCTTGTCCAAATGGCAAAGAGACCTATATAAAGACTTACGTAGAGACCCTAGTCTCTGTGACATTCCTTTGGACTTTCTAAATTAATTTCTTCCTTTTAAAGCTTCATGGTAAGATGTTAGTTGAGCAGTATGACCTCATGATAATCATGCTGCTTAGCTAAGTAGAGAATATTCTAGACTCTTGTCTAAGAAGGAAATGGTCGTGGTTGGTTTTTTTCTGGTAACAAATCTCTAGGTAAGACCAAAGCAAAACCCCCAAGTCAGACACTTATCAAGTTTCCTGGTTGGAGCGTCCTTTTCTTATTCAATGGAGAAGGGATAATTCTTACTGATTTATTTGGTAGAGTTGTTGGGATGAGGTAATTTTTAAATTAGGAAGAGCTATATAAATATAGTGTTACTATACCTTAATAATCAGTTTATTTTCATAAGCAATGCTTGTTAGTTAACTTATTTAAAGCAAGATGAAATCTTTTCCTTAAGATTATTTTAATGAGTCCTTCCATAATCTAGCTTTGATCCTAAGCTTATATTTTCAGAAACATTTGAAATATTAAAACATATGGCAGGATATCTGAGTCATATCTGTGATATTAACGTGTTAAATTTGCTACTTGATATACCAATTTCCCCATTCAATCTTCTATAAAGAATAATAAGAAATCACATTATGATATGATACTCGGGAAAAGAGACTCTGTTTAATAGACTTCCCCAACTGGTGATAAAGTGGCAGTAAGGAAAACAATAATATTCTAAACTTCTAAACGCTGAATAATTTCCAGCATCCAGATATTTGGAGGCAGATGCAGAAGAAATTTAGTAAAAAGCATAATTAGAAGTAAAACTGGTTTTTACTACACTGGGCATATTAAAACATTATAAACCAACTCACTAAAATCGTAAACTTAGATATACATGACTTCTGTCCTTTCTCCAAACATAATTTTATAAAAAAAAAGTTAAAAGGTCATGGTCAAAATACTCATGTTTCCTAACATTAATGCTCTATTAGAGTTTTCAAATCTTGCTGGTTAAATAAAATAGTTAAGTGTTTGTGGCCTCTGTTGAGCCAAATGGACAGAATCTGTTTTTGAACAGGTCTATCATGTATCTATTTGTGCTGACCAATCTGCTAAAAGGGAAGAAGAAAAATTGGAACCATTACTCATCTTTTGTTGTTGTTTTTTAAAGGATTTTCTAGGATTTTCAAGAACTAGAAGTGGACCCTCAGAAGGCTGTGAGAAAAGAGAGTATTGACATTGAGAAAACTGTAAACATTAAGATTTTAAAGCTTCAATTACTTAAACCTTGAATGATTTTTGCCTCTATTTAAATGGGTAAAATTAGCTGAAACAACCATTTGAAGATTCTTACCATTTTCTAGTTTAAGCCTTTGCTATTTGATATTAGAAGTCTCAGCTGCCAGACAATAAAATCCAACTTGATGAATGGCACAGAAACAAGTCAAAATAGGGTGGAAGGGTGGTTGGGGGACTAACTGGCTGTTACCAAATCCTCAAGGATTATTCTCCATTTGGGGGCATATTTGGATTCGAAGACTTGAGTTGTGGATATGAGTTACGTTAAATACATCAATTGCGATCTCCTTTCTTCACTTTCTTTTGTGTGGTTTTATTTCTTCCTTTTTCAGGCAGGCTGTCCTTACAAAATGGCAAAATGGTTACCCTTGAATCATATCCTCTAAGCTCATCGAGTGATTCCTTGCAGAAAACAAAAACCTCTTTCATGACAGTTTCAGGGAGAGTTCCAGAACTCAGTCTCGGAGATGGCTTTATTCAGTTCCTCTCACCAAACTAGCTGCAGACAAGGGAGTAGAATCTATGGGTTAGGTTAGTAGATCTGGTGGTAGGTGGGAAGAAGGGGCTCAGATGCCCAGAACCATAGGAGCCAAGGGAGGAAGACCAAGGTACTATTGTCAGAAGGATGTCAGAGTACATAAAACAACAGATGATCACAGTGTCGTCTGTGCATAAATCACATTAAAAATAATAACTTTCCCCTAAATATCCCCATCTTCACGTTCCTATTAATAAAATTACAAACAGCACACCCTTAAGACATGAAAGACCAGAATTCGAGTGCCAATGCTATTACTCAGGTTGCTAAGAAACTGAAAACTTTCAAAAACCATAGTGTTATACTCATTAAAGTTACATACATAAGAGAATTTTTAGTTGCTTCTCTGCTTTTAATTATTATATACTTCTCTGCTATTAATTATAATGCATTATGGATATGCATAAAGATGAAATTCACTGTGGTATAATCATATGCGTCCATAAGATAGTTTGGTCAGTTTTATTCCAATGTTGTTCCTCTCTTTTCCCATCTCTCCTCTCTCCCCCTCAATCTCCTTTCTATTCTCCATTGATCTCTTTCTTCTATCCTGCCACCCCCTCCTCTGCTCCCCTGTATTAGGGATTGAACCCGGGCCTCTCAACTACTGAGCCACATCACCAGCCCTTTTTTATATTTTATTTTGAGACACGATCTCATTACTAATAACACTGTCATGATTACATGACACTTTACAGAAAAAGTACCCCCTGTACTTGAAACAGAGGGGTAGTTATTATATATATGTTGTGATAAGGTTAAAACACAATTTTAAAGGAGACAAAGCAAGACTCCCAGATTGTGAAAGCACTTAATACCTTGCTATAAATCATAGGAAAAAATCTTGCCCTTAAAATATTCTCTTGTCTTATTCTAAGACTGAGACACAGAGTCACACAAGTAAATATGCCATTTACTCTTAAGTAGTGAAAAAGTGTATATGTAAACACATTACTATACAAAACAAATATAAAGTGCAAAACTTCAGCTCTTTATGGCATGTTATACTTCCATTAAAATTGGAAAATAAAATATAGAGATAGCTATGGAAACAAATACACTTTGCCTGATTTTCTGCTACCAGTGTTTTATAAAGAGAAAATTAACTATGGTCCAATTCTCACTTTGTCCCTAGTTACTTGTTACTTTGGATTAACTCACTTAATCTCCTCAGGCCTAGTTTCCTCATCTGGAAATTGAAGAAATTTAATTAGATGCTATGTGAGGTTGCCTCCAGCCCTAGAATCCTACAATTCATGCAAGCTTTGAAAATACCAAGTCATGAAATATCATGTTTCTTGGAAGTGAACTAGTTAAACTGCCAAGGGCAGAAGTACATTATTTTAAACGATTTCTTGCATCTAATATGATTACTTGATTCTGTCTAAAGCATTGTAAGAAAATCAGGTCATTGTGCCAATATTTCTGTGATCTCCAATGTTCCAAAAGCACCGAGGTGAACATTTGATGATGCCCTGTACCAAATATCTCACTCCTTTTCTCTTCTTCCCCTCTCTCCTATCTTCTCTGTTCTAGCTCTTCTACCATATTCGTAGGACAGCACTGCAAATTTATTCTCTTTATTCACAAGCTAATTGTCTCTATATGTTGCTCTCCAGGGACAGCACTTGAAAACATTTCCCAACCGGAAAAAAGCAATAATAGAAATGGCTGCAAAAGAGAATTAATTTTTCTGTCTATTAATGCAGAAGGAAAATGTCTAATGGGTTGCAGATTTCTTCCTATTTGAATAGCGTGACCGTGACCGATTAAAAAGGAACCCTTCTGTTGAAGTTGCATTTCCTGAGTTCTCTGCATCAGGGCAGGGCCTGGGCTTGGGTGCTGGCTGCCTGGTTGTTTTAGTGTATGGAAAGAGAAATGATGTGCAAAGCGGTAGAGGCTTCAGTGATGGGAAGGAGAACAGAGTTCTTGAAACCATTAATAAGACTAAGGCAGCAAGACTCCACTTGCCTGGCTAACCGTTAAATATTTTTGGCTGTCTGCCAGCATGCTTCAATATTTCTTTGAAGCTTTCTTTTACTTACTACTCTGGAGTAATTAAAGCGTACCTTTTCATCTTTACTTAAACACACACACACACTCTCACACACACATACACAAGTCCATTTTAGTCTGACATAGACATGCTTGGGGGGAGCTGCAGATCCTCTCCAGAGTCATCTTCCCGAGACCATTGTCTACATCTAGGAGAGATCCTAGGGGCAAGACTGGAGCTCCTAGGCTCCTGCATTGGAAGAAATTTCTAGATGCCTGGGAGCTGATCGAATTTACAAAGGAGCCGTGTCCCTAGGGACATCTAAAAGTGAAATCAAACCCACCTTATCTGGCTTGATAGAGAGCTGACATTCCCAATTTGGCATTTTAGTCTTCTGTCTCATCATAAGATATCTCTTTTGGGAAGGTAAATTAAACATTCTAAAAAAGTGAAGTATAAGCTCTTGACACCTATACTATGGAATATATAATAATAATAATAATAATAATAATAATAATATATATATATACACGCTATATATAATATGTATATATACATTATGAAATATATATAATTTAATATAGCATATACATATGTAAATAAAATTAATGAAAATCCTTCCTCTCAAAACATGGTCTTTACCATACTAACATTGATAATATTCATTTTATTTTTTTAAGAATATTCACCAATGCCATTTCTTTTACCTTTCCTTTCTCTCCAGGCCTCTAAAAATATTCAAACTGTCACTACATGTACCACTCCAATAATAATGAGAAAATAAGAAAACCCCAAATTTCTTTTCTCTTTAGTTATTGCATTTCTGCATTAACATCTGTTGATGCTGTTTTCTAATGTTTGGATTTAATTCGATCAGTGTTCTTTTGAGGAAGGAAAGAAAAAAAAAATAACCCAACAGGAAGAAAGAAATCAATGATAAAGCAAAAATGTCTATAGGAGAATAAGATATTTTTTCCTCACACGATGCTGAGTAAAATACATGATGATTTTTATGATTCTTGACTTCCTACCTGTGATCTATCTAGAATCTCAAAATAAAAAAGGGCTGGTGATGTGGCTCAGTAGTTAGGAGGCCCAGGTTCAGTCCCTAATACAATGGGGGTGGGGGGAGAGAAAGAGAGAGATCAAGGGAGTAGAGAAAAGTAGTTGAGGGGGGAGAGAGGAGAGATGGGAAAAGAGAGGAACAACATTGGAATAAAACTGACCAAACTATCTTACGAACACATATGCATATACCACAGTGATTTTCGTCTTTGGGTGTACCCATAATGTACTAATTTAAAAAAAAAAAAACTATAAATAAATGGAAGAAAGATTAGTAAAGTAGAGTAAAGGAAAGGGGGAGGGAGAGAGGAGAAAAGGGAAGTACTGGGGACTGAATTGGAGCAAATTTTATTGCATGCTTGTATAATTATGTCAAAATCAAAATGTTATGTATAACTAAAATCAACTAATAAAAACAAAAAAAAAAACAAAATACACATAAATATTCCATTAACTATTTTGATTTCCATTATATTGAGTAAATTGAGAACTGTCTGGGCTGTAGCTGCCAACACTTTCTATGGAAATCACATTAATATAACAAAGTCCATAAACATGAAGTACCCCAGGACTTAACTTCTGAGTAGCTAGTCCAGTGCTCAGAATGAAACTTCAGATTTTAAAACCAGTTTTCTTATTACCTTGCCATATACATGTGTGTGGATGTATGCACTGTATTTTCTACTGTTGAATTTGCTGGGGTAACATTTCAAGTTTTTGCATTTCTGTTTATGCGTGAGCCTCATCTATGACTTTCTTCTTACGCATTATCTTTATCTGATTGGGTAGCAACTTTATACCAAATAATTGATGGTTTTCTGGATGGTTTCTTGATTATTCATTTTCTATTACATTTAGTTTGACTCTATCATTGTATTTGCTATTTTTAAAAGTTTGACAGCTTTTGTTACTTTTCTAACTAAGAATTTTACTACTTTTTAAAGTTATTTATTTTATTTTTTAAACGGACACTGTTATGACTAAAATAGGGCTACTTTTGTTGCTTTAGGCAGTTTTAAAACATGTTACTATTATCATTTTAGTATGATAATTTCATTGTTTGGTTTTATTTATTTTAACTTATTCGGTAATTTCCAATGTGATTTTCTTGTTAAGCTAATAAGTTATTTAAACATGCTTATTTAAGTTTCTTAATGTGGAGAGCTTTCATTTTTTTATTGTTGAATTCTATTTTATGCTTCTTCTTCTTGGGGTATGGCCTTTGTGACCTTGTTTTTAATTTTTTTTTAAAATTTATGGAACATACACTTTGTATATATTCTATGTAGCCTTAATAATATTACATATCTTCTGTGATTAATTCAAGATTTATTGAAATGTAAATTATATATGTGTATTTTTATCACAGATAAATTACATATCAAAATTCATAATTTTACTCTACCAATAATTCACATATTTAATATTTGTTTCTGCTTATGAGGGAAATGCATTAAAATATTTCCCTATGATTTTTTTTCCTCATGATTCTGTTGTTTTTATTTTATACACCTCAAAGTCATTGTTAAATGCATAAGGTGGGTGGTATTATTGTTTTTGTTAATAACATTGTCTTGAACTTTAATGATACTCTGATGATTTTATAACGTAGTTACAAAAGATGTGAAAGCCAGTTAAAAGCTTTAGTTAATTAGAATTACTTAGCCTTTGCTTGATACAGCTATACAACTTCTGTTTCCTTATTTTCAATCTTCCTTTTTGATCTTGTTAAAGTCATGTTTTGTCTAGTTGATCCACCTGATAATCCAATAATAAGTGAGCTTACTTTGCTTACAATAATCCTGCTATATTGAATTTCTACCATTTTGGTTTTTCTTGTTTTTCTTCCTTTTTCTGACTTGCATTAGTTTGATAAAGATTTCTATACTTTTGTCTTCCACTGCTGAAATAGTTTAAAGCTGTTTGTTGTTTTCTGTATATTGTTTTATTTTGTTTGTATTTGCTGTTCATCTTTAATTTTTAATACATATACTTAGTTATGAAATTTTCTAAAAAAATTCAAACTTATCTAATATTTCTAATTCAAACTTATCTAATATTCTAATATATTATCTAATATATCTAATATTTCTAATCTAATTTCTAGTCTCAAACACAATGACCTTAGCATTTTTGGGTATCTAATAACTAACCTCACTCTATTTTATATTGCTATTTCTAGTTTCTCTTTCAAATTAAAAAGTGTAAGCAAAAATATGATGACTGATATCATTACTACAATGTACTGGTATATTTTATCAAGACTTATACATTTGATTATTTTTGAAGTCCTATTTCTTTCTAAGGGTTAACTTTTTCCTGGAGTATCCTTTAATAATGAGGGTGGTGTTTAATAATAATGGGGGGTAGCTCTCTTTGTTCAGGCCTAAAATGACTTATTTGGGGCTCATTCTTGAATAAGGTTTAAATATAAAATTGGAGGCCAGTTATTTTCTGTTAGTCTTTGAAGATGCTGTTCTAGTTTCCTGCCATCTGTTGCTGCTGATAAGAAGCTACATTGTCCTCTCTTTGTAGTTTATCTTTTCTTTCACAGCTTTTACCATTTTTCTGTTTTCTTTAGTTTTCATACTTTCATTACTTTGTTTCTAGGAGTTCAGTTATTTGTCCTTCTTGACAAGCTAAGTGCACTGTGATCTCCCAAAAATCTTTCATTCTGGAAAATTATCATTTACTATATCTTTAAAATTATTTTAATTTTAGTAATTCTGTCTTTTTGTGCCATATTTGGGGAGAATCCTTTAGTACCATTAATCAATTCCAAATTGGTTTTAGCTGTATCAGTCTAAAATTTGTCATTTGAATTTTTTAAACTTTGAAGTCTTTTTGTCTGAAATGTCTTTATTTTTCACTATCATAATATTTTCTCACTTTTTGTTCCCTGCAGTTTTTGTTTCATAATTTTTTTTTCTTTCACAAGGCCGTCAATCCTTCATTCATCCATTTAGGTCTCCTAAATATATCCAAGTTTAGGTAGTCTATGAATGTTAATATTTTCCTGGGTGAAGTCACATTTTAACAGTGTGGATGAATTTGGTTGACTGTATTGCTTTAGAATTCCTTACCATGTGTTTTGACGTGTTGGTTTGCAGACATATTGTGAATGGAGAGTTAAGGGTATTTTGTCTGTGTCTCTCTCCTTCTCTCCCTTCCTGCCATGCTTCTCAATTATTGGGAAGCTCTGACCAGTGGGATGCCTGTCTCCAGTCTTCCAGCCCAGGAGTTGGGACCTTGGCTTTGTAATGTCTCTCTGGAGCTCCTCCCAGGTGGCATGTGGAGACACCACAGATCAGGCTGCATGGTTCATCATCTGGGCTTGAGGTGGTGGCTCTGTCCTTCACCCTCCTCAGGACCCCAAAGTCATGGAAGACACAGTACGCACCTGCGGCCAGCAGCTATATGGGTAGGGATGCTGCACTCTGTTCCCCTGTATCAGGGGGAGACATTTTGCCATCTGGTATCCTGCAAGCATCCAACTCCTGGCCCCTGGCCTTTCTCTATGCTGGGACTGGGCCAGCTAGGGCCTTCAGTCCTGCTCACATTTGGGCTCCTTTCTAATTCTAGTCCTTAGAGTTGTTTCTGAGCCTATGTCTATCTTTCTGGTAATTTTTGTTTAATATTTTATTTACCATTAACATGTGTCTGGAATAGAAGAGGATTGCCAAAGACCATGAAAATATTATTTTGACTAGGAGTTTTTATTTTATTTGAATGTCTATTTAGTGACTCTATCTGTTATTTTGTACAAAGTTTATATAAGATCCAATCATTGTTCTTAAGAGTCTACTCCTGTACCAACTTTATATTCAGTTTTTAAAATTCCTTAAAATTTGGAAAATAAGGTTTCCAACAAATCTGGCATTTTAGCACACTTATAAAGTATCAATTCCTTTTGATTAGGAAAGAGTAAAATAAACTTTTTAAATTAAAGTCTTCCTTTGTTGGTATATTTTCTGAGTTGGTTGGTCCTACCCCTTATACACAAATTATATTTTATATGAAATACTCAGAAATCTCATTAAAACTGTGGTTTTCATGGAGGGGGATAGTTTTAAAATTTCCATGTGATAATATAATATTGTTAATATTGATAACAAAGAATGTATTTATTAAAACTATGTGCAAAAAAGTGAAATAAATGAAAAAGTAGAGAGAATACATGAGAATACATATTTTTATTAAGCAGTTAGGCGTGTATGACTTATTCATGCAATTTGTTAAGTTTTAGAATACTTTAATTTGGTAAAGCAAATACAGATGTCATGGTTTAGATACAAGGTGTTCCCCCAAAATCTCCAAAATTAATTCAGGAATATTCAGAAGTGATATATTATGGAACCTGTAACCTGATTAATCCTTCAAAGTAGAATGGACTGACTGGGTGGTAACTGTAGGTAGGTGGGATGTGGCTGGAGGAGGTGGGTCACTGGTAATGTACTCTGGAAGGATTCATCTTCCTGTGGCTCCTTCCTCTTTCCCTTTCTGCTTCCCAGCTAATGTAAGGTGACCAGCTTTCCTTTGCTGCATGCTTTGGCCTCTCCTAAGGCCCAGAGTATGTAATCAGCCGACCATGAACTGAACCTCCAAAACTATGAGCCAAAATAAACTTTTCCACCTCTTAAGTTGTTCTTATCAATATTTTGTACATGGTGATGAAAAGCTGACTGACACAAGAGATAACCTAAAAATAATAGTAGAATCATGATATTTCTCATTCTGGGAAAAAATACATAATCTTAAAAAATAAAAAAAAAAGTTTTAAGTTTCTTTCTTTTTTTTTTTTTAGTATTTGACTTAATATGGTCTGGGTATAAAGTGAAGCTCATTAATGAAAAAATGTAGGAATCTTTAGAAATAAAATGAATGGATTATGAGAGCTATACTAAACAATGGATTAATCCATTTAATGGATTAATAATAATTTAATAATAATAATTTAATGGATTAATGGGTAGTAACTGTAGGCAGGTAGGATGTGGCTGGAGGAAGTAGGTCCTTGGGGCATGCCCCTGGGTTTATATTATACCTGGATCCTTTCACTTAAGCTCTGTTTTCTTGTTGTCATGTCCTGAGTGGCTTTCCTCTGCCATTCCCGTCCACCATGATGTTCAGCATCACCTTAGGCCCAGAATGGTGGAACCAGCTGACCATGAACTGAACCTCTGAAACTATAAGCCAAAATAAGCATTTTCTACTCTTAAGTTGTTCTTGTCAGGTCCATTGGTCACAGCAACACAAAATCGACTAAAACTGAAATTAGTACCAGAAGTGGGGTCATGGCTGTGATTATCCTGACCATGTGGTTCAAACACATTTGGAACTGGTTTGTGGGATGAGTTTGGTAAAGTTTGGAGATTCAACAGACAATTTTTGTGGTTGCTTAGAAGTCCAGAATGCCAATAAAACTGTGGACAGTGAAGACTGGACTCATGGTGACTTAGGGGATGGAGAACTCCATTGGAAATTGGAGTAGGGGTTATTCATGTTGCATTCTCACAAAGAAGTTGTCTGCATATTGCCAATGTCCTGAGACTTTCTGGGAGACTGAATTTAAAGATGATGGACTAATTAATCTGCCTAAGGAAATTTTAAGGTAGCACAGCACTCAGGCCAGTGGCATGGATATTATTGGTGGCTTGTGCTCAAGTTTAGTGTGCTCATCAGAAGCAGGAAGCAGACTAGGAAGATTTGAAAGACTTGCAATTTGGCCACAAAAGTGTATGTAAAACTGGGGCCAAAGAGGTTGTGGTTGAAGAGATTACAGCCATTAAAATGATGCTAAGTAATTTACATAGAGGTAATAGAAAAGACGGGTTGAAAGCATTCCATTCAGAAGGGACCATAGAGGGACCCTGCTTGCACAAGGGGAGGGGTGGGGTCAAGGGAATTTTGTCACTGTGTTCAGTCTCCATGGCTCTCAGAGCATGCTGCTGCTGTGGTTCCAGGAGACCTGGCCACGGCTTGAGAGGGTGGCTGACCTTGCAATTGTCCTCTTGATGCAGGTTCTGAAGGAATGCAGGCTGCTGAAGTCAGGAGGTCACGGCACATTCACTGAAGTTCCAAAGGGAGGCGTGGGAGGCCTAGGAGGTGAGACAAGTGTAGCAGGATTAGCATCCCTGCAGATGGCCCCTGAGAGCCTGTGAGAATAAAGCCAAAGCTGCCTCTGAGATTGAGAAATGAGAGGTAAGGAATGTCTGCCAAGAAAAGTGGTGGGAATCTAGCAAAGGCAAGCAAAGGAGAGGCCATGTAGGCTGAAAGCAGCAATAAAACTGCAGACAGTAAAGACTGGACTCATGGTGACTGAGGGGAAGGAGAACTCCACTGCACCAGCCCTTTGGAGAGAACGTCATGAAGATGTGTGCCCCGGATGCTGGACATGGAGCTACTGACCTGGTTTGCCCAGCTGGATTTTGGTCTTAGTTTAGTCCCCTCTCTTCTTTCTATGCCTCTATTTCTCCCTTTTGAAATGGAAATGCTTACTCTGTGCTTTTATGTATTGGATATATTTAATTTGTTTTCATTTTCCACGGGGCTCACAGCTAAACATTTACCATGAGTCCCAGATAAGATTTTGGAAGTAGATTTTTGGGTAATGCTGTTGAACTGTTAAGATTATGGGGATTCTTGGAAATGGACTAAATGTATGTTGCATTGCAAGATGGGCTTGAGTGTTTAGAGGCCAGGGGCAGAATGTTATGGTTTGGATATGAGGTATCTCCTAAAAGCTCATGAATGTGAAAATGCAGGAATGTTCAGAGGTAAAATGATTAGATTATGAGAACTAAATTTAAGAGTGTATTAATCTAGGGGACTGGGGATATAGTTCAGTTGTCAGAGTGCTTGCCTTGCATGCATAGGCCCTGGGTTCGATTCCCTGCACCAAAAAAAAAAAAAAAAAAAAGAAAAAGAAAAAGAGCTCATTAATCTATTTGATGCATTAATAAGTTAAATGAATTAGTGAGTGGTAACTCTGGTCAGGTAGGGCATGACTAGAGGAAGTAAATCACTTGGGGGTATGCCTTTGGGGATTGTATTATCTCTGGATCCAGACACTCAAACTCTCTCTGCTTCCTGGTTTCCATGTCCTGAGCTGCTTACCTTCACCATGATATCTATGAAATATAGATTTCATAATATAGAAAAATGTCGGAAAGACGTACATTTACACATCACATCTAAATTAGTTGAGAAATAAATCATTAGACATTGCTCAGATACATTAAGTATACAGGTAGGTGTGGAGGCTTCATCTTGCAAGGAAAATTTCTTCTGGTCCACTGAGTATATACTCTTCAATCTTACTTGGATTTTTTCTGCTTTAACAGTAGCCCCTCAAGAAAGCAATTACAAATGCTTTGGATCTAAATTTAAAACAAAACAAAACAAAACTTGCCCAGCTTTTAATTGAGTATTAGGATTTTTTTTGCTATTGAGTTGTAGGTGTTTTAAAAAAAATGTTTCTGAAATTAACACCTATCACATATGTTTGCAAATATTTTCCATTGCATGAGGTGCCTTTCACTCTGACTGTGGGCTAAGACTTGAATAGGCATTTCTTTAAAGAAGGCATATAAATAGTCAATAGGTATATGAAAAGATGTTCAACATCACTATCATCAGGGAAAGGAAAATCAAAAACAACAAGATATCTCCTCACACCTATCAGGATAGCTGTGATATAAAACAAAACAGTAACAACAAAAAAAAATAAAATAAAAGACAGATGTTGGTGAGGATGTGGAGAAATTGGAATCTTTGTGCACAGCTGGTGGGAGTACAAAATGATATAGCTGCTGTGGAAAAGAACATGGAAAATTTTGACAAAATTAAAACTAGAACCAGCATATGATCCAGGAATCTCACTCTAGTTGTGTGTATACAAAGAAATTTATATCAGGATCTAGAAGAAAGATCTACATTCCCATGTTAATTGCAGTACTATTCACAGTATTCAAGGTGTGGAAATAATTAAACATCCATCAGCATATGAATGGATAAAGAAAATGCACACACACAATGGGATATTATTCAGTTTTACAAAAGAAGGAAATTATACAGTATATGACAAAATGGAAAAACTTTGAGGATACTGTTTTAAGTGAAATAAACCAGCCACAAAAACACTCATGTTGCATGACTCCTCATAGGGGTCCCTAGAAAAGTCAAACTCAGAAACTCAGAGAGTGGAATGTGGCTTCCAGGGACTGGGGAAAGAAGAAATTGAAAGTTGTTAATCAGTGGGCATTTGGTTTTAGCAGAGCAAGATGAATAAGTTCTAGAGATCTGCTGAACAACATCGTACCTATATTTAAAAATACTACATTGTACACTTCACATCTTGTTGAGAGTCAATCATATATGATGTTCTTACCATAATAAAATAAAATTTTAAAACAGTGTTTGTCTTGCAATGTAGTTCTACCAAATGAGATCAATAGGATAATTCCTGATCCTAAATATTATTAAATAAATGTTTGTTTCATTTTAAAAAATAAAAACTTAGTTGAAACAAACTTGCTGTAATCCTCTTCTTTAAGCAATGCCACCATTTAATTTAGACCTGCTTTTCTTGCAAGCATAGAGACTGGGAGCTAATTGTTCTCTTCTATTTAGATCTTCATTTATGGGATTTTTCTCCTTCCTTCCTTCCCTCCCTCCCTCCCTCCCTCCCTCCCTCCCTTCCTTCCTTCCTTCCTTTCTTTCTTTCCTTAGATTTCTCCAAAAGACCAAACAGCACAGTATAGTATAAACATGACTTAAAAGTTCTTACCGACTTTTACACTCACATTTCTATTTTTCATTTCCACATGATTGCCTGTATCTAAATTTACCTTTCTCTATGAATCAATTCTAACATCTCCAACGTGGTGTTACCATTGCTTCTTCAGCAAGGCCTGTGATGTGCTCGGGGGCTCAGCCTCGTTGTATTTGAAGTTCCCCTGGCCCAGATAGGAACACAGTTAGGGTCCCTTCCCTGCTCTAGGACTGAAATATTTCAGTTTTGGTTCTGCTGTTTGAGACACGATCAATGGTTACCATTTTTGCTTCTTAGATTGTTCAATTTGTTTTAGTTTTATTTATGTTTAACATTTCCTCTTCCTCCTTTTTCAGCTGTGAGGGGACTGGTGGAATGACCAGTTTTAGCTAGGTAGTATATTTTTATAATTCTTCCCTCTTTCAAGATTGTCTTTTTGTGACCAAATCAAATGATGACATTGAATGACCTTGTCTCCATCAGAGTTGTGCAAACACTCAGCCCTCCTAGACTTCCTGTTCCAGCACTTTCCCCTTGCAGCTATGCCAAAATGTGTTCAGATTTACTAAAAATTAGAGTTCTCCACAATTTCTGAGTACAGCACACTGTGGCCAAGATGACAGCTGCTCTGAAGCTCAGTGCTTTTCACAATAATTACACTTAACTATACTTCGTTCCATGAAATTGCAATTCATGAAGAAGAAGAAAAGAACCCTGGGTTTGAGGTGGGGTGATGCAATCTACTATATTTTTAGAGAAATAATCATAAGTGCCTTTGTCTTACTTAGAAAAGATATGTTAAAGATGTGTTTAAGTAGTGCTTAAATTATAAGAAGTTCTTTTTAAAATATCTATTTGATATAAAAGAGTCAAGATGAGTATGTTGAATGCTCTCAGAATTCTTGGTTTGTTGATTTGGTATTTTGGGCTTTGCTGCTCAGCCAACGTGACTGTCAAGGTGAATGTAGCCAAAATGGTTATTCATGCAATCAATTCAAAAAGATGTGAGAGACTGAAAATTAGGAGACCAACTTTAATAGATTCATTGAGGAAAAAAGTTATGAGCTCAAATGCATGTCAAACAGTCTGAGGGAGTTTTTTGTTTTTTTGCTTTGTTTTGGTTTTTTGCTTTGTTTTTTGTGTGCCAATGATTGAACTCTGGGGTGCTTAACCACTGAACTATAGCCCTAGGCCCCTTTTTAAAATATTTTATTTAAAATATTTTATTTAGACAGTTGCTTAGGGCCTCACTAAGTTGCTGAGGCTAGTCTCAAACTTGTGATTTTCCTGCCTCAGCCTCCCCAGTCATTATGATGACAGGCATGCATCAATGCATCACCACACCCGGCCTGAGGGATTTGTTTTGCTTATTTTTTTTTCAAAACAAGTAGAAGTAATTTTTTTTAGAACAGTTTCAGGTTTACAGCAAAACTGAGTGAAAGGCTCAGAATAATACCCAAATTCTCCCACTCCTATCCATGCACAGACTCCCTCAATATCAACATTCGTCATCAAAGTGGTATACTTGTTACAATCAAGGAAATTATATTGACATATCATTATCACCTAAATTCTGCAGTTTAAGTTACAGTGACTCTAATGTAACATTTACGTTATGTTTGAGTGACTCTAACATTAGAGAGTTGCACACTGTCTGGTTTTCAGAAATGTTTAATGTCATAGGTCCACCATTTTGGTATAGTACAGAATCATTTTATTATTCTAAAAATATGTCATTCTCTGCTCATTGTTCCTACTCTCCCTTCAACCTCTGGCAACCACTGACCTTTTTAACTGTCTCCATAGCTTGTCTTCTCCAGAATGTCATAGAGTTGGAATGCTACAGAATGTGGTCTTTTCAGATTGGTGTCATTCAGTTAGTAATATGCAACTAAGATTCATCCATGTCTTCTCATGGCTTGAGAGCTTACTTCTTTTTAGCACTGAATAACATTCCAGGGTTTGAATGAACTATGGTTTATTTATTAATTCAGCTACTGAAGGACTTCTTGGTTCCTTCCAAGTTTTAGCAATTATGAATACAGATGCTATAAATAGCTATGTGAAGATTTTTATGTGGATGTACATTTTCTGCTCATTTGAGTAAGTACCAAAAAGTGAGAATGTGGAATCATATGATGATTTTCACTTTTCAGTTCTGTGTTATAAATGTATGTAAGAAAGATGCCCTAGAATATGATGCCCTGTGAAGAAAGGGTAGATAGAAAGTGGGCAGACTCGATGTTCCTTGAAGCTCATTCATGTCAGCATTGGTTCCCACAGTGCAGGGAAACAAGCCCTAGAAGGCAGAGATAGCTTATAATAGCTGAAAGACAGAATTCCAGAAATGAAATAGTATTGACCTAGTTTTCTGACACCTGCTTTACTCCTCAAAGTTTCTAGCACTGTTGGAAAAACTACCCTTGGTCAACCCCTGGAACTGGGGACAACCTCATAGTCTTTCTGAAGCTTCATAAGTTACCAAAAAACTCTACCATATATAACCTTTATAAATTTGACTTTTTTTAAAAAAAATTATAAGTGAAATACTATTTTATTTGAATTGTGTTAAGCATAGTGATTTTTTTTTCACAAATTTATGGAAGAAATGAAACTTTGAATGTTACAGTTTACATGTCCTAATGACTTATTAAAAAACATTGAGGGAGATATTTAAGCCCTTACCTGGAGAAATTTTATAATAGCAAGAGTGACTAAAATGATGAAGAGCTCCTCTTAGCTTCTGCTACTTCTGCAGTTGTCTTGGCTTCTAAGAACAGCCATACTGTTGAATCTAGCTGCTAAAAGTATAAAATGCTTCATACACCTGTCTGAAAGAAGAGGGTCCTGAAATAATTCTTACCTTTCCCATCTACTGCTACTTCTCTTTTCTTTTATCTTTTCCTCCTTTTAAGAAAAAAATAGTACTTTGGAACAAATTGATTTTGTTAGATAGCACATTGATCATACTCCTAGCCTGAGGTTAGCGCATAACTTCAAAAACAATAATAACTAAGACAATCATCTAATTTTACTGAAATAAAACTGGAAATGTACACCCGACAAAATCATCACTGAGACTACTTTAGGTACGTTTGTGCTTGTACTTTATTCTCAATGACACAGTAATCTACTAAAGTTCCTCTCTCGATTTTTCTCTTTGCAATCTGGAAGAACAGATACACCAGTGATTGTGCTCATTTATAAAAGCATCCAAAACAAAATTGAACCCCAAGGCTGATAAGCTATAAAGATGCTGATCAGATCTGAGCAGAATGGACCATGCTTTGGGGCTCGCTCAGCTGAAGATGGTTCTAGAAGACTGATGGTTTTATATACACAATTACAAACACCACAGCTCTGTCAGATGAAGGGAAACTCATGAAATATGGGGCTGGCCCTTTATTAAGTAAAGAATGGTATTTTGTAGAGTACTTCCTAAGATTTAGTAATTTTTGGACGAAATTAAATTCCCTTCATTCTTCAACAGAAGGCATAATCAAAAAATTTTACAATAAAGAAAAAGCCAAGATATAGATTCTATACATAAAACACACACACACACACACACACACACACACACAAAGACCAATTGATTTTCTTTAATGTCTAAAACTTAGATGAACCTTTTCAACTATATATAATTGTTATCTATAACCAGTGGAAGTTACAATCCATAAGAAAATAGAAATCTTTTTTTTCCCCAGAATTCCTCTCCAAAGTGTTTGGATGTAAGACAATCACTTGGGATTATTTTGTTTGTTTAGAAGCATAAGTAACTAAAAACACAGTTAATAACAGTTAATATAGTATATATTAGTGTATATATATATATATATATACACATATATATTATTATATTATATAATAATATAGTATAAAACAAGATTGATGTATAGTAATATAGTATAATACAAGATAAAACACAGTTAATACAGTATGTATTAGTATGTATATATAGTAATATAGTATAAAACCAGGTTGATGTGTAATAGGAGACTGATACTCATATATTAGATATGATGTTGATCCTTGAGATGAAACTTGAGTAAATTTTCTCCTGGTCATGATGTCCTAGCAAGTGTCATAAATTTTTAGACTCATTTTAAATAAATAAGACCTGAAATTTGTATTGCTGGAAATACTTTGTGCCAAATAAAAAAATTTTGCTCATTGACTAAATGCATGTGTATGAATGCCAATTTACTATTTTCTGAGTCCTCACTTTTATTTCACAATTCTACCAGTGAAATGATGATGAGAATCTGTTCTCTTTCCTAGGAGTGGTCCCCTTTATCTTTCCTGCTTGTAGCTGTTCCATGGTGAACCTTTATGCTCAGCTGGATCAGAGTTTTCAGAGTTTGCATGGTGTCTCCTGGCTTCCCACTATTAGGAAACTAAACTGAGCTGGGTGCTCAGAGGCTGAGATGGGAAGATGTTGAGTTCAAAGCCAGCCTCAGCAACATGGAGGCACTAAGCAACTCAGTGAGACTCTGTCTCTAAATAAATACAAAAAAGGGCTGGGGATGTGGCTCAGTGGTCAAGTTCCCCTGAGTTCAATCCTCTGGACAAGAAAGAAAGGAAGGAAGGAAGGAAGGAAGGAAGGAAGGAAGGAAGGAAGGAAGGAAGGAAGGAAAGAAAGAAAGAAAGACTAACATGGATCCCTCACCTGCATGAATTTAAATAACAATAGCTTCTTCTGGTAGTAATAAGATAATGAAACTAAAATGACTCAGGTCCTCCAAACACCAAATTTAACAAATTGTGGTAGTCTTGGAGAATAATTTGAATTAAAGTGAGGGAAATTAGATACATACATATGCAGGACAGAAAAGTTTTTTTTTAAAGAGAGATTTATTTGTTTTATAGATGTGCAAACTTAATTTGAATTAAAAAGTCAGAATAAGGATATCTAGAACAGACTGGTCCCTTGCATTTTCAAGTTTTCAGGCAGGAAATAAACAAATACAAATGGATGTCCACATATACTATGTGTATATGTTTAAGGTTTAATAAAATCATAAAGGTGGGGCCCTGTTTCAATAGGATTAGTGTCCTTCTAAGAAGAGACACCACAGAGATCAAGTACTCTCAATAGATACAATAGATACGTTCCCCCTTTCCACCTTGACAAATGTGTTACAATAAACTGAAAGGCCCAATTTTAATTTGTCTTCTAGAATTCCTAAGAGCTCTATGCTGCATCATGATGTCCACGAGGGTTAGATATTAGCCTCTAGCAGCATCTTGTTCCCTGTCCCTCCCAAGATGCACACGGAGCCCTGCAGGGGATGGGTGGAGATTCCCGCCTGCATCTCTCTCACTACCTTGCTGTTTTCAAGTATTTTTTGCTTCTTTTCAGGAACAAATAAATTTATCATAAGTGAGGCACTAAGCAACTCAGTGAGACACTGTCTCTAAATAAATACAAAAAAGGGCTGGGGATGAGTTTAGATTTTGGAGAGTGTGGTCCACTGTAAGAACTCCACATTCTAATTCATGGGATCAGTGAATATGTTACATAATATGGTAAAGAGGAAATAAGGTCCTGTATGGAATTTAACATTGCTCATTAACAGAAAAAAAAATTTTCCTGTATTATCCAAGTAGACCAGAAACAATCACAGAGATTCTTAACAGTGAAAGAGGGAGGTACAGCAGGTGAGATTGAAGTGATCTGAGGAGATCTCAACCCACAATTGCTATTGCTGGCTTTGAAGACAAAAAAAGTAAGACATTCCATCATTAGACAACCTTTGATGTTAAGTGATACAACTCAGGCACAGAAGGGCAAACACAGCATAACTGCATGGAATCCAAGAAAGTTGACCTAAGAGAACTTGAGAGTAGAACGCTGATTACCAGATACTACTGGTAACCAGATACTGGGGAGAGGAGTGGGGAGGGGGTCTGGGAAGGAGTTGTTCAATAGGAGCAATGTTACAGTTAGATGGGAGGAAGAAGTTCTGGTGAATATCATTAACAAAAGTGCATTGTGCATCTCAGATTAGTTGCAAGAGGATTTTGAATGTAAAAATACCACAAAGAAATGATAAATGTTTAAGGTAATGGATTGCTAATTACCCTGAT
Source organism: Marmota flaviventris (assembly GCF_047511675.1). Lineage (NCBI taxonomy): Eukaryota > Metazoa > Chordata > Mammalia > Rodentia > Sciuridae > Marmota > Marmota flaviventris. The sequence continues at coordinate 143,015,279 of NC_092503.1, forward strand.
CACTGCACAAATATTCACATGAATCAAAAATTCCATTTTACTCCATAAATATGAACAGATATGATGCCAATCAAAAGAGCTGAATTAATTAAAAAAAAAAAAAAACAGTGGGAGGAAGGAAGTCAACAACCAAAGAATATAGCGATCCTCAAAACCTGGAAAAGGCAAGGAAACAAATTCTTATCTAGAGAAAGGAATATCAGTCCCACCAGAACCTTGACTTTTAACTTAGTGAAATTCCTGTCTGACTTCAGATTTCCAGAGATCTAAGATTTTAAGACACCAGGTTTAAGGTAATTTGTTGCATGAGCAATGTAGAACTAAGCCAGAGGATGAATACATGAAATGCTTGAAAAACTTAGAATGTTATTGAAAACTTCATAGTGTATAGAATATTCTCTCTCTCTCTCTCTCTCTCTCTCTCTCTCTCTCTCTCTCTCTCTCTCTCTCTCTCTCTCTTTCTCCAGGAATTGAACCCAGGGGTATTTAAACACTGAGCCACATCCCCAGTCTCCCTACACCCCTCCACCCGCTTTTTAAACTTTATTTTTTTATTTAGAGACAGGACCTCACTAAGTTGTTGAGGCTAAACTCAAATTTGTGATCCTTCTGCCTCAGCTTCCTGAGTCACTGGGATTATAGGTGTGTGCCACCATGCCAAGCAAAGTCTTGGATTAACATTTATTAAAATATAGACAAATTCACAATTAGAAAAAAAAATGTTCTCATCTACCAAGTGTAAAATAATTATTTGCTTATAAAGTACATATACATATGCAAAGGAAGTCTTGTGTGGATGCATGTGTTTAGTTGATGGACATATTAGTTCCATTAATTACATTGGTTGTGCCTTAGTGAATTTTAACTTAAATTTAGATCCTTGAGTTATTTCAAATGGCTTCAAAAATATTACCATGCTGCAGAAGCAATAACATTTTAAAAATGCTATATGCAGCAGTTTATGAAAGCAATGAAATTGCCAAATCCTTTGGAAGAGTTTGTAGAACTTACTAGAAGTTGTGATAATTGTTAAATGAGCACTATTTTTCAGTGGCTTTCCATTGTTTATCCAAACACCTACTTTCAAAGGAAGCTTATCTAAATGCTATTAATACATAATTCTATTAAGAAAGAGATAATAAGTTTAACCAAATAGCAAATGCCGAAGAAATCTCAATATTATCTTTGAAGGGCTTCAATTATACACTGTTAATCCTAAAAATTGAAAAGTGGTCAAAATATTGAGCATGGGTAATGAAAAATGGCTTGTCTCTGATGCTCTATGCCAGAGCAAGTGTCCAGGTTGGAATCAGAAGGGTTTTTTCCTTCCTTCCTTTCTTCCCCTTTCTGAAGGAAAGAATTTGCTTCCCATTTTTATGAAGAAGAAAGCAGTGGAGAATTGAGGAGGAATGGATCCTATAGTTTACTAATTAAAAACTCACCTATACTTAAAATGTTGTTCACTTTCCTTGGAAAGTAGTTATGTGTGTGTGTGTGTGTGTGTGTGTGTGTGTGTGTGTATGTACATGCATCCAATTATATGGAGAATTCCAGTTTTCAAAAAAGGAAAAAGAAAAGCATCCTCATAACTTTCAGTTTCTGCTTGACCTGACACATATGGAAAGTTTTATAAAGTGTTTTTTTAAAAAAAAAAATTTCCAGGAGATATCCGAGAAATGTTAGAATCTAAATCCCTTTAAGACTTCAGCTTATTAAAATCAAGTGTAAAAATCAGAGTGTTCCTCTTACAGAGAGCAGGCCAGGTTCCCTATCAAAGGCATTGTTAAAACTGAATTTTCCTCACTCTGGGTAGCTTTCCCTTCTCCTCCTCCCTCCTTTTTTCTTTCTTTCTTTCTTTTTTTTTAATCAAGTCTAGGAAACCTGCGTGAAGTTCTCTGGTAGCGGGCCTCCTCCTCTGCTGCATGCAGAGGGCTGTCTGGTCTATTTTTAAAGTCTCTGGGGGAAGGAGCTGCCACAACTTCCTTGTGAATCTCTGACTCGTACCTGGCAATCTTCCCCTCCCAGGGTCCCCAGGCTGGTCTTCCTCCCTTGCTTAAGAATTTATTATAGATCAAATTATTTTAGGGTTCTGAATATATTGTTATATTTAAACGATACTTTCCCCCAAAGGGGCTCAATTAAAAGCGCAGGATGTCTGTGTGCTGGAGAGCAGGGTCCTCTAGGAGAGGTGTGCCAGGAATAGAAACAGAGGGACTCTGGTGATAAACAGGACCCTGAGTCTTTGCAGGTCACCTCTTGCAAACGTTTTCAAAGCAAGTGAGATCCAAGTACCCCTTCTCTCTCCTTATCGCTTCTGGAATTGCAGGCTTTGGAGGATGGAGGTCCCAGCTCCACCCTGTCCTAGGACCAGAATCTTGACCTTGCATTTCTTCATCAGAGAGCAATAAGTGGTGCTTACCTACCTCGATTTTTAATGGGGGTTCTTTAATATTTGTATGGCATTTTCAAAGATGTTAAACCTAAGTTAGACACAGAAGAGCTCGATGTTATTTCTCAAGGTGTTTTTATTATTTCCACTAAGAATTACACAAAATCGTGGGAGACAGTTGTGATCTTTTTTTACCATATAATTATGTGGTGGCATTCACAAGGAGAAAAAAAAAATCCTTTTTTAAAGTTTTCTTTTTTTTTTTCTCTCATTCTCTACTACCTTTTTATTGGCATTCTATGTTAGGGAAAAAGCACCACAATATAACTAGAAAAACTTTATATTTACATTGCTATTAAATACTACCCGTAAATTTCTAATCAAAAATCAATGTAGTTAACTGATTTCATCAGTCAAATTATTAACTTACATACTTATGTTATATTTTACTGTTTATTCACTTTGCTTCTTGGAAAGGGAATATACCCTTTGTGGTTTTATGGCCACTCATAGTTCATTATAAAAGTTTTTATGTCTAAGAAAAATATTGGTTCTAGTTTTTGTGTTATGGCTTCTTTTTTAGAGTGATCATAAAAGCAGATTTTAAATGATTACACTTTGTGAAGTTTCTCTTGCTTCCTGTTAACAGGAAAATTATCTTTATGATGCAGGAGTTGTTCTTGTCTGCTGATGTATTGATGGTAGAAAAACAGATTACTTTTAAATATTCAAGGTCAATTTATTGTTGTATTTGTCAACCATTTGCCAAAGGGATTTAGAGACCTATCAGTTTGACTAAATTATTACAGACCTTACTGGGCTCCTTGGGTTATGGGAGATTTTCCACGTGTGGTTTGTCTTTCACCTTCTGACACTGTTCCAATTGTTTTATTATAGGAATAGTTAGGGATGCTGCAGCATGAGATTTTTAGAGCTGCCAAATACAAAGTAGTCTCCCAATATCCACAAGGGATGCTTTCCAAGACCTCCAATGATTGCCTAAAACTATGGATAGTACTGAACCTTACCAATACTATGTCTTTTCTTTACATTCCTATGATAAAATTTAATTTATAAATTAAGCACAGTAAGAGTTTAACAACTAGTGATACCACAGAACAAGTATAAAAATATAATTGTATAAATGCAAATACCATTAGATATGTATATATATACAATGTATATGTATACACTTATATATTATTATACATACTTACAATGTATATATACAATTATATATTATTATATATCATTTCATTATAAATGAAAGTTGTATAAATGTCATCTCTCTCTCCTCTCTCTAAAAGGGTTACTGGAGAATAAACATTGCAATACTACTACAGTGAATATAATATACCTGAGACAGGTACTGTGGTGACCCAAATATGCAGGTAGTGTGTATCATGAGGTCATACCAGATAAAGGGGTGATTCATGTCCCAAGTGGGATAGAGCGTGATGGCATGAGATTTCATCAAGCCTCTTGATATCGTGCATAATTGAAAACTTATGAATTTTTTATTTCTTGATTTTTCCATGTAATATTTTTGGAATGGGATTACTCTGGGGTAACTAAAACCTCAGGACTATTGAGGATTACTGTATAACACCATTTTGCTCCTTGTATAGTCCAGTTCTGTTATTTTAAAACAATGATTCTATTCCCTCCCCCCCTCTTTCCTCCCTCCCTCCCTCCCTCCCTCCTTTCTTTCTTTCTTTCTTTCTTTCCTTCTTTCTTTCTTTCTTTCCTAGCAAAGGAGAAACACAGGGGACTCCTGTCACAAAGGTTGTGATTCTGCCCTTCAACAGAAACAGGGGGCTTTAAAAGAGGTGATTCAAAGGCTACATTCTCTGTTGGAGCGGTAATTCACTTGTTAATTTCTGAGATTTTCTGGTACTATCCCCAACGTCTGGATTACTTCCTTCCTGTGGTGGCTGTGTGCTCAAGGACAGGACAGATAACTCTGCCTAAAATAGGGAAGAAAGGTAATCCTGTTTCCCCTGAGATTAGGGAGGAGGAAAGATTAGGGAGGAGCAGGGAGAGAGGAAGAGAAAGAAACATGTCTATTTTAAAAGTAGGTTATAGTGGCAGAGCAGTAAGGGTGATATTCAAAGCAGACCACTGTTACAAAATTGCAACACCATTGGCCACTTGACAGCCTGTGCAAAGGGATCTTCATGGAAGCCTAAAGAAAAGGATGCATGATCCCTGCCCTATGTATGCCTTGTTCAGTCACCTGCCATCTGCCACTGTGGACCTCTGGACTGCTCTGATGCAGTCCTTAACTGTCTGCGCCCCACCTGATAGAGAACAAGGACTTTGGGTTACTTCCCCCAGCTTCATCCCCTTTCAGCAGGAAGCAGTTTGGAGATTTTGTTGCCCATTTTCCATAGAAATGGAACATAGACGTTGACAGTGGGGAATTGCAACAGTGGTCCACTTTACACTTTAAATATAGCCCTTGCTGATCTTACTGTTGTTGTACAGGGGATTGAATCCAAGGGCACTTAACCACTGAGCCACATCACAGCCCTTTCTAGTTTTTTCCTTCTCTCTTTCTCTCTTTTTGAGACAGTGTCTCACTAGGTTGCTTAAAGCCTTGCTAAATTGCTGAGGCTGGCTGCAAACCTGAGATCCTCCTGCCCCAGCCTCCCAAGGCACTGAGATTATAACCATACGCCACGCCCATCCTGATTCTTAAAAAGCATTATCCAGATCATTGTTTCTCTTCTCCCTTTCGTTTTCATGCACAACTCAAGCCTGGAGCAATGGTTAACAATCCCAGAGTTTCTGTGTACTGTCTGTTTTTCTGCTTTACCCTTATTTGCTCCGGGAGGATGAGTCTGATCCTCTTGTTTTCTGTGTAAGAAGGAAGAATGTTAGCATTCGTATTAAAAGGAAAAAGTATCTTGGGAATGTGTTTCATTGTACAGAGATGCAGAGAATTCAGCTGAAAGTTCATATTTCAGCAAGCAGCAGACACATAATTTCTTAATTTTTTTTCTGTAATACTTAGCTGTTATTCATCTTGGGTTTATGTCCCATTTTGTTGACTTTAAAGAGATGATATAAACAGTCTTTAGAAAATATTTTTAAACGCTTTGCAGTTCTTAATGAAATGTGTCATATTAATGCAAAAGCTTCTGTTGCTCACTATTCATATCATCCCATCCCAGTTGATCTTTGTTTTGCTTTTAATAATAATTTATTCAGTTTTTAACAGATTGTAATGGAGGAATAGTGAGAGACGGGTTAGCAAGTTTATGTAGCTTGTGTTTTGTTTTGTATAATTTGTTATGTGATTGTGAGATGGGGTTTATGTGACTTAAATTGTTTCACACTAAAGTCACAATTCTCAGTGGACTATTATTGAACAATAGGAAAAGAGATTATCTTATTTTTTTAACCATTAGAATACCATTAAAATGCAATTTTGGTGATTTTGAAATGAGGAAATTATGCTACTTATAATCCCTGGCTTTGTTAATCTGCTACTATAACTACATTAAAAAGTATTTTCTTTGTTTTAGCGGGTGTCATGTCCTTAAAAAGTACAGTACATGTAGGCAAAAAAAAAAAAAAAAAAAAAAAAAAACTTGTGGTCTACATTATTAACCAAAATAATTTTTTTTAAATCTCTGGTTTCTTTGTACTAGCTGAGTCTAAAATAAATACTGAAGTTGAGATTCATTTCCTTGAAATATGGATTCAGAGCAAGATATTGGAACACGCTTTAGGAAAAAAAATCATTAAGGAATGTACATGAAGGATCTATTTCGTATTTGTCTTTGAGGAGAGCGAAAGGAAGTCTGCTACCAAAGATACTGTTTGAAAGCTTCTTCAGGGAAGTGGTGGGAACACTTAATTTCTTAACAGAAAAACTGATTTTAAATGTTGGGGTTAGAAAACCTACTCAACATTTTTTTTTTAAACTGCTCTAGCTTTAATTCATAATTACAAGCTTATTCCAATCTCTGCATAATGAAACCACATTTTTAGACCAACAGCTGTTATCTACTTTTGCTGGTAGCCCTGGGGTATGAATATTTTAATATTCATTTTCTATGTGCGGATAAACTAAATACTTCCTACTGGAAGCCTATCAAATTAATCACAAAAGAATCTTAGTTGCTGTCCTTTCTTCCATAAAACTCATGTTTTAAAAACTGCTCACTCTATGTGCTGTTTTCCACAAACCTGAAAGTGGTTTTAATAGAAGTTACAAAGAAGAAAATGGTGAAATGCATCAATAAATATAATAGCATGGAAAAGATTAGCGAGAGATGGTGTTTTAGGGATGGGTCCTTCTGTCCCCTTCTATTTTGTGGGAAATCAGGTATTTTGCTTATGGCAATGTGTTAACAGCTGGTTTGGTTGGAAGGCTGTGAGTTTCACTTATCAATAGTATTAGGTCCTCACATGCAAATGATATAGCCTAAAGGTAGATTTCTCCTTAGCCCTTCCAGGCAGCATCTCACAAAAAATGGTGAGCACAAAGCATTTGGCAGCTTTTGTTTGTGGATGGCCCATGAATGAATAGAAACAAAAAGTTCTGTAGCCCAGTCAAACCTAAAAGTGTTTACTGTGAAGCAGTTGGTCCAAGTGAGGTAGAAGATCTGTCAAGTCAACGCAATAGTTGCATTAGGTTGGTGGATGTTAAGATTGGGGATGAGCCAGATGCAGTTTCTCACACCTGCAATCCCAGTGGCTCAGGAGGCTGAGATAGGAGAATTGTGAGTTTAAAGGCAGCCTCAGAAACTTTGTGAGACACCAAGCAATTTAGTGAGACCCTATCTCTAAATAAAAGTATAAAATGGGCTGGGGATGTGATTCAGTGGTTAAGTGCCTCTGAGTTTAATCCCTGGTACCAAAGGGAAAAAAAAAAATGAGGATGGTCTACATGCATTCTTCATATGTTTATAAATCCTGTAGGAAGCTATTTAGCCCAATTCTGCATTCACATATAATAAAATAATCAACGTTTTTATAATCAATATAAACAATCATAATATAATACAATATCCAATCATTTTAAAATCAGTAATCAATATCATGATGTGTATCATTGGCTGATAAGATCAAATCTCATTAATATTAAGCCATAACTTAATTAAACATGGTCGAGAGGCCTAGTCATGGTAATAGAAAAAAATAAAGATGGGGGGGAGCACATAAAATGGTCTGCATGTTGTTTTTCTACTTAGGAGGACCAGGATTCTTCTGTGAAAGCTTATTTGACCTCAGTGAGCATGCATGTGACCAAGTCTTATGTGATCTTTCTTTGGGAACCTACATTCTTGGCTCTTGGGAGAGCAGAATACAAACACTCAGGCTCTGAATTTTCCAGAAACAGATGGCTTCTCCACTTTTGTTAAGTGGATGCATTTCATGGGTCTAGATGGTGAGAGGAGATAGAAGCTTCTAACCCTTTGCATTGCCTGAGAGGCTAACATTTTCATGCCCATTTTTTGTCTGTTCATTTCACCCCTCAGGCATTCCCCTGCGCCTTTTGATGTGAAGTCCCTGATTGATGCTGGGAAAATTCTCTTTATCTTAACACTATTTCTCATTTTCCCCTTTTCCTTTCTCTCACGTCTTAATAAACACTTGCCTTTCCCTCTGTCGTCCTCAGTGGGATGCCAGCCTTCTCCAAGATCTCTCCAGAATACTGCCAGCTTTCCCCCACTCCTTCTTTTAGTGCTCTGCCCCAGTGCCTATTTATGCTGCTTTTGCAAGTCCTGACTTCTGTCCTAGAGAGCTCTCCATATTAGAGTAGTACGCCCTGAGGATATTTCCTAGAATTTACTTAGGAATTATTCTGCACAAGTAGTATGGTAAGCATTTTCCATACTTAATTTTTTCATCTCAATACTTTAAGAGGTGTGTACTCATGATCTCCATGCTAGAGTGGAGGAGAATGAAACTCACGTGGGTTGAATAATCTTGTCTAAAGACAAACAGCTCATAAGTGGAATTTCTTGGAGTCAAACCTGGGCCTGTCCCAGATCTCACACACTGTTAGCATATTTGATTCATATTCTTCCTTTTTCCACCATTGTTCTCAGTGACATTGACTGTGAACTCATAGTTTCAACATTTTCAGCATCCTATTTCAGTGCCAACCGCCACGCTCTAGAATGTTCCATTGTATGCCATCTTTCAACCTCTGAAGTTTCAGAATTGGTGAGTTCCTTTCAAACCTCACTGCTTTGCCTTCCATTTCTCCCTTTCTTCTTCATTAAGCCTGCTTCTCAGTGTCTTCTCCTGACCCATGTCTCCTTCCATTTTGCCCATCTTTCTTCTTTCTTATGACTGTATCACGTTCCCCAACAATGAGGCCATCTCTGATCTTAGTGGCTTCTACATGTCATCTAGTCTCCTTCAGTCTCTTGATTTCAGACAAACCTTCAGTAACAGCCCAACTGAAAATCATTTCTAAATCTACTTTATCCACCCTTCTTCATGTCACAGATTACCACCAGGAAATAAAAAAGGTGGTCGGGGGGGAATGATCGCGAGCCAGGCATGGGGTGGCATGTGCTTATAACTTCAGCCACTCAACAGGCTGATGCAGAAGGATTGCCAGTTGGAAACCAACCTGGGCAACTTTGGGAGACCCTATCTCAAAATAAAAAAATAAAGTTTCCTGTGGGTGTGGCTCAGTGGTTAAGTGCCTCTGGGTTCAACTCTAGTGCAAAAGGGAGGAGGAGGAGGAGGAGGAGGAGGAGGAGGAGGAGGAGGAGGAGGAGGAGGAGGAGAAATGATTTCTGGAATACCTTTTAGCTTTAAATTCTGTTTCTAAGAAGGTGGAGACTTGAGTGGCAGACACTGCTTCCAGCTGCAGGATGGCACTTGCCATTTCTTGGAAGCTCATCTATTTATCCTCTCTGATTCCTTGTTGCTTTACCTGAGGCCTCGTTCCAAACCAACTTGGACTTCCTTCTTTGTCACAACCTAGCTCGAGCCTCAGCAGACCTGTCCACCTCAGTCTCTGTCCCTGACACATCTCCCCTCTGCCCAGCTTCCGTACCCATTCCTATGGTCATTCCCACCTGTGTTCGGGGTTTTGTGCAGTTTTTATGTTGAGACATCTCACTCTGAAGCTTGCTCCTTTCCTTTCACATGACATAAGGTCTTTGTTATGGCAGGAATTCCTTTCTTCTTGCCTTCGAACACCTTTGGTGCTTTCCTTTCTTACAAAGCTCTTTCCTTGATATTGTGCCTTTTTTGGTTATCATTTTGGCTTACCTGTTTTCTATGTCTTAAATGAGTGTTGCCCACCCACTTTATCCATCCTTTAATAAGCTCTTCTTTAATGCTCTAAAATTTTACTCTTGCATTCAGCATTTTGCTGGAATTACAGTCCCCAATAACAGTTTTCTTTCTAGATCTTTCTTTTTTTCCCATTGTTCTTCACTTTTTCGTAGACTGTGGTATTAGGGAGTTGCAACCCTCTATTAAAACTCTTTTTGACTTGTAAGACCTCAAGTTTGCGAAACTTCAGATCACGCAAGTCAAGAACTCCCCTCAGTTTTGCCCATTTCTGTTTTCATTTAGAATTTTTTAAAAAGTTAATCCTGGGAGTTCTGATTTTCTCTTTTTGTTGTAACTCTCTCATAGGCCAGTTCTAACCTCTTCAACATTAACCTTAAATCGAGATTTTGTGCCCTGATTCTCCAGTTACATGGAGTGGATCTCCATCTGGTCTTCAAACCACCATCTCTTTCAGGCCTAGAACAGAAATCATTCAGAAACGATAGCTTTTCAATGATTTCTTTTCAGCATGGATCAACTTGCCTGCCACTGGGAGGCACCCATATATTTTGGTATAATGATAGGACTGGATTAAAAACTGAGTTTGTTGAGTAGCTACTGAAGTGTCCTGTGGACAATGGTCCCTCTGATGAACTATTTAACCTAATAGTCTCAAAAATCTCTTGAGCACAGTCTCCGTGATCCTTGTGTTCCCCATTCAACCCAACCTTATTTCAAAATTCCTTTCTCTTTAGTCACATTCTAGGCAAGGATGGCCTTGGATAACTCTGGATAATAAAGTATGACTGAAAGATTAAAGGGAGGATCTTTCAGAAAAGACCTTTCCTATGAAAAAAGCCACGGCTAACTCATACTCCCCTTCACCCTTTGTCCTTCCTCTCTGTGCCTGCCTGGCACATGGATGTCATACCTAGAGGTGCTGCAGCCATCTGGGACTTATAAGGACCCAAGTTGGAGTCCAAAGCAACCACTAAGGACAGGGAAGCAGAAGGGCAGGGAGGGCTGGGTCTCTATCAGCATGTATCAGCACCTCCAACTTCCTGGGTGCCTGCTCTTAAGTGTCTTGTAATATGACATAAATGAAATTCTATTTTTTTTTTAATTCTGTGGCTATCAGGCTTAGAGTTTCTTGTAGTTCAAGCTTTTCCTAAAGCTATCTATTAAGTCAGCCATAACACCAAGTTGAATCAAATACTCTTCCCTCTTCTCTCTAATGGTACTTTTTAGTCAGTTAGATCATCTTTCTCCAGGAAATTATGTCCACTCTTTGCATTTTGCTTGTGAGACTGACCCAGCCTCTCACATTTGAATTTCCACTTTAATTCCTCAGCTAATATGACTTTAGACCCTCCCTACATCACTGTGGATACCACTGCCAGGCTAAACTGAATAAGAGTCCTGTTGGGATGCTAACAGTACCCTTTATATGCTTTAAAATTATGAAGAGTTCTTATATAAACGTATATGGATCTCATCTAGGGAACTTATACAGAACTTACCCGAAATTTACTCATCCATGAATTAGGACATTTAATCTCCATCAATCAGTATCTTTTGTTTTCAACATTTAAGATTGGGGGAATTTAGACTTGCAAATTCTCAAACCCATAATCACCACCCGTAAGGGGCCAAATTAGAATTAAAATCCAGGTCCCTGAGTCAGAATTTGATGCTTTTAAAAAAATCATATTACTGTTCTCACATATTGTTGCTTTTTCAGTTTCTTTTTCTGTTCAATAACCTACTGCAGTTACCAACAGGGTCCTACATCAAGTATATTTTGTGTATTTAAAATACATTTCCCCATGAACTTCCTGATCCTACACATGAAGCTCTTTTCCTTGACTCCTCAACATAACTTTCTCACTTTAGTCAGATCAATCTAATACAGATTTCTAAGGCTACTTCTGACATTTATCCTGCTTGGCGTCAACCGTTCAAGACCTGGCTCAAATTCCAACTCATTCACACAGTCTTTTTTTTTTTAAACCTACTTTACTTTTATATTTGTATAAAACTTCTTTGCAATTGATTTTATACACCTTTTTATTCTAATATGACTTTCTAATAATTTTATGTACAAATGTTCCTTGACTTATGATGGGATTATAACGAGATCAAACCCATCTTGAGTTGAAAATATCATAAACCAAACATGTCCTCAAACTACCTAACTACCCAACATTCTGGCTGAACAACACAGTCCATTATAGGATTGGGTTGTTCATCCTCATAATCTTGGGGCTGACTGGGACCTATGGCTTCCTGCCACTGCCAAGCCCAGTATTGAGGGAAGTGAACCAACTAAGTAAGGATCATCAATGTTACAGATTTTATTTAGATTTAAACTTATCCATGGGGTCTACAAATACTTCACTCTACCCTAACATAATTCTAAACTCGTATTATGAACTGAAGGTTTATGTCCTCCCCAAATTCACACGTTGAATTCTAGATTTGGGAGGTGCCAAGTCATGAGAATGGAGTGTCACGAGTGGGAATAGTGATCTTATAGCAAGACCCAGAGAGTCGTGTTCCTTCTACCATGTGAGGTCACAGCAAGAAGACACCCATCTGAATACCAGGAAGTGAGTTCTTACCAAGACACTGACCATAGCAACACCCTGATCATGGACTCCACAGCTTCTGAACTATGAGAAATAGACGTTTGTTATTTGCTGTTTGACATTTAATCCCCACAGTCTCTACTGTTCTTTCATAGCAGCCTAGATTGAGTTGGACAGAGCACCTATCAGGAACTCTTGGAAAAACCATTTCTCGATTCTTCCTCTCTATCTGCCTTTCTTCTCTTTCTCTCTACCCCTTTCTTTTCCATTGTTTAAATTGCTGCATGATGAATGCAGTTGGGGAGATACCGCCTTTTTTTACAGTTGTCACATAGCCTGATAAATTACCAGCCTCATCAGCTGACTCCAGCCTCTGGGATCTGTATCTTGTTCCTATTTCTCCATTATCTGAATACATCAGCCCGCATTTTACTGCTCTAAAGACTTTCAAAATAAATGAATGAAAACATCAGAAAAGAAACAAATAGAATAAGACTCTCCCAGTTTTTTAAAATTTCCTTTTATTTTATTTTTTTGTGGTGCTGGGGATTAAACGCAGGATCTTCTGCATGTGAGGCAAGCACTCTACTAACTGAGGTATATCCCCAGCCCTCTCCCAGTGTTTTTATGTATGGACATCCATATCTCCAACTACAGGCTGTGGAGTCAAATATTTAAAACTCAGAAATGTAGAAAAAGAGAAGCAGAATCAGTTATAGAATGCTGTCGTAAGGCGCCACATACAGCCTAGATGTGCTCCATTTTAAATACAGTGAGTCGACTTCAAAACTACTATTGAAAACTGCGTGGGGCCACGTCCTTTGTGAGTACTTCATAGCGCTGGCACACGTGTGTAACGTGATGTATGGGAAACTGGGTTGGATCAAGACTCGGGGTTTGCATTCCATCTCTGCCTCTGGTAACTATCTTTTATTTTAAAGTTAGATTTAATAAACAGGCTTCCAGCATTAATTATGTGTTAGATGAGGTAGCATGAGATGAGCAAGCACATGCATAAGATTTCCACAAAAGCCATCAGTAAAAGCTTTGTGAACGAGATGCCATGCACGCTCTCATCGTCCTGAGACTGAGCGACAACACTGAAGAGCAGATTAAGGTTGATACTGGACTGATGTGAATAATTGCTAATTTGAATAACCATGGAAGGGTCCTATGGTTATTCAAATTAGGTGGAAGTGACACAGCTCTCTTCAATGTTGGTGACTTCTTTGTCATGTGAAGTCTAGTTCCTGCTTACTTCTACATCATCACCACAGCCCCCACAGCCCTCTCTCTTCATTGCAGTCTGGCTTATTCACCTCATGTCTTCAGTTAGGAACTCTCCTTAAGCCTGTGTCCTCTGCAAGTACAGAGATAACCATCTTTGTTTTCTGTCTTAGTCTGTTTGATGCAATGAAATGCATCAACCCAGTCTAGGAATTTTAAGTGACCCTTTAAATTGTATGGCAAATATCCAAACCCCTGTACACATGTGTATTTTCCTGGGAAAAAATAGCTACCTTTTTTTTTTTTTTTAATCTCTTTCTTCAAACTGTGTGTTTCAACAAGCATTTTCCATGGCCAGTAGCAGCAACTAGGAAATTTCCCAGTTTTACTGGTTATCGAGTGGTCCTCCAGCGTCAATAGTACTCACTCATAGGCACTCCTGTGATAACTCATTGCACAGTTTTTGTGATGACTATCCCATTTCCCATGGTATCTCTTGAATCATTCGTGTTCATGGAGGGTGTGGTCAACACACTCGTCTTTATCTCATATAAAGGAGCTTTTCCATTTCCCAGTCCTGGGGAGTCTGGAGCTCTGTCCTTCATGCACAACTGGAAGCAGTCATAGTACCTTGACTGTGGCCAGTCCTGATGTCCAGAAGCAAATCTAGACACAGTTTTCAAATGCTACGTTGGTTTGGATGTCTTCAATTGGACAAGAGGAACCTATTTATTCCCAACCAATGGTATTTTATATTTTAGGGCTCTGATCTCAGAAGAAGGAGAGCACACCACATTGTTTGGCAGTGTTGATTTCAAGATGCATACTCAGCATCTAACAGAAAAATTGATTGGGCAGCTATATGATATTGGAGCACAGGGAAGGTCTGGATAGGTGATATGACACTGAGAGTGTTTGTGTTACAAAGCCCTTGGAGTAAATGAGATCAAGTACTACTAAACACTAATAAACAGCAGAACAAGTTGGAAAGTCTCCTCGCTGAAGGAACTTTGGGCCTTCAGAAAGATCCAATCTGAATGATCCTGTAGACATTCAATGCGAGACCTCAAGAAATGATGATTGTGTAGCCCAAGAGCTAAGAGCTTGCTTTTCCCTCCACTCCCATTTATCTACAGTTAAAGAATGCAATACTGATTCATCTTTCTGATGACATCTAAAATGTTGTCATATGACCATATGGTGTGCTGATACTATATGCTATCCCCGTCTCCTGTGGCCAATAACAGAATGAACTTTACCTATACCCCACACATTCAGGAAATTATTTGCTCATTATTCTCTCTACCATGGGTTTTATCTAGGACAGTGGAGTAATCCACTACAAAGTATAGACTTTCTGGCTTCAAGTGTATGAACAATTCCTAATGTTGGCATTTGTCTACCTCCAAGACTTCCCAAACATTATTGTGGCATGCTTGAACTTAAAGATGTATGTATTTCTTAATCATCCCTGGAATGAGCCCCTTCTAGATTCTGCAAAAGTTTTAAAACCATGGTGGCTGAGAAATTTCCTGGATGTCATGTTTGCTGATTCACCAGTACAAAGGACTTCAAGCAGCCTAGGCTTATCTGTTACCAAGCTTGTCTTCCCATCCAGAGAGAACTCAGTTTCTCCAGTTGCTAGATTTCTGAGAAGTATTGGTTAAAACTAGTGTTTATTTTACAATATTTATAGGGAGATTGTTAAACTTTCTCAGTATAGTGAACTCACACTGCAGAGTAGATTTTCGGCTCCTATTTGGCTCATCCACTCCTACAGGCAATTTCCTCCATTCACTCCTACATTTTCCAAATTGATCACAGCCCTTGATGGGTTGATTCACTGTCTTGTGTTGCACAAACTTAAGAGGCAGATGATCATAAAAAACTCAGATGCTACTAGAACTTCTCCTTAAAGAACTTCTCCTAAAGTCTTGGCCTTTAACCTCCAAATGCAACCCATGTAAAGCTAAGCTGCATCTTAAGTCACCTGTGCATTACCACATTCAAAAGAAATGCCAGGCTGGCATCCAAAAGGGAATGGGAAAAGCAATTTAAATCTAGATTATAGAATATGTATTAAATGGGGATTATATTGCATAATGCAGAGTAAATCGGCTTAAAAATCCTACATCCATTCTTCTCAAATGTTTCAAGTATTTCCTTAATATTTTGCAAAAACAAGAATAACTAATGCCCTAACTGAAAAAAAAGTAAAAACTAACAAAATCCAATAAAATATCATAGGCAAGGTTGATGTGTCTGTCAGTAATTTCCAATCATGAATTTTATTTCCCAAATGTAGTATAATTATTCTCACTGATTATTAGTAAGCAAACGAGCATGGCACATGCCTGTTATCCCAGCAGCTCGGGAGGCTGAGGCAGGAGGATCATGAGTTCAAAGCCAGCTTCAGCAAAAGCAAGGTGCTAAATAATCTAGTGGGACCCCTGTCTCTAAATAAAATACAAAATAGGGCTGGGGATGTGGCTTAATGATCAAGTGCCCCCGAGTTCAATCCCTGGTACTAAAAATAAAATAGAATAAAATAAAATAAGATAAAATAAACAAATGTTATGCTTGCAAGAAAATTAATGTGTATTAGTCACAATAAGCAATTTTATCACTATTTTTTGTGTCCTGTGGAAAATTCCATTTGCAAATATTTGAAAATTATATCTTTAGGTCTTTTTTTCTATTTCTACAGGATTATCTCATGAAAGTTGTGAAAATTGATGAAGGCAATGTATTTGGGCCGGTTAGCACAAGTTTATAGTAAATCAATATGAAAAGATGAGCTAGGCTTGTGCTGGTTTCTTTTCAGATTTACTCTGCAGAATGATTAACTTTGTTGGATCTAGTGATTCTGGAAACCTCTATCCTGCTCCCCTTCAGGATCCCCCTGAGTATAGCTCATTATTCTTTCTTCCCATACAATATGCACCATCTCTTTCCTGCTTAACAACAGGTCCCAGTGGGTGACAGCAGAGGACTGGAGGGCATGGCATTATTTTGTGAATTGGTTGGATCAGAAAGAAATAGGATATCGGTGAGGGAAGAGTAGGCAGTAGGAGATACATGTTTACAGAATGTCGTGGACGAGGAGATCTAAAATAGAAGCTGGAGAGTCAAAATTAATTGGAATTGGAGGAAGAAGTGAGAGGTAGATACCAACAATTACATCTTTGATGAGGGCCTGAGTACACCATGAGGGTCTGCAGGTTCTTGACTTGCCTTTAGCTGAGAGATGTGGGATATATCACCTCAAATCTGGACCCTGGGCCTCCTTGATCAACAGTGGAAATGATGCTCTACAGGTTCGTGGACCCAGGTCTTAAAATACTGACCATTTCCAACTCCTGTCTCTCAGCTAAATCCAGCCAACCTCTGGGAACAAGTCCAATAAGTCAGTAGAAAGGCCACATGTGGGTATTCTAGTCCACAGTCCCAGTTGGGGTTCTAGCAAACAACCAGTATAAACCACTAGATATGTGTGTAAATGAGCCTCCATCAGACTCTACTCTGTAGCTGGCCATTTTCTGTTGCTATAGCAGCCTCTGACAGTCCCATGTATGAAAGTTGTGGTTCCCAAGGAGGTGCTCTTGGGAGTTGGTAGAACTTTTAAAGAGGTGGGACCTAGAAGGAGATCTTTGTTACTTGAAAGGGGTTGTAGGATCTTAGCTTCCTCCTCTCCCTCTTTTTTCTTTCTAGCCAAGAGGTAAGTGATTTTGCTCCATCACATCCATGATGTGCTTTCTAACCATAGGCCCAAAAGCAATGGAGCCAATCAGTCATGTTGGAACCTCTACAACTGAGTCAAAACAAACCTTTCCTCTTTTTAAGTCATTTATCTTGTGTATTTTGTTAGAGTGTCAAAAAGCTGATTAACACACCTACAGTATTTAGTCTCCCCAGCTGGGGACCCAGATATCATGGACAGAGGCAAGTCATCCCTGCCACATCTTTTCTGAAAATGTTGAGTCACAAAATTCATGAACATAACAAGTGGTGGTGTTTTTATTATGTTAAGTGTGGAGTGGTTTTTCTGTGCAGAATAATAACTAGGAAACCATTATTATGCCCAAACATACCACTAATGAACAATATCCATCTTCCCTTAAGTGATATAAATCATGAAAATCCAATGAATGTAGAACTGTGTATCAAAAATGAATAATTTGAGTCCTTAAATATAGAAATTTGTAAATGCTTGACTATCAGTAGGTAAAATTCCCTTTGAATCAGAAAAACTTTTCTAGAAATATTGAAGTTTTTTTTTTTTTCTTGCCAGAAAACCTGACTGATTTGTAAACAGACCTCCAAGCATGAGCATACGTCTTTGATAGTACCTTGATATTTGCTATTCCCCTGTTTATGTCTTGTACTTTGGTTCTCTAAGCATTTTTGATAAGGGGAACTACCAAAATCAGTAGATTGCAGCTTGTGGCTGAGGCGTCCAGATAGTTTAGGTGGCCAGCTTTGAACTCCTTTACTACTGCAAAGTTGAAAGAAATTGCTTTACTTCTACCAGTAAGTACTTCTGCCAAATTTAACGTGTGCATTTCTAAATCACTTACATATTTTAAAGGATTAAAATTAAAGATGAGATTAAAAACTTTCCTCTTGGCTTCAAAGAGGGAATCAAAGTCTCCCCAGCCTGACAACCTCCTTCACTGTTTGGAAAAGGGGAGGAAAGAGAAAAAAAGAATTGCTTGAAGTATTTCTTTACTTCTTAATCTTTGGTTTTTCTACCATGCTCTGGAGTAAATATTGAAACATTGAGGTAAATTGGGACGTTTGTCTTGGCTTCACTTGTACCCAGAGTGACATATAAGCAATTGATACTGAACATTTGTCCATTTCTGAATTTGGCTCTGGCTCCAGCTCTTATGAAGGTGGTTAATTGGACATGTTGTGGCAGAATTAATTTTGTTGCCACAACAGTAACTTTTCCCTGATAAATTTTTCTCTCTGGAGATTTCAACACTTCAGAAGATGATATAGCATAACTTTTGCAAAACAGTGGATGATAAGGTTTCATGCAGGCAATGGAGCCAATGAACCCCAACATGTAATTATGGAGGGAGGACGAGGGAGCTTTCAACACGCTTGCTCGTGGCAGAACTGAACGTGGAGAGAAATGTCAGGTTGGGGTTGAGGTTCAAAGGTAGGAGCTGGTTTCTAGCTCTGCAGCTGCTGTAATTACACAATTCTTTACATTGGAACCATTTATCTTCTGCCAACTCTGGTAATTAATTTTGTCTTCAGTCAATGGAGGGGGGATTGATCTTCTCTTTATGAAAAAGTTTCTCACGCAAATGTTTTCCAGTGTTGAAATGTGGAATGGCTTTTCTCCTGTTTTACAGGTATTTACTGGAACCTGAGCTAACCATCCTGAATCCATGACTAATGCAAGTCAGAACCGAGTTTATTGGTGACTTCCATTTTTTTTCTCCACAGAGATCAAAGTTTTCCAAAGTATACACTGATTAGAGGTCTTAAATTATCTCTAAGCCTATATGCATGTAACGCAAGTATAGCCACCTATGCAGGTATTAGTTGCATAAACAAGGAATACAATCTTGTGCAGGCATATGCTTTTTTAAAAAAAAAATTTCAATGAACTTATTGTCTGTGTGCCTATCATAGTCTTTAATTCAAACACTTCCCAGTGGCCTTGCAGTTTTAAGTTACTATTTATAAGAAGGCTCGCTGCTGGGCACCTCTATGTCAATTTCCAGAAAACGTGGGCCCTACTTTCAAATGTTCTCACTCTCAAAGTGATTTACTTTAATTTACTAGGGATGCCTTTTGATGTAATTTCCCTCCAAAGTGTGGAAACACTAATATAAAAAAATTTTAAAAAGGATAGTTTCAAAGGACAGGAGAAAATTTCAATGAACTGAATTATAATCTGCATTTTGGTTTTTATAGAATATCTCTGTGAATTAAAGACATGTAATTTTCATTTGATTTATTTCTTGAGCCTTCAAAGCCTTTGAACTTGTACCCATGTCAGTCTATTTGGGCTGCTATAACAGAATAGCATGGTCTGGGTGGTTTATGAACAATGGAAATTTCTTTCTCACCATTCTGGAGACTGGGAAGTTGAGGGTCAAGATGGTGGCAGATTTAGTGTCAGGTGAGGACTGCTCTCTGGTTCTTTTTATTTTTTTTTTTAATGATATGGCCTGTGCTTATGCAAGGTGGCCAACTTTCATTTTTTCTTTTTTAAAAATCTTTATTTACTTTTCACGTGGTGCTGAGGATCGAACCCAGTGCCTCACACATGGTAGGCGAGCGCTCAACAGCTGAGCCACAACCCCAGCCCCAGCTCTCTGGTTCCTAATGGTACCTTCTTGCTGTGTCCTAGGGAAGGCAAGTTCCCTTGGGATATTTTATAAGATCCCTAATCTAACCAACAATGCTCTGCCTTTGTATCCGAATCCCCTCTCAGAGGTCCCTCATCCCAATACCATCACATTGGGGAGTAGGACTTCAACATATCAATTGCTGGGGAGGGGGATACAAACATTCAAACTACAACAACCCATAACAAAACCACAGTGGTTGAACAAAATAGAAACTCACCAGTGAAGTTATTCCAAGAAATTAGATAAATCAAGAGTATTTGATAGGCAAAATGTGATTGGGTTTGAGGATGAAAGGAAAATTTGAGAGTGGCTGGTTGAGAGTGAGGAGAACCTACAATTGAGCAAAATCTTAATCTTGCTTTTTTTCTATAGTTTTCAATTAATTCATGCATGTGCTTCTATCCACATCCCTTTGGGGGATTTTAGACTAGAAAGTGGCTTTAGAAAAGACCATTCTTGCATTTACACTTCTCAAACTTTAAGGTGAGTCTCTGGGGTGAGCTGTTAAATGCAGATCCTGTTTGGGAGGTCTGGGGTGGAGTGTGAGGCTCTGCCTTTCTTTACCTTGGACCTCCATTTGAGTACTAAGGAGGTGGTCCACTCTCCACTCCTCTCTCTTCTTTAGATGAGCCCAGTGGGAGCTGGAGAGAGGGACCTTCCCCCACATTATGCAGCAGCTCCTTCGTGCAGAGAACCAGGTTTTCTGATGTCCTGGCTTAGAATTTTCTACATGGACCAGAGTCTCCCAGTCTCGTTCTGTCAGCATAAAGTCACACACACACACACACACACACACACACACACACACCATGATGCTCTTTGCAGAATATCTTTGGACACTCACATGTTCAACTACATTCAGTGACTTTGTGCTGAGACAAGTAGCGTCTTATAATGGAGTCTGGTAATCCAGGTTCCTTATTTCATTTCAGCAATGAACACATTGGTTAGCTCAAGAGGAGATCTAGATTTGATGGGCACTAAAGCTTGCATAATTTGGAGACTTCTCTTTTTAAGAAGGTCTTCAAAAATTGCAACTATAAATTAATACAGAAGTCAATATTTATGTGCAACGGGAGAAGAAATGCCGACATGGATGTGGAGAAGTGGAAATACATGATCCTGTCTCCCAAGACCACTTGAGGCAATTTGCCATAAGGGCTTAGAAAGCATGCTTCCTAACTGCAACCTACCTTCCCCACCTAGTACTCACTCCCCAGATTTCCAAGAGCCCCTGTCAGTGAGGAGTCCTAAGCCTTAAGCTTTCTTAGCATCCTGTTCTGGCTTGCAACAAAGTTTGAGAACCAGTGGAGATGGAGTGGGCTTCCTATATGCTCTTATTTGCCCGAGTGGAGTGATAAATAGTTCCTTAGGCACTTCGTATCCAGTTCAAACCAATTTGCTTTTCTTCCCCAGGGTTAGATCTCTTGAGATCCTAACCCAGACACACTTGCTGAGAGTAATGCATTGCATTAGTGCTCACTCATCATCACTAGGAGGGCCGAAAAAGAAGCCAACTAGGAGAGCAAAACGCTGCAGTCAGCCCCCAAGACAGCAAAGCCATAGTTAGATCTTCCTTTCTTTGGAGTTCTACCATTTCCACTGTGTTCTCTTACCCTCACTTGGACCCTCCAAATTTTGACCCAGCTTTTCAACCTTTGCTAACTTCCACACGTTAGCTCAGTGGATGGTTCATGAAAGTGGTTGAAACTACCAAAGTGAACCATAAAATACATATCTAAAATGTAGTGGACCGCTCTACGCTTGTGTTCCAATTCTCTGGAATGTCCTAGATGTTGACACTCTGAATTGAAGATATGTTAAGTTCACTTTTTTAAAATACTTAAGATTTTTTTTTTAATTACACTTGCTCTGCTTTATTTTGTTTGATTTGCTAGATAACCCCCTCATGTTGCAGTTTCTTATAGTCTCAACACCACAAAAATGATTAAGCTAAGTTTAGTTGAAAGCATAATGGATATTAAAGACCTTCTGAGAGCCAAAGTTAAGAACATTACACATTTATTTGGTATTGACTTTATGAGATGAATCATAGCACATCTCGAGTAATTAATCTTGTCCATTGGTATTTATTTAACTGGGATATACAGTTTCGTTATAGTGAATGTTTAATGCCAGTTACAGTGGATGCTGTTTTGTATATATCTAAAATTGGCTTACATATCAGGATGATTTATTTAAACTAGACAGAAACCCACATTCATTTATGCTATGGAAATCAGATTTGATTTTCTTTGTAGCCATGTTAGAAAAAAAAATCTGATGGAATCATTTAGTCTCAGAGCTTTGCTTTAAGAGTGATTTTCTCTGGGAAAAGAAGGGGGGACCTTCTGTTAAATTGGGGATCTGGGTAACCAAGCATCTCTGGGAGGAACAAAGGAAAAGAACAGAGGGGCTAATTGTTTAATTAGTAAATGTCTGCTTGGTTAATGACATATTAATGAGTTTTTAAGACCGTCATATCATTTACCATAAAAGACCCATGTGCCTATCCCTGGATGTACTGTATAATTAAGTAATGTGGCCCAGAGGAGTTAATCATTTAAAACCTTGTCATCTCTTTCAAGTTTGCAGATAGAAAAGCCAGCACAGAAGGCACCTGCCAGGTAGAGTCAGGGTGGCACATAATTCTGAACTAAATTGTCTCTCTGCAATGGTTGCATTAGTCAGATGTGTGCCCAGAAACCGATTTTTTTTTTCTCTCTCTCTCTTTTGACAACTAAAAGAGCTAAGATGTTGCTGTGTGCTTCTTGGCATTCAGTTAGTGGCAGCGGGAGAATGAGTTTGCAGAATGGGGGCCGTGTGAGCTGCTTTTGAGTACTGAAAAGAGTGTGGTGGCTCAGAGGTCTCTGTGATTCTAGAATTGTGCTATTCAATATGGCAGCCACTAGCCACACGTAGCTGTTGAAGTTTAAGTTAATTAAAATGAAACACAATTAAAAATTCATTTTTTTTTTCAATCGCAGTAACCACATGTCAAGTGCTCAATAGCCACATGTGGCTAGTGGCCATTTTATAGGCAACTTAGATATAGAACAAACATTTCCATCACCACAAAGAGCTCTCTTGGACCAGGTCCTTGTTGAATGCCATTGGACATCAACAAATAGTTGCCCTGCTTGCTTCTACTTCCACCCCTGAAGAACTGAACAAAGAAGGTGTTTCAGACCCTCCAAGGTCAGCCCAGCCCTATAGGACTAGTTCATGCCCCTGTTTTCTTGGGGCAGCATCCACACCCATTTGTTTAGGGTGGGGAGTGAAAATTTGCCTTAGCACTGAGTACATAATTTGGGGGAGACAAGTTATTCTTCTATTGATAAATTACAGAGATTAGAACCACAATTGGCACTATCAAAGTTTCCAAACAGCTCCTTGTTTTACCCTGCTTCACTCAGACCCTTTAGACGCAGGGAACTGAACTCAAGTTAGAAAGTGCAGTTTCTCTGTTCCTGCATACGTCAGTGGGTTTTTTTTTTTTTAATTGAAGTAAATTCTGTATCCAGAAACTTTTAAATGCACTAATTTACTTTTGCATAAATAAGAGTTCTGCAAAAGGGTTATTTTGATCAATTTATTTATAATCCCACTTTTCAAATCTGTGCCCTATAATCAGGCTTGCATTCATATTTTCTTGTGGCAGCTCTCTGTCCTCTCTCCCTGGCCCCCTATTCCTCTTGCTTTTTTTTGGATACCAGGTATTGAACCCAGGTGCACTTAACTACTGAGCCATGTCCCCAGGCCTTTTTAATATTTTGGTTAGAGACAGGGACTCAGGTCTCATTAGGTTGCTTAGGGCCTCCTTAAGTTGCCGAAGCTGGCTTTGAATTTGAGATCCTCCTGCCTCAGCCTCCCGAGTTGCTGGGATTACAAGTGGAATTTCTACCTCTTTGTATATCAGCTGAGACAGGTTAGAGCATTGCTCACAAAGTTCATTCTCCTCTACTGAAACCATGGGGAGAGCATATTTCTGCTTCCTTTGGTCTCATGACTTGCTTTGCCTGGATCTAGGGCTTGGATCTGTGCTTCACTTTGCTCAAATGGATGTTATCAGATGAGATTCAAAGAGAGGTATGACCCTGTTGACTCTGGGAGCTTGCCTTCTGCCTTTTATCACATGAAGAGTGGGTCTCCAATAGGTATTTCAAGAGAATGAGAGACACGTGGAACAAGCTCAGTGCAGGCCAACCTAGCTCCGCCCGTCAGCAGCTGGCCTACAAATGTGCGGGTGAGAAATATGCTTATTTTTATACAGCACTGAAATTTTCAATCTGTCCATAGCTGAGATGTCAGCCAAAACCTTCCTTTTAATTATCAGCAGAGCAATGCTGGTTGTGTGTGTCGCAGAGGAATTCAGCAGAGTTGCGCTGGCACCATTGCCTGGCCTTTCCAGATTTATATGTCAGTGATTATGTGACAGAGCAGGGGAGCACTGGTCTCCCAAGTCCTACATTTACACACCAACTTTGGCAGGCAAGTAGAAGGTATCCTTGGCTAATTATTTGATTTGGACAAGAAGTTCTGAGCAGATACCACATGTGTTATGTGTAACTTTTGGGTAGAGGTCCTAAGTACTTGTGCCAAGTTTACCTTCTCTTTGTTCTTGCTCTTGTAGCTTGCCACATTCTAGAGGGTGTGAATTGTGCTCTGAAAACCACGTTCAGAACTGACAGACAGGTAGCATGAACAAAAAATGTACGTTTACTCTTCTAACCCATAGAGATCTTTTGTTAGGGCAGCGTAAGCTAACCTATCCTGACTTGCAATTCCCTATATGCAAGATGACTGAAATCTAGCGAAGGAGATCAGACAGATTATTATCCAAGGCAACATGAGGATGGCACCAAATAGAGTGTTCAACTTACATTTTATCTGAAAGACGAAAAAGAGAGAAATTGCTTTTGACCAAGGTGATCAAAAAAGATGCAATCAGAGATAAGTAACATGGGCAGTCACTTGAATTTGAAAGGTTCTGGGTTGACAAATCATGGGGAAAGAATTCAAGAGAGATGAAATGGGAATGATGTTGAAGAGCCCAAGGGAGGCTTCCAAAAGGGAGAGTAGACAGATGGGCTGGCAGTCAGCTTTCCAAACCAGGATAACGGCATAGAACAGAGCAGAAGTTCAGTACAGAGCAGGCTGCTGTGATTTGAGTGTAAGGGCCAAGGCAAGATGACGGAGCTATGGCAGGAGGCAAAGAGGCTTCAATCAGACCAAGGCGTTTCAGCTGTTCCATGGGCACCGAGAGTCATCACTGTTTAGTGTGTAAAGCAGGTTCCACTTCACAATCCTGTTTCAAGGGGGTGTTCCAGCATGGTCTGTGGGATTAGCAAAGGCAACAAAGAAAGTGGTTTCTAGAACTTTCTCTCCCTCCTGTTTTGGCTAGAAGGTTCGGTGCAACCATTTAAGAATCAGATGCCAAAGGGCTAAAATAAGATTCGGAGATGGGAATATAAAAATCAATAGGCGCTGGAGAGGGAAAGGTGTATGAGGTGTGCCCATGGTCATTAGCCTCCAGGCTCAGCTCGGGGCCATCATGAACACAGACAACCAGCTAGGAATCCGCTCTGAGCCTCAGATTCCTTATCTGCAAACTCCTGATGATGCTAGGACACATTTCAGACAGCCTGAGGGAGAAAAGATGATAATTCACTCATCTCAGGGCCTGTTTAGCCTATATAACAAATACTAGGAAACCAAGGCTCCCGTTATTTAAAATCCTGGTCATGGTCATTTTGGTTTCTTTCAAAGAATATTATGGTGATATATATATATATATATATATATATATATATATATATATATATCTTATTAAGCATTCCTTTTGCTGTTTCTATGTGATACTATAAAGAGGAGGACACATGTCCTCAAAAGGTTAAACTGTTTTTACCAAAATAAAAAAAAAAAATTAAAAACATGTACCTTTTTGTCAATTCAACGTCACTCTTTCGTTAGACCAGAAACACCAAGAAAGTGAACATCAAGGGAATTCTTTGTGCAGTCTGGTAATTCCTTCTTGGCCCTCAGGGAGATTGGCAGGAAAGAATACTGAATAAGATCAGCATCCAGCCTGCCTTGGGCAGGGGGGTGGCCAAGATTCACACAACCATTTTGTTTGCATAAGCAAAGCTTTTGCAAAAGTTTGGTTTCTTTTCTCCTGAATGCAAAGTTGTCTCCCTATGCCTTGGCTGATATTTTAAAAGGTAAAGCAAATATTCAGAAGAGTAAAATGACATTGTAAATACCGAGTGGGAAATTTTGTTTTCAGAACATCAGCACAAAGGATAAAGCCCTGTTTAACGGTACAAGCTGAAAATTGGTGAGCTTGTCTGTGCGTCTTCGCTGCCCTGACTGATCTTGGACATGTGTGTTCACATCATCAAAAACGGTGAGAAAGTTATCATCCAATTTCACAGACGAGGACAGAGTGATTGAGTAAATGCAAGAGGCTGAAATAAAATATGACTTTAGTCATTCATTAGGCACAGATTGATGAGTACTGCTCTTAGAGCAGATGCTGTTCAAAACACCAGGTTACAACCTTGACCAAGATGCACGCTCTGATTTCAAGCAGCCAGGAACCTGGGGGACAAGGGAATGATGACATCATGTGATGAAGGCTTCAGGAGCCACCTTCCCAGCTCAACTTGAGTCCTCCTAGGTGACAAAGTTTGGCCTCTCTAGGGCCATAGGGCAGGGCACCAGGGAAAAGATTGGCAGGTCACAATGGGGCTGGGGCACAGTGTGAACAAGGGCTTGGGTCTTGAAGTTCCTGGCCACACTGTGGTCTGGGCTTTGTCCTGTGGGCTTTATCAGAATCTAGCAAATTCTTAAGCCTCCCTGGGGAAGAGAATTAGAATACTAAAGCAAAAGAACAAAAAGTGCCAAACCCTCAGGTACACCATTCAACAAACTTATCTCTTCTTGTTTTTGATGGAATATTTTACTATACTGCTTCTTGACCTATCAGTTCTCTCCATTATAGAAAATCATGAAGAGAAAATTTTAGGAGTATTACCAGACTGTAGAAATTAGTGAGAGAGTTCTACCAGCATCAAGAGCCGATTCAAAGACTGAGGCATTCACACAAAGGGAGCATGCTCAGCATAACTTGTCTTCCAAGCAGTGATTGTCCTTTGCAGACTGCATGTTTTTCCAAGTGGTCCTGCTGATTAGAGTTCTGAGTGAAATCTGTGCTGGGTGATAACCTGGCTGCCTGGGCATTCTGCTACATTAAACCCTTTCTGTCTGCTTTTATTTAAACGGGCAGCAGTCATGTTGGTAGATTTTCCCTGCCTTTGGAAACCATATTTTTTGCCAAGAATTTTCTTCTTGCAGGTCATCATCACAAAGTATACAATATGTTCTGGCAGGCAATGTTAATATCGGAGTGCAACTTTTGAGATTGCCAGCAGAATATCACATATTGCATGCTTTCGTGGTTTAATTTCTAAGTATCACTAAGTGAATATTTAATGAATGAATTCATCACCCCTATCTTCACATAATCGAAGTCTCATTCCCCAAATTCTACTTCAAGGAATGATATTCCTATTTGTGGCCCAATATTAGAGAGCAGGGCGAAGTAGAAAAATACAGCAGGGTAGAACATGTGTGAGATTCCTAGTTTTACATTCGTATATTGACGTCTGAAACCGTCACTCAGCCTCTCAAGAGTGATTATTTGCCCACAGAACCTCTTCTGACCATATGACAGCTTTTAACATTCCTTGAACTTGACTTCCATAGGGCGCACGTTATAAAATGTTAATTCAATGAACGCTTACATGTGCCATGTGCGGTCTTGTTTGCAGGATGCTCTTTTCTCTCTCATTGTAGTCCATAAGGGTTCAGTGTTCATAAAAAGACAATAAAAATTTCGGTCTTTGATCTGTTCTAAGCCAGGGGTCAAAAAACCTTTTCTCTGTAAAGAGCCAAGTAGTAAATATTCTTTTTGGCTTTGTAGGCCATGCGGTCTTTATCGCAATTACTCAATTCTGCTCTTGCAGCATGAGAGCATCCACAGACAATGTGGGAATGAAGACGAGTAGGACCATGTTCTAATGAAAAGGCTGGATAATAAAAATGGGGTCTCATGTAATTTTCACATGTCAAGAATTCTTCTTCTTTTGGAATTCTTGGAGCATTTAAAAATAGAAAAAACTTTCCTAACTTGTGACTGGTACAAAAATATCAGTGGGTTGGATTGGGCCCCTGGACCATGATTGCTAACTCCTGCCCTCAATCAAAATTGGTCTATTGGGTGATACCTCTGGTTCTTTCCACCCTAGCCAGCATGGTTTTTTAGAGCAATATCTTCTTGCTAATTTTTTTTTTGTACTTTTGTAAAAATTCCAGAAAAGACAGACCTTGTAAGTCTACCTTGATGCTCAGTGGGTGGATCAAATTTTCCTTTACTGTTTATTTCATGTTGAAGTCTTTTTACCTTGACCACTTTGCCATAATGTATGTCTGGGCCACATATGTGTTGCTTCCCAAAGTGGCACATGGCTGTGTGTCTATGGAGCAGTGGGTTGATATTTGCTATAGGAAACTAGGTGATCTGTAATTGTACAAGATGGGGTGGCTACAGTACAGGTATATTTTAGAGTCAACACTCAATTGCCTGCAAATTTAGTACATTGCAAGTTGTAATTAATGAGGGGTGGTAGTATGAATGTCATTATGTTTGAGGTAGTATAATTGAGTCTCTGATGTACGTAGAACGAGGAGGATAATTGGCTTCCCTTTTCCTTCCTTCCTTCCTTCAAGGCTTATCAGGTTCCTATATTACAAGCTGAGACTCTGCAGCAGGAAAAAGTGCCATTCTCATTTGTAAAACTTGACGCCCCCTGTGGATCAGCTTCAGCGGAGTCTCTGAAACATCTCCATTTCACCTCCTCTCCTCTCCTCCAGCTTTCTCAGTGAGGATCTCTTTCTCTCTCAAATCAACTATTGATTTTTCTCCCTCCAGCATTTCCAGGTCCTCTTTCTTGTACACAATTGTTAGAGTGGTATTTTTTATAAACTATGACGTATCCTCAAGATGTTGCTGATTTCCTTCTTAACAGCTCTTTAAAGATTCCCGTAGCCTGTGCGCTGTGCAGACTTCCCAGGATGCACAAAGCCCCCCGGGGAAAGGCCCAGTCAAGTTCAAGGTGCTTTCCTGAGGTGTCTCACCTTGGCTTCAAGAAAGCTGCCCTCTTGCTGCTTCTTCACACGGTCAGCCCTCTGTGCCATGGGCCCCGTTGGCTCTCTGTGTGTCTGAATCTCCTCTTCTTATAAAGACACCATTCATATTGGATTAGGTCCCACCACAATGGCTTCATTTACCTTAGTCACCTTTTTAAAGACTTTATCTCCAAATACAGTCACATTTTGAGGTAGTAAGGGTTAGGCTTTCAATGCTTGAATTTTGGAGAACACAGTTCAGCCCACATCAAATCTTTCTTTTCTCCGACAGGCATCCACATACCTCAAGTTTGTTCACCCTGTTTCCTTGTGAGAGAGAACTTTTCTTATCCTAGACTTTTTTTTTTATGTCCATTAAGTTTAAACTGCAAACCACAGTCTATGTTTTATTTCTGTTCATTGAAGTTTTGTCAAATGAACAAACGACATACAACATCTTTGCTACGCTTTTCTAATTTTAATTGCTTCAATACATTGTTTGATAATAAGGTGATAGAAATGCTCCATCACCTGGATTACAAAGCTCTGTTGGTGGAGTTCTTTATACTTAGCATGATAAATTTAAGAAACAGAATAGGTAGCCAAAAGTAAAATTATAGGTTTTGTATAGAATTGGACATGTATCGAACCAGGAAATTTTACTTGAAGCTAAACTATTATTCTCTTAGTTTTATTTATGGGAAAAAAAAATTTTATTGAAAGGTTTCTTTTTGAAAATCACTTTAAAATTTTTCTTGAGTCTCTCTTTTTTTTCTTCTCAAACAAAAAGAACCAGCATTTCCCTAAAGGGGTTTTATCCTGATGATTTAGTAAGTGAGATATTAGATAATCATTCTTACATTAAAGTTTTCTTGGTTCCTTGGAACTTAATAATAGGGCTTTCTTGGGTGGGGGTGAATTATTTGGAAATGTAAAACTTCCAAGACAAAACTATACCCATTTCCTAGTGAAAATGTAACGATTTCTTCTACAAACTCAAAGACTGAAGGAAATTGAAAGAATTCTTACAAAATCTTTCTATATTTAGTGCTATGGTCTAGGTAAGTTTTCCCCAAAGATCCTTGTTTTACAAGTTTGGTCTCCAGATGCCCCTATTGGAAGATGGTTTAGCCTTAAAGATGTGGGTCCTAGTGGGAGGTCCTCAGGTCATTGGGGGCTCAGGGGGGTGTGGGTCCCTAGTCCATTTCTCTTTTTCTCTTTTGCTTCCATGAGCAGTGTTGTACTACCATGGACTCTCCTCCCCTCAACCCCCCCACCATGATGCCCTCCTTCACTACAGGCCCAGAAGCAATGGGACCGACTGATCGTGGCCAAAACTGTGAGCTAAAATAACCCTTTTTCTTTATAAGTTGATTATCACAGGTATTTTCTTATAGTGACAGAAATTTGACTAATACCATCATATAAGAAAAGTATTTATGACATTACTGCTGGCTCTTTCTTTCATAGAAGTTATGTAAGAAAATGCATCTAGATCTAGTCTGACAATCATTCCTTAAACATGCTATTCCACTAGTGGTTGTGTGGTTTCTCTAGTTTTCTAAATGTCAATAAAACTTATTTTGTATATACATTGTACTTCATTATAAGCTATAGCTTATAACAGACTCTAAGTAATTGGAAGAAGTGAAATCCCCTGCTCTTTGGTGGAACCGAATCAAGGCTGATAATTATCTATGTTCCTCTGGAAGATTCTCAAGTGATATCTTTACAAATGGCAGCACTGTGCATATACATGATGGATTTTTCCTTTGGTTCGATTTTTTTTCATTAGTAAATCCACCAATTTACTCCCTCATTCATTCAACCCATGATTTGGGGGAACATGCAAAGTGCTGGGTTAATTTGCTTTATTAACTATGTAGTGCCTTCTTGGATCCAGTTATTTCAGGTTATGTGTCCCATTTATTTTCATAAGTTTTCAAAAGAAAACTCTTAGCACATCTGGTGAGGGCCTTTCCACTTGAAAACATGCCAAAACATTTAACCTGACTGAAAATGTATCACCAAAGTGCTTGGCTCCTGGCATAAAGCAGGGACTATGTATAAACACATCATAAAAATAGATAAAACAAGAGCAGAGAGCCCAGAAGGGGAAAGTTGTCTCTTAGATACAGTCGTGGTGACAACCCCAGCAGCGCCAGAGGATAAAGCAAACTGAACTAGACTTCAAGTCAACAGACATTTATCGAACTCCAGTTCTGCATCAGGCACCGTGATCGTGGCTTGTGGGGATACAAAGATGAGTGAGACATCGTTTCCGCCCTCCAGGAATTTATGGGGGAGACAGAGATATACAGAACTGCCACAGAAGGCAGGATGCATTAAGTGCTTGAAGAGAAACAACGAAAGTGCCTAGGGAGGCCGTGGGAGAGAGAGTGGTTAATTTTTACCATAAATATCAGGGAAGGCGTCATGCAAAGAATAGGACTCCAACTGCTCCTGCCAGTTGAGATGATTTCAGAGGTAGAGATAAGGAAATGAGCAAAACAGCACCTAAGCAGGGTCATGGAGAAAATCTCAATGCATATAGGACTCAGAGCTTGGGTCAGAAAAGGAGACCCATCCAGGAGCAGGAGCTGGTTGCTTTAGACAGAATGTTTACATCCTAAAAAATCCATAGATTGAAGCCCTAATCCCCTAATGCAGTTGGGTTGGGAAGTGGAGTTTGGAGGGATAACTGTGTTTGATGGAGCCATGGAGGTGGAGGCCTCATGATGGGATTGGAACCCTTCTAAGGGATGAGAGGAGCAAAGCTCTCTCTTTCTGCCTTGTGAGGACACAAGATGAAATCCACACCTGTAAGCCAGTAAGAGGGCTCTCACCCGAAATGGACTTCGTGGTCACCTTGATCTTGGACTTTTCGACTTCCAGAACTGTGAGAAAATAACCGTCTGCTGTTCAGGCCTCTTGATTCATGGTATTTGTTATAGCAGCATGAACAGACTAATACATTCAACAGTCCATGTGAGGTGGGGTGGCTGAGCCTGATGTCCACAGGGCAGGTAGTTAAGAAGAAAAGAGGGTTTGAAATAGATCAGAGTGTGGACAAATTGAGACTCCTCAGGCTGAGTGGTTCCCGACAGGGACCAGCTGCACTCACTTGTCTTTCTCACCTCCTCTCAGCCTCTGTCTTCAATGAGGAGTGACTTGTGGGAGAAAGTGGAGCTCTTCTTTATGGAG
Organism: Marmota flaviventris; assembly: GCF_047511675.1. Taxonomy (NCBI): domain Eukaryota; kingdom Metazoa; phylum Chordata; class Mammalia; order Rodentia; family Sciuridae; genus Marmota; species Marmota flaviventris. The sequence continues at coordinate 143,047,504 of NC_092503.1, forward strand.
CTAAAGATGCTTCTGCTGAATATATGGAAAAAGCTGAGGGGCTGCACCAAGCTATGAAGCCAGCTCACCAGCTGAACTGTGTCAAAGTCAAGTGAAAACATACAGATTGATCTTCAATAGAGGGACTTTTATTTGGGAAGGAAGAACAGCCCTTTTCACTTTTTTCCTCATAATGACTTTTCTTAAAGAAGTAAAAGGCTGGAAAACATTGGTAAAACAGCTTCAAAACTAAAACTAGAATTAGAAGAAATGAAGTTAAAATAGACAATAACTATTTCTTCGTTCCTCCTTGCAAGTGGGTCACCACTTTTAGGCATTTAGCAGCCAGAATTTGTCTCCAGGTCATGAACTGTGTCTCAGGTAACTCTGAAGCTCAGAGACAAAGTGATAGGGAAGGAGGTAACTTGGAAGGTGACCCGAATGTGACCATTCAGAAGAGGGGCTCAAGTGTGCACTTCAAGGTCAAAGATGAAATTTGAAAGGAGCTGACATATTTAAAAATGTGCTGAATTCAAAGTTGGTTTTGTTGCTGTGGTACTTGAAGCAAGAATTAAATTCACCCACTCCAGAGCAGAAATCATAATTCCATTGTTGTTGTTGTTTTATTTTAGAATCCAATGTACTATTTCCAGAAACTTGGCAAAACAGCACAAGAGTTTGACCCAAAGTCCTGATGCACTAGTCCTGTGACAGGTTAGAGTAACTATGAATACCTTCGTTCAAATAGCACTTTACACAGTGTTTTCACATAAAAGATCTTTTTATATATATATGGCATATCTTCCACTCTTTGGACAGTGCGAGTTTTTTGATGTGCAAGATGAGCTGAAATAGGAAAAGTGACAGAAAATTTACAGACCTATGGACTAATATTCCACAATGGGGTGTTCTTTATAATTATATGAGCTGAATAGCACCATCCAAAGTTCTTAAATCATCAACAATGCCATTTTTACTGTAGAGGATAAGAGTTATGATCCTTCGACTCTTTAAATTTTCTTCCTTGACAAAAGTGATCTACCTTCTAGCCAACCTGTCTTGATGATCCATAACATTGCTACCCGGTGCCAGAAGGAGATGATAGAGAGCTCCTAAAAGGCTCTTGGTGCGAGGAAAGTGTTGCTTACATATAACAGGAATCTTGTGGGATTTGAAACTGGAAAGATGCTCGTTTGATTCAAGACAACTTAATTCAACTGAGTTTTCCTTTGACATTGTTAGCATTGCTATTTTGGCAAGTGCAACCTCTGTTAAAAGATGCAGAACAGGATACACATGTATTTACAGCCCCGTTTACTTTTTTAATATTGTCCCATGTCAACAGGACATTGTCCCAATCTAATTCCATTGAGAATCTGAAATCTACAGCTGTCCATCCGTAACAGAGAAGTTATTTCTGCCTCATGGTCTAATCAACCATAAAATCCAGTCATTTCTTCTTATTTCAATGATCACTTATTGCCTAGAGCCGATACTCAGCCAAAACAGTGTATTACCAGATGAATTATGTTGTTTAAAGCAAATTCCTTTCCACTGCCTACTAAGATTTTCATCTTAGATGCCCCATGGGTTCATCAAAATTAGGATATCTTCTCCCACAAACTGTTCATTTTTTTTTTCTCCCACTCAAGTTACTCCTTCTATGGTGTTAATAGCACCTTTATCCACTGAATCTTCCAAGTAGCCACTTTGGAGTCATCCTGAATTCTGTAACCTTATCAATCCCATTGTTCTGTCAAATCGCAAATCTATGTTCAAACTAGCTTCTCCGACTTCTCCCTATTGATTGTGTGTGTTTCCAGGTTCTCTTTATTACCTGGATTTTTAAAAAAAAACTAGTTTCTTTGTCAACATTATCTTTTTATCCTGGACCACTGCAGCCAATTCCCTTCCTGTAGTTTTAGGGGGGTAGTTTTAGTGGGTTGATGTTGCTGTGCTTCCTTATTAAGCTAGAATGACATATGAAGTGTCTAGTAGAGGGAAAAGGGCACTTCACCTTCTAGCCAGTGTAGAACATGCCCATGAGGTGGGATCAGTAAAGTAGAGCATTTATCCTGGAGGTGATGAGCAGAGGAGGGAAATGGAATTGAGGCACTGGCAAAGCTGGGAAGGCTTGATACTCAGTAATGAGGGGAAGCCATGTGCCTCAACGAAGTTTGAAATCTAGGAGAAGCTGAGTTTGGCTTAATGGGACATACTTGCTGGGAATGAGGCTGGCAGACAGAAATCAAGAAAGACGTGATTGCAGAGGGGGGTGGTTTGTAACTTTGGTGTGTGGCAGTCATGTGAATTTTTCCTTGTCACATACATCCTTTAGTTTATTCATACAATTTCCCTTTATTTTTACTACTTAGCTTTTAAATTGACAGGTGAAACTTGTAGGTATTTGTCATGCACAGCCTGTTTGCACAGATGTACACGATGAGACAGGGCTACATGAACCTAGTTAACATATGCACCCTCTCACATACATAGTATTTAGTCAGTGAGTGTGGTGAGAACACTGAAAATCTACTCTCTTGGCCATTTTCAAGTATGCAGCAACATTGTCATTGATGATGGTCACTGTGTTATACAATTGCTCTCTTGAACTTGTTCTTCCTGTCTAGCTGAAACGTTGTGTCTCTGGCCAATATCTCTGCAACTCTCCTACCTCCCAGTTCCTGGGAACCACCATTCCACATCTGCCTGCAGGCGTTCGACTGCCTTGTATATGTCATAGGTGGATCCCTGCAGCCTTTGTCCTTGTTTTACTTAGCATCATATCCTCAAAGTTCATCCACGTTCCTGTTGGATGATATTCCACTGTGTATATAATATACAACAGTTCTTTACCCATTTTCCCCTTGGTCTAATCAACCATAAAATCCTGTCATTTCTTCTTATTTCAATGATCACTTATTGCCTAGACACTTAGATGATTCTATATATTTAGCCACAATTTCTTTATTTTACTTGAGCACATTGTGCATGAGGCACTACAAAAAGCTCTAGAATTATGAAGGTAACTAAAGACTATCTTCCTATCATTAACCAGGAAATTTTGAAACTATTTGAAGCATAAAAGTTAAAGGTTGTTTTATTTCCTATCATTTATATTAACCAATATAAAATTATTTTTTAGTCCAATTTAATGTTTGCCTATTAATAAGTAGGCATTAGTCTATTAACTTCACAAATATTTCTAGAATTCTATACTGCACATGCTGGGATAGGATCCAAGAACAGGTCAATATCCAAGATTCACTGTCTCTGATGTTATGGAGCTCACAGGGAAGACAGTCATTATTACAATGAATAGCAACAATCCGTATTTACCCTATTTTGGTGGGGAGGGGTGATCAAATTCTACAGACATGTGTATGATTGTCGATTGTGATTTTTAAAACAATTTGTGTAAAGAAGAACATATTAGATTGTTGTTTTCACTCATTTCTGGGAGCATAGATCTTGTAAAATGTGCATTTAGATCCTTACTTTTATTTTTCTTTATTTTTGTTCAACCTGACTCATTCTGGTTTATACTTTTTATTTTTTAACATATAATTTCTCTTCCCTTTTATTTTTCTCAATGATTCAAAAGGTATTCCCTTTCCTTTTCACTACCAGTTAACTGTTTAAATCTTTTCCAAGAAAATGCTAAAATTCTATGTCAAAGTGAGGTAAAAAAGTGACAGTTTTAATTCCCCTTTGAAAAGATGAAGAATTGAGTGTTTTTATTTTCCTCTTTCCCCTCCACTTAGGATCTGATTAATATACCCTGGAGCCTGTAGGGGGCAGGTGGTGTATGTGTGTACAATATAGTCTGAATGTATTGGAGGAAATGACCAAAGTGGGTGTTTAGACTAGGTCCAGAGTGGCCACGCTTGTTAGTAAAACAGAACCAGAGTCTGCGTTGTCAAATATCAGACTTAGGCGTCTTTTTATTACTTCCACCTGTCTTTCATTTTTTTTTTTTTAAATTTTCTTTTTTGGTACCAAGGATTGAACCCCTGGGGGATTAACCATTGAGCTATATCCCAGCCCTTTTAATGTTTTTATTTAGAGACAGGGTCTTGGTAAGTTGTGGAGGGTCTCATTATTTTTCTGAGGCTGGCTTTGAACTTGTGATCCTCCTGCCTCAGCCTCCCCCCTCCGCCCTCCAGCCACTGGGATTGCAGGCATGTGTCACCACGCCCATCACTGCCTCTCATCTTGGTCTTCTGAGTTGTGATTGAATAGCAAATGATTAAGAGGGTTCACTTAAAATCTAGAGCCATTCCATGTGGATCAACTCGTGTGAAACACCTTACGTCTCCTCAATTAATACACCAGTCTGATGAATTTAGCCTCTTCTCACATTAGCTAACTAAAACATTTCTGACTTATTGAAAGTACACATACTTTCCAAAAGTATTCCACAACAATCACATATCCTAAGCAATCTGTTTATCCATTTAAGCAAATACGTGCAAGTTATCATCTCAGTGATAACTTGCCTGCATGAACATAATTCTTGTTGGCCCTGATTTGATATATTGGGTGCACTCGATTTTTCTTCCCTACATTGCATTTCCCTTCTATGGAATAATAATACTGTGCATTAGCATTAAACCTCCAAAACGTTCATGGAAAGGCATTTTCTCCTACATTAGTGGCATCTTGAGATAGCTAGCCATAAAGCTTTTACTTTTCCTCTCCAAGATAAATAATCAAACGGGTTGAGGCTCAGCAGTGCTACTGAAATAAATGGTGACATAAATGATCTGATCTGCCTTTTTCAAATATATATGCAAGTAATGTTATCTAATAGAGTCCCTTTCCTAAAGAAAATAGAGAAATCTTAAGTAGACATGTATCATATGAAAAATCCTCTTAACAAATCTCAGCTCTTAAAAAAGCAAACTTTTGTGATTGGCTCTCAGCCAATGATCACTGTAGCAATTTGCAGAGGCACATACATGTCAAGATGATATTTCTGTTTCTGCAGGGATGCCTGGATTATTAAGTATTAGATATCATTAGGGTAATTACTTGTGTTCCTCCGTAGAAGAGAACCCAGTGAGTAGAATTTTGTGAAACAACTTGTTTGGTATATAATGGATTCAATTACATTTATTAAATTGTTCAGAAATACACCTGTGACACCATAAATTAACAGTGATGAAGTGCGTCAGCTCTGAGTTAGACAATTCCCATAACAAGTACAGGCCAGCTGTCAGGGAGGAGCAGAGTTGTGGCTGAATCAGCGCCTCACAAGGGACTCCATGTCCAGGCGCAGAACTCAGAAGGGACAGTGCAATCCTTACAGAGCTACCAGTAGAGAAATGAAAGCTGGAAGACCCATTTTTTAGAAATAATGGCTTTAATGAGCTAAAAGAAAGAAAATCCCATGAGCCCTAGGAGTTTTGTAAATAAAAAGATCAGCCTTCCCGTGGGAGTAAGTCTGGAAGATTGCTTCCCAGTGGTGATCAAGTTTTATGCACAAAATTGGTTTGGTTGGAGTCACTGTGCTCTCATTCCCCCCACCTCCCCAAAATGTGAACAGACACCATTGGACCTATCTCCTCCACCTTGTCCAGAACGTGATGCATTCGAGAGTTATTTGGATTTCCAAGCAAAGTGCCACAGAAGATGAAGGATGAGCAGTCAGTCATTTACCATAATGGCGGATGAGTTAGGCACTTCCCTGATTCTATCTAAAGGAGCTGCAAGGAAGGAATAGAAGTTTGGGGGAGGGAGAGATAGTTCACCTGACTCCAAGATCATGGATGGGGAACTAGAAAGAGAGAAATGAAGATGTAGAAAAAGAAGGTAGGAAAGGCAGGCAGAAGGGAACTGCATTAACAATGAGCATGCGACAAGTTGGTCCACCTGGAGTCATCAAGACTACAATGTCTTAACCCCAGAATTCACATGTAAAAGGCTGAATACCAAATGCAATGGTGTTTAGAGAAGAGGATTTGATATTTTAGGTCAAGAATGGAATTAGCGTCCTTTCAAGAAGACACAGGAGCAAAATGATCTTCTTCTCTCCACCATGATATTCTGTTATGGCAACATTGCCAGACTTGGTCTCTACCCAGAGTAACTATAATTAACTTTGGCTTTGTTCTCTAGTCCATCTTCCCTAACCTGCCTATCTTCTTTCCTGTGATGGTGATGATATTTCATACTGATAAATATTTCAGAGTCATGAGGCTTCTCATATTTAGCCACGACACATACAATAACCAAGAGCAATGTGCTGAGGTATTTTATATTTCATGTTATTGTAATGAAATACCTGAAGTAGACTACTTTCTAAATAAAGAGGAATATTTATCCTACAGTTTTAGGGAGTGGAAGTCCCAGTTCAGGTGGTCCCATCAATTTGGCCCTGGAGAGGACCTAATGGCAGAGGGCATCATGGTGAGAGAGCACAGGTGGGGAACAGAAATCACACTACAAGAGAGAAAGCTAAAAAGAAAAAAAAAAAGACTGGGATCCCACAATCTCTTCCAAGGGCATGTCCCCAGTGGATCTAAAGACCTCCCTAAAGACCCTGCCTCTTAAAGGTTCAACACCACCACCCAATACCACCTCCTTAGGGTCCAAGTTTCCAAGACATAAACCCATGGGGGGACAAACCACATCCAAACCATAGCAGACCCTTGTTCCTGTTCTCTGGAGATGCCTGGTCCTCTCCTTTAGATGCTCAGCTGTCCAAAGTGGGAACCAAATTCATGTTCAATGTTGAGAGAGTAGTTCTCTCTTGATGCATATGGCCTGACATCAAGACACCTTGAAACAAACACTGTCGGCCATCGCAGGGTTGGGATGGTGCCTGACACCAGGACTTAAGGCCTGGTGATGTTTGCTTAGGCCATTCTCTTCCTGGCTCTTAAAGGGTCGAGTGAATTAAATCATGAAACCAGGGCTAAACAACAGCCCTGTGGCTTTTTAATTCTTATTAAAGTAGGTATAAGTTCTTTGTTTGTCTTTATATGGAAAAGGAGTCAAGACGCAAAGGAGTGAAACTCAAAGGAATATTAGATCTTGTCCAAGATCTAACATTTGTGATGAGGCTTTTAGAGATTCAAATCCATTATGAGACTCCAGAATCCGTCATATTCCTTCAGACTGTTCTCTCACCAATCTTATAATCTTCATGGCACAATTTATTGTAAGACAAAATACCATGTATAGAGTTGTAAGGAACTTATTATAGATGGAAGGTCAACAGTAAAAGTATAACAGAATAAAATATTGTAGTTAAAATTCCTGGGAAATACAGATCTATCAAAATACCCCATTCATGCCTCCAAGAAATTACACTTCATGATTTTGGGTGACTTCTTAATTTTTTCACTTATTTTATTTACAGTGTACTTACATCAGACTAAAAGAAAACTCCTTTTGCAGGATAATATCAAACTCAAATGCACTTTATTCTTTCCCTGTGTTTCAAGATGAATCAAGTACAGTGCTCAATAAACTCTAATTTTATTTGCTTTAAATATAGCACATCAAACGTTATTGGCAAGAATAATACCAGCCTAGACTGTTGAGTTTTAAATCTTAAGTTTAAAATATCAAATTATCCGGGAATCATTCTCTTTTTTCTTAACACACCAATTACTTTTTAGGGTAAGTCTAAGATGTGGGGATTTAGAGTAAGCATTACTTAAATAACTTATGAACCATGAATGATTTCTTATAGGCTTGCCATAAAACACCCACCTTTAAGTTCCACATGAATCAATTTAATCACAAAGTCAAATATATGAAATTAAGCTTACGTTTTGTTGTTTGGGTCATTACAATGAGCAGAACATAAAAGGAGAAAGAGAGATCTATTGAAGAAGGCAAATCCCAACAACATCCTATTTATGAATTCCTTTGTCCCCTGGACAGTGGCAGTTGGGCCTTCCCGATATGGTATTTGATGTTAAAATCGGTGGGGGAAAGCCCCACGTTTTGCTGCCAATAACTTGTTTTCTTTGGAAAGTTTTTTTGTTTTAACAGCACAGCAGTACCGTCTTTTTCACATTCTTAGATTAATTCTTAAAGGAATATTGAGTTTTTGACTATTGCTCAATGGTGTATCTACTGCTTAAAACAAAAATGTCCTTATTCTTTACAAGTTGGACAATAGCTAAAGTAATGGAATCTAGTGAATACTCTCTTTGTTTTTTTTCCTAAAGATGTTTGAGAAACATTGACTTTTAAGAAATGTACAGCCTTGGGGTGTTCTGACAAGACAGACCATGGCATGAGCTGGGGTCCAGGAAGCAGGGGTCCTGGGCCCTTGATCAGCTCATGACTTTGGTTGGGGCTGTGCACAAACTCATCATCTCTGTAATTACTTCTCCTTCAACTTCCAGTGAGAAGTTGAAGTTATTCTTTCTAGTTCTAAAGATCTGGGATTCTCAGTAGATGAAGTCAGCAAAGTGATTTCTGTTTTTGAATCCATGTAGCAAAACTTGCAAGCAGAGGTATGATAAGGAACTGCAATTACTTTTTCGTGATAGGAATGGTGATTGCTTTTTTTTATTACTAATTATTCAGAACCGAAAATCATATTTCCTCACTATGCACTTGGAAAAGTTGGCCTTTTTATGGACAGACATTGTGTGTGCTGCAAAGTGTCAGCTTGATAAGTGACTTTAAGTGTGTCCCAGCTTCCTTGGCCCTGCCTATTAAGTCATCTTCTGGACAGATTCCCTAACGTTATCACAGAGACCTGGTTTGCAGAGAGGAGATTTCCTGGCCCTGAGAGTCATTGGTGGACTGAAAGTAGAAATAGTCAAATTAAGTGAACAAGAATCCAGTTCATCCCAGCTTTGCATCTAAGAGAGACCTGCTCTTCTGCTCCATTAAGTCTTGATTATAATTTTGGTATTTAGCAAATTATTTTGCTCAAAGAATAGATATCCTTTTTTTGTGGTTCTAATTAGTTATACATGACAGTAGAATGAATTTTGACACATCATATATAAATGGAGTACAACTTCTTCTTTTGGTTGTACATGATGTAGAATCACAGTTGTCATGTAATCCTATATGGCAATAAGGTCATAATGTCTGATTCATTCTATTATCCTACTTACTTCCATACCCCCTTCTCCTTCCATCACTATCCTCTGTCTAATCCAAAGTACCTCTATTCTTCCCTCCCCTCTCTTATTGTGAATTAGCATCGGAATATTAGAGAAAACATTTGACCTTTGTTTCTCTGAGATTGCCTTATTTTGCTTACCTTGATAATTATCTTGCTCCATCCATTTACCAGCAAATGCCATCATTTGATTCTTCTTTAAGGCTGAGTGATATTCCATCGTGTATATATATCACATTTTCTTTATCCATTCATCTATTGAAGGCATCTAGGTTGGTTCCATAGTTTAGCTATAGTGAATTGAGCTTCTATAAACATTATGTGGCTGTGTCCCTGTAGTATGCTGTTTATAAGTCCTTTGGGTATAAACCAAGAAGTGTGATAGCTGGGACAAATGGTGGTTAGATATACTTTTTTGATTATATTACCGCTTAGGAAATATCATTTCACAATATCAATAATGAGAACATAATATGCCATCTGAAGATAAATATGTGCACTCTAAAGTAGTGGTCCTCCTGTTTGCATATGTTCCCAGGGTTTGTATTTCTTCCCCAGCTCTGTGTTTTTGTGTGTCAACACTGTGGAACTAAGTTCACAGTAGCAATGCAATTAGCAAGCTCTCTGAAAAACTACCTCCGTTTGTGGCTGCTAATGTATTTGGTATAGATTTTAGTGACAGAAATACTGATATTAATGTTGTCAACATCTATGTCACTGCTTGCAGGCATCATGTAAACCAAAAGGTTACATTTTAAATTATGAAAGGCTGAGGTAAAAAAAAAAAGTCCTTCATTTTTCTGACTTGTCACATTAGAGTTTAAGATTATGTTATAGGTGCTCAAAATTAATCATAACACGTTAGTTTAGGTAGATATAATATATAATCTGAAAGTCTATAGGACTGATATAAAGTATTTAAAATGTTATGTTATCATCTTGATAATAAGATAAAATTCTCTTTTATGAATAGTCTCAACACTTATCCAGGTGATTTGTTTTACTATCAGATGTAACCTTATTTCTCTGTACATTTCTTTGCTTTGAAATAAAAAAAAATGCAAGAATAAAAGGGCAGATTTTAGGGAGAAAACTATTTAAATTTCACAGACACACACATGTAGAAAGTGTATAAATTTTACACTTTCTAAGTGCCTGGCTATGTATGGAGTTGGTATTACTCTGCCCACTTAAAGTGAGGAAATCAAGTCTTAAGTAATTAAGTAACTTACTCAAGATCATGTGATTCTAATGTAGCACACTGGAGTGAAGTGAAAGATTATCAGTTTCCAAAGTCAATAGTCTTATTTATGATTTATATCTACACTCATGACTGTATTTATAGCTGTAGTTTATAACTATTATTTATATGGTTTTTGATACCAATTTCTCTTTATGAGAGTATACAGGCTTTTGCTGTTTTATTTGCTTCAGGATAAGGCTGAAAAGCAGTGAAAACAGATCTTTTCAGTGTTACCTGTGTGTGTGGTGGAAGAAGGGATAATCATCTACCGTGAATCCTAAAACTGATGGTCTTCTCTGTGTAGCTGCTCCCCATGGTCTTTGTCATATTAAGATCATGCTTTGAAATCAAAAGCATAGTGTCTTTCAGCTTCTTCCTTTTGGTAATCTCTCCTTAAACTATAGAGTACTAAAATAATTGGTTGGTGAGATTATGATGCTCAGAAAGATTGAATATTGGACCTAAATATTTTTTTAAATAGGAGAAATTTAAAACTCAGTGTTTGAAGTTCTGCTCTACATGGTTAGATTACTGTTTTGCTCTTAAACTTATTTCTCTATCATGGATTAGTTTAAGTAAACCACTTTCCCATTCCCACATTAAATAGGGAGATCATATCCTCTGCATTTGTTAGAACGTCTTCTTTTCAAGGATGTGACTTCTGAAAAATCTGCCTATCACTTAATAATGACCAAGGTTAAAAGCAATGTTTACTCATTTACTTATATGCTTATTCATTTATCAAGTACATACCAAGTACCAATTACAAGTCAGACATCCTCCTAGATCCCAAAAATACATAGCATTAAAACAAAAATGATCAGAGAAAGCTGGTTAGATGCATTTTGTTACTTAGAAGTTCAAAGTTCTTTAAAACATAAGTCCTATTTACTGAAACAGAGAGGAATTTCTGCAGCTTTGTACAGAAACCACTGAAAGACATGTTTTAACTGTAACTCAATGTCATCTCCAGTAGGCAGGCTCATTCCCACATCATTAGGGAATCTGGAAGTATTTATTATATTAGAGAGTGAGATCTGCATATATTTGCCTTTAAAATTGATGTTAAGTTCTGTTTTGATTTTTAAAAATAGAATATACAGGAGAAAGCAGAAGTGTTTTTGGTTTGGAGGAAGATTACATTTAACTCAGGTTTCAAGTCAAACTTGAGGGAATGATGAAGATAGTTCAGTATACAGTTTGGATTCTTGCAGTGGATCCTACTTATTTTTAATGAGATTGGTTTCAAATAAGGTGATCATGGACTTCATACAATGAGATTTTTTTTGACTCTGTTGTTTTATTAAGTAACTCAGCTATTAAAAGAATGTATGAATTTTGTGACTGTAATCACTCCATATTGAGAGAAAAATCATTTGTGGAACCATTCAAATGCCATTGATTTTAGTATTTTCCAGCTCTAAAATAAATAAGAAACAAATACTATCAAGTCACTAACTAGAATTTTTCTGAAATTCCCAGGTACTTAACAAGTGATATTTTATTTTTTTTATTTATTTTTTTTTTTAATTTTTTATTGTTGGCTGTTCAAAACATTACATAGTTCTTGATATATCATATTTCACAATTTGATTCAAGTGGGTTATGAGCTCCCATTTTTACCCCATATACAGATTGCAGAATCACGTCAGTTACACATCCATTGATTTACATATTGCCATACTAGTGTCTGTTGTATTCTGCTGTCTTTCCTATCCTCTACTATCCCCCCTCCCCTCCCCTCCCCTCCCCTCCCCTCTTCTCTCTCTGCCCCCTTTACTGACATTCGTTTGTCCCCCTTGTATTATTTTTCCCCTTCCCCTCACTTCCTCTTGTATGTACTTTTGTATACCTCTGAGGGTCTCCTTCCATTTCCATGCATTTTCCCTTCTCTCTCCCTTTCCCTCCCACCTCTCATCCCTGTTTAATGTTAATCTTCTTCTCATGCTCTTCGACCCTACTCTGTTCTTAGCTACTCTCCTTATATCAAAGAAGACATTAGACATTTGTTTTTTAGGGATTGGCTAGCTTCACTTAGCATAATCTGCTCTAATGCCATCCATTTCCCTGTAAATTCTATGATTTTGTCATTTTTTAATGCAGAGTAATACTCCATTGTGTATAAATGCCACATTTTTTTTATCCATTCATCCATTGAAGGGCATCTAGGTTGGTTCCACAGTCTAGCTATTGTGAATTGTGCTGCTATGAACATCGATGTAGCAGTGTCCCTGTAGCATGCTCTTTTTAGGTCTTTAGGGAATAGACCGAGAAGGGGAATAGCTGGGTCAAATGGTGGCTCCATTCCCAGCTTTCCAAGAAATCTCCATACTGCTTTCCAAATTGGCTGCACCAATTTGCAGTCCCACCAGCAATGTACAAGTGTACCCTTTTCCCCACATCCTCGCCAGCACTTGTTGTTGTTTGACTTCATAATGGCTGCCAATCTAACTGGAGTGAGATGGTATCTTAGGGTGGTTTTGATTTGCATTTCTCTGACTGCTAGAGATGGTGAGCATTTTTTCATGTACTTGTTGATTGACTGTATGTCCTCCTCTGAGAAGTGTCTGTTCAGGTCCTTGGCCCATTTGTTGATTGGGTTGTTTGTTCTCTTATTGTCTAATTTTTTGAGCTCTTTGTATACTCTGGATATTAGGGCTCTATCTGAGGTGTGAGGAGTAAAGATTTGTTCCCAGGATGTAGGCTCTCTATTTACCTCTCTTATTGTATCTTTTGCTGAGAAAAAACTTTTTAGTTTGAGTAAGTCCCATTTGTTGATTCTAGTTATTAACTTTTGTGCTATGGGTGTCCTATTGAGGAATTTGGAGCCCGACCCCACCGACTGTAGATCGTAGCCAACTTTCTCTTCTATCAGACGGTGCGTCTCTGATTTGATATCAAGCTCCTTGATCCATTTTGAATTAACTTTTGTGCATGGCGAGAGAAAGGGATTCAGTTTCATTTTGTTGCATATGGATTTCCAGTTTTCCCAGCACCATTTGTTGAAGATGCTATCCTTCCTCCATTGCATGCTTTTAGCCCCTTTATCAAATATAAGATAGTTGTAGTTTTGTGGATTGGTTTCTGTGTCCTCTATTCTGTACCATTGGTCCACCCGCCTGTTTTGGTACCAGTACCATGCTGTTTTTGTTACTATTGCTCTGTAATATAGTTTGAAGTCTGGTATCGCTATACCGCCTGATTCACACTTCCTGCTTAGCATTGTTTTTGCTATTCTGGGTCTTTTATTTTTCCATATGAATTTCATGATTGCTTTCTCTATTTCTACAAGAAATGCCGTTGGGATTTTGATTGGCATTGCATTAAACCTATAGAGAACTTTTGGTAATATCGCCATTTTGATGATGTTAGTTCTGCCTATCCATGAACAGGGTATATTTTTCCATCTTCTAAGATCTTCTTCTATTTCTCTCTTTAGGGTTCTGTAGTTTTCATTGTATAAGTCTTTCACCTCTTTTGTTAGGTTGATTCCCAAGTATTTTATTTTTTTTGAAGATATTGTGAATGGAGTGGTTGTCCTCATTTCCATTTCAGAGGATTTGTCGCTGATATACAGGAATGCCTTTGATTTATGCGTGTTGATTTTATATCCTGCCACTTTGCTGAATTCATTTATTAGCTCTAATAGTTTCTTTGTAGACCCTTTTGGGTCTGCTAGGTATAGAATCATGTCTTCTGCAAATAGTGATAATTTAAGTTCTTCTTTTCCTATTTTGATGCCTTTAATTTCTTTCGTCTGTCTAATTGCTCCGGCCAGTGTTTCGAGAACTATGTTGAACAGAAGTGGAGAGAGAGGGCATCCCTGTCTTGTTCCAGATTTTAGAGGGAATGCCTTCAATTTTTCTCCATTCAGAATGATGCTAGCCTGAGGCTTAGCATAGATTGCTTTTACAATATTGAGGTATGTTCCTGTTATCCCTAGTTTTTCTAGAGTTTTGAACATAAAGGGATGCTGTACTTTGTCGAATGCTTTTTCCGCATCTATCGAGATGATCATATGGTTCTTATTTTTAAGTCTATTGATGTGGTGAATAACATTTATTGATTTCCTTATATTGAACCAGCCTTGCATCCCAGGGATGAATCCTACTTGATCATGGTGCACAATTTTTTTGATGTGCCTTTGTATCCGAGTGGCCAGAATTTTATTGAGGATTTTTGCATCTAGGTTCATTAGAGATATTGGTCTGTAGTTTTCTTTCTTTGAAGTGTCTTTGTCTGGTTTAGGTATCAGGGTGATGTTGGCCTCGTAGAATGAATTTGGAAGTTCTCCCTCTTTTTCTATTTCCCGAAGTAGCTTGAAAAGTATTGGTATTAGTTCCTCTTTAAAGGTTTTGTAAAACTCTGCTGTATACCCATCCGGTCCTGGGCTTTTCTTAGTTGGTAGTCTTTTGATGGTTTCTTCTATTTCCTCAATTGATATTGGTCTGTTTAGGTTGTCTATATCCTCCTGACTCAATCTGGGCAGATCATATGACTTAAGAAATTTATCTATGCCTTCACTATCTTCTAATTTATTGGAGTATAAGGATTCAAAATAATTTTTGATTATCTTCTGTATTTCTGAAGTGTCTGTTGTGATATTGCCTCTTTCATCCCGTATGTTAGTGATTTGAGATCTCTCTCTTCTTCTCTTCGCTAGCATGGCTAAGGGTCTGTCGATTTTGTTTATTTTTTCAAAGAACCAACTTTTAGTTTTGTCAATTTTTTCAATTGTTTCTTTTGTTTCGATTTCATTGATTTCAGCTCTGATTTTAATTATTTCTTGCCTTCTACTTCTTTTGCTGTTGTTTTGCTCTTCTTTTTCTAGGATTTTGAGATGAAGTATGAGATCATTTATTTGTTGGTTTTTTCTTTTTTTAAGGAATGAACTCCAAGCAATGAATTTTCCTCTTAGAACTGCTTTCAATGTGTCCCATAGATTCCGATATGTTGTGTCTGTGTTTTCATTAATCTCTAAGAATTTTTTAATTTCCTCCTTGATGTCTTCTATAACCCATTGATCATTCAGCAACCTATTGTTCATTCTCCAAGTGATATATTCTTTTTCCTTCCTTCTTTTATCGTTGATTTTCAGTTCCATTCCATTATGATCAGATAGGATGCATGGTATTATCTCTACTCCTTTGTATTGTCTAAGAGTTTCCCTGTGACATAATATATGATCTATTTTTGAGAAGGATCCATGTGCTGCTGAGAAAAAAGTGTAACTGTTTGATGTTGGGTGGTATATTCTATATATGTCAATTAAGTCTAGGTTATTAATTGTGTTATTGAGTTCTATAGTTTCCTTATTCAACTTTTGTTTGGAAGATCTGTCCAGTGGTGAGAGAGGTGTGTTGAAGTCTCCCATGATTATTGTATGGTGGTCTATTAGACTCTTGAACTTGAGAAGAGTTTGTTTGATGAACCTAGCTGCACCATTGTTTGGGGCATATATATTTATGATTGTTATGTCTTGTTGGTGTATGGTTCCCTTGAGCAGTATGTAGTGTCCCTCTTTATCCCTTTTGATTAACTTTGGCTTAAAATCTATTTTATTTGATATGAGTATGGATACTCCTGCTTGTTTCCGAAGTCCATATGAGTGATATGATTTTTCCCAACCTTTCACCTTCAGCCTATGTATGTCTTTTCCTATCAAATGCGTCTCCTGTAGGCAGCATATTGTTGGGTCTTGTTTTGTGATCCATTCTACTAGCCTGTGTCTCTTAATTGGTGAGTTTAAGCCATTAACATTTAGGGTTATTATTGAGATATGGGTTGTTCTTCCAGCCATATTTGTTTATTTGTGTTACTAAACATGGTTTGTTTTCCACTTTGATTATTTTCCCCCCTTTAGTGTCCTACCTCCCACTGTTGGTTTTCATTGTTATTTTCCATTTCCTCTTCCTGTAATGTTTTGCCAAGGATGTTTTGAAGAGATGGTTTTCTAGCTGCAAATTCTTTTAACTTTTGTTTATCGTGGAAGGTTTTAATTTCATCTTCCAACCTGAAGCTTAATTTCGCTGGAAACACAATTCTTGGTTGGAACCCATTTTCTTTCAGTGTTTGAAATATGTTATTCCAGGATCTTCTAGCTTTCAGAGTCTGTGTTGAAAGATCAGCTGTTATCCTGATTGGCATACCCCTAAATGTGATCTGCTTCCTTTCTCTTGTAGCTTTTAAAATTCTCTCCTTGTTCTGTATGTTGGGCATCTTCATTATAATGTGTCTAGGTGTGGGTCTCTTATGATTTTGCACATTCGGCGTCCTGTAGGCTTCTAGGATTTGGGGTTCTGTCTCATTCTTCAAATCTGGGAAGTTTTCTCGAATTATTTCATTGAATAGATTGCTCATTCCTTTGGTTTGAAACTCTGTTCCTTCCTGTATCCCAATGACTCTTAAATTTGGTCTCTTGATGTTATCCCATATTTCTTGGATGTTCTGCTCATGGTTTCTTAACAGTCTTGCTGAGCTGTCTATGTTCTTTTCAAGTTGATATACTTTATCTTCATTGTCTGATGTTCTGTCTTCTAAGTGTTCTACTCTGCTGGTAGTATTCTCAATTGAGTTTTTAAGTTGGCTTATTGCTTCCTGCATTTCTAGGATTTCTGTTTGTTTGTTTTTTATAATCTCTATTTCCCTGTATAGTTGATCTTTTGCTTCTTGGATTTGTTTATGTAATTCATTGTTGAAGTGATCTTTCATTGTCTGATTTTGTTGTCTGATGTCTTCCTTGAGACTCCAGATCATCTGAAGCATGTATATCCTGAATTCTTTATCTGACATTCCATCAGCTGCAGCTATTACCTCTTCTAAAGTTGAGTTGACCTGCAATGCTTGTGGTCCTTTCTTTCCTTGTCTCTTCATACTGTTCGCGTTCCTTTCTTCTTGGTGAAACTGTTGTGCTATTGAATTTTCCCCCTATATATTTATATTGGTCTTGTATAGTTGCAAAGTCTCCCTCGCAGGCGCGGGCGGCGGCTCTGCCCCTCCGCCAATTGGGGCAATGTGCCTACCACGCCGGCAGGCCGCTGGGCCTGCTCTGCCAGTTGGTAGCAGGTCCGCTGTCCTTGCAGGCGCGGGCGGCGGCTCTGTCCCTCTGCGGGCCGCTAGGCTTGTTCTGTCGGTGGTCGCAGTTCTGCCTACTTTGCAGGCGCAGGCAGCGGCACTGCCCCTCTGCAGGCCTCTGGGGCTGTACTGCCAGTGGGTCGCAGGTCCGCCTACTTTGCAGGCGTGTGGGGGGGGGGGCGGCTCTACCCTTCCTCAGGCCACTGGGCCTGTTCTGTCTCTCGGTTGCAGGTCTGACCTGTTCTGATGGTGGTCTCAGTTCCGACTACCTTGCAGGCGCGGGGGGGAGGGGGCGGCTCTGCCTCCCAGCAGGCCGCTGCTCCTCTTCTGCCGGTGGGTCGCAGGCCCGCCTACCTTGCAGGAGTGATTGGAAGCTCTGTCCCGCCGCGGGCCACTGGGCCTTTTCTGTCGGTGGTCGCCCTTCCCCTACCTGGCAGGCGAGGGGGGTGGGGGGCGGCTCTGCCCCTCAGCAGGCCGCTGGGCCTGCTCTGTGTTTGGTCCCAGTTCCCTCTACTATGCCGGCGCAGGGGGAGGGGGCGGCTCAGCCTCTCAGCAGGCGGCTGCTCCTCTTCTGCCAGTGGGTCGCAGGCCCGCCTACCTTGCAGGAGTGATTGGAAGCTCTGTCCCGCCCTGGGCCACTGGGCCTTTTCTGTCGGTGGTCACCCTTCCCCTACCTGGCAGGCGAGGGGGGTGGGGGGCGGCTCTGCCCCTCAGCAGGCCGCTGGGCCTGCTCTGTCTTTGGTCCCAGTTCCCTCTACTATGCCGGCGCAGGGGGAGGGGGCGGCTCAACCTCTCAGCAGGCGAC
This sequence comes from Marmota flaviventris, assembly GCF_047511675.1. Classification (NCBI taxonomy): domain Eukaryota; kingdom Metazoa; phylum Chordata; class Mammalia; order Rodentia; family Sciuridae; genus Marmota; species Marmota flaviventris. Next base: position 143,065,705 of record NC_092503.1, read on the forward strand.
TGCTCCTCTTCTGCCGGTGGGTCGCAGGCCCGCCTACCTTGCAGGAGTGATTGGAAGCTCTGTCCCGCCCTGGGCCACTGGGCCTTTTCTGTCGGTGGTCACCCTTCCCCTACCTGGCAGGCGAGGGGGGTGGGGGGCGGCTCTGCCCCTCAGCAGGCCGCTGGGCCTGCTCTGTCTTTGGTCCCAGTTCCCTCTACTATGCCGGCGCAGGGGGAGGGGGCGGCTCAGCCTCTCAGCAGGCGACTGCTCCTCTTCTGCCGGTGGGTCGCAGGCCCGCCTACCTTGCAGGAGTGATTGGAAGCTCTGTCCCGCCCTGGGCCACTGGGCCTTTTCTGTCGGTGGTCACCCTTCCCCTACCTGGCAGGCGAGAACAAGTGATATTTTATGGGTTACTTTGGAAGTCAAACAATAATGGAGATCATATCATTTGGTAACACCATGTTTATCAACTTTTGGCTGTGACATAGATTTTACTAAATTCAATGAGATTTTTTAATGCAGAACTTGCCAAAAAAAGTTAGCATGGAATTTATTCATTAGTTTTTATCTTCTCCCCTACGCTAAAGATTTACAAATGCAAAGGTTGGTTCTGGTTGGAGTTGATATGGGTACATTCCTTGGGATGGTGTCTGCATTGCTGAATGCCTAAATTTGGAAGAATTCAGCCTCATTGATTTTGTCTTTTGCTGATTTACACTGAAATATGGTGGTCTATAAGGCCAGACAAACAAAAAAATTCATTTCAAGCCCTACTGAAGGGCTACAGCTTCCGATCAAGTCTAATCCACAGGCAAGTTACCAGAGAAACAGTTTTATTGCTTTGTAAATACTTAGTTTGTTGTTGTTTGTTTGTTTTTACCATTTACCATGTACTGTTTTCTCAGTCATTGCATTTCACTCCTCATTAAATCACTTTCCACAAGGCTTTTGCCAACAATGAAGGGAAGTACCATATTAGTCTGGGTTTCTTTGTTTGAGTTAGAAATGACAAATTTCACTTTTTTTCCCTTCCTTTCTTTTTTTTTCTTTTTTTGTTTAAGTTATATTGGTTGACTCTCAAAAATTATTATTTCTGAAAATGCTTTTCTTCTATCTGATGATTTCAGAAGAAGCCTGGGCAGTGGGGAGGAGAGGATCCTAAAGATATTCTTGATGTGTGTGGTTGAATGGAGGCTGATATCTGTCAGTCCTTAATTTACGAAATTCAATTTAAACTATTACATCCTTTCTTTTCTGGACTAACATCAATTCAGTAAAACCTTTCATTTTCATAGTGATAGTATGTTTAGTTTAGGAATGCTACATTTTTCTGGAAAAAAAGAGGAATGTTGTTAGATTTGTCTTTATACCTCAGTCTTATTGAGGGTGAAGGAGGGAAACATCAATAATTGAAGCCCATTTTATTTTATCATATTTTTTAAAAAACTTTTTTGCTGCTGGATATTGAACCCAGGACCTTGGGCATGCTGAGTACATGCCCTATCACTGACTTTCACTTCCAGCTCAATTCTACTTCAGACAAGTAGAAAGAGTAAGCCGTGCCCAGTCCAACTCAGTTGATAGATTTAGAAAATAGACCAGAGAGAATTAATCCCCAGTGGAGGCTCAGCCCACTAGGATCTTGTGGGCAAAGGCTTCATATTAGAAGATAGAAGCACAGTGCAGAGAAACTTACAGCTAAAGGCAGATTTCCATCCACCAGATGGAGTCAAAGATAGAGGAAAAAGGACCAAGAGGTTCGCCTCCTTCAGGGTTGGATCCTGGAACCCAGGCTTGTCTGGCCTGTTTTCTGACCTCACCATACCCAGTTACCGGGAACCAGAGAAGAAAAAATGGAAAAGGAAATTGGGTGGGTCTGAAATTCCATCAAATGCAGTAGAGTTGGTCAGGATTGCAAAATCCTAGTTTTGAATTAAACGGAATAACAAAGAATTATTTTTCTTTGTACTTCTGTAACTGAAAATAGCTGTGTTTATTTGAACAAGAGTTGGTATGGGAGAACTTTCAAGGTCCTGGATCTTCTTGGGAATACTGGTGTGCTGTGGATTTTGGTGATTCAGAAATACAGCCTACTGTTCTCAGCCCCTTGTCTTCAATTTGTCTGCAGATAGTAACTAATGTAAATAATGCTAAAGTTTTAAAGGAAAGCCCATTTCACAAGAAAAAACAAACCAACCCCTAAACACTGAAATGACAGAAGAGTCCCCAAACAGAGTGGAAAGCCCCGGAGTGGTGGCCTCACTATGCTAAAACTAAATCATTGGTACCAGCAGGTTCTAATAAACCATTCAGTGTGATAAAGGGACACTATTATGTTACAAAGCCCAGAAGGCTCGGCCACTGCTACTACCATGAAGTGAATAGGTTAAAAGACTTTAAATGGGATTGCCATGGCTTTCTACAGCAAAAATGCCAGGATACCGGCAGATAATATGCCTTTATTAATGTGTACAATGGGACACTAATACAAATTACGAGTATCTATGATGTTAGACAATCTGGTTTGCTTCATCTGAAACATCAAGGAGCCATGGCCAGAAAGAAAACAAGTTTTACAGAAAGGATTCCAATAAAAGCCTTTTGGGATAATGGAATTAAATTTTCTTATTGAATAGAAGCATCAAAAAGAAAAGCCGCTGGTCAATTAATGTTCATTTAATAACATTTTTTTTGGGGGGGTGCTTGTGATAGATACTGCTCATTACTCTTGTCCTTGAAAAAGTCACTGTGTTTGTTTTCCATGCAGTCTGCTAGGCACCACACAGTTATTCGGTCTCACATTCTTGGTATAAGAACCAAGAAAAGTTTCTAAGTAAAAAAGGCCACTCTTTAGAAAAAGTTTTACATTCACTCTTTTGATATTACCCTCATTTTTTTTTTTAATCTGTATGATTCTAAGAAGTTTTTGACCTTTGGCTCAGGAAGGTTAAATAAAAAAGAAATAAAGTTCAAGAAATCATAACCCTGGTAAATCTGAGATGCTATTCTTACCAGCATGATGTGAAAAAATTGGTATCTCTTAAGCTGATTACTGATATTAGTAATGTTATAAATATCACTTGATGAATTGATGTGAGATTTAGTAACAACAGTTGAAAATGTAAATTTAAAAGGATGTGGAATACTCTATTATTTTTATATAATCTCTTGGCACTATATCCTTGACACTGTGTTCCTTTCATGCTTTCAATTATATTCATTTAAGTCTAATGGAAAATGAACATTATTCCCAGGGCACCCTGTTCTATTGTTTCCTAAATGGGATTCAAGAATAAAGATGCAAACTTGAATGGAAAAAATATAATTTATGGTATTATACTCTTCTTTTTGTGCTTTCTCACATAAAGATAAATGCTGTTGTTTTTATGTCTTTTTAATTTGGGCATGCTTTATTTTAATAGTTGAAATGCACTTCATCATAATGACACTTTCCTGGTGTGACTCATAATATTGTCAAGCTTCTCTTAGGGCAAAAGTTGGTACAACTTACCATTCCCCCTGAAGGCAGTCATACATTTATTTTCTTGGGGCATCTTAATGAGATTGGGTTTTGCAATGGATTGAATGTGTTAATATCCTGGTTTTGTTGGATGAATTTGTAATTAACTCTAAAACTTGTTTGCCCAACTAATGGTGTTTATATATGCACATGTGTGCTTTTGTATAGTTTTGTGTGTGTACAGGAGATGGGTGGGACCGGGGGAGAGGGAGAAGCCACCAGATCATTCTTGAATCTTAATCTTTTCCTAGAACTGGTATGAGGTTAAAATTCGACCATATGTTATGAAGTGATACAGTCAAAGGGTCTTTTCAAGAGCACACAAAGGTACAATCTAAGGGAGAAACATATTTTTATTACTTTCATCATAAGCCTTTAGCTTTGTGGGTTTGGGTAGTCATTGGACAGCGAGGTGCCTTCTGTATTTAGATCTGATTATGGATGGCTTTCAGAATGGGCTCTGTTCACACAAATTTTAACTAATTTATATATTAGCTTATAGTTAACAGGCTTTTTTCAATCACAAGAGTCAATGATGTTAATATATATATATATATATATATATATATATATATATATAAATTTTTTTGTTTTTCAGGTTTAAAATAGCACCTGGCTCCCAGCCCTTAGCATAACCCTTTATAAATTTCTATCAAGGTATTGAAACATCAAAATTCCCAACAGAAAAATAATACACACACACACACACACGCACATACACGCACATACACGCACACACCACAAAAACAAGCAGACAACATATCAGTAACTCACTTCCAGAATCTGGAATTGTGTTGTAATAGCTATAAAGATGATAGAAGTATACTGAAAGAAGCCACCATGGCCCAACCTTTATAGACACCATTCCTTCAAGATGGGAAGAACTATTTTCCTCCAATGGCTACTTCCTTGTTTGTGAGATGATTGTTCTGCAGGACCAGGACTCTTTCAGGAAGAGTATTGGCCAACTGTTTTGTTCATCTTCTAGTCAAAAATAGGGAGCCCCATAAAATGATCAGGTGAAAAGAAGCATGGGAACTGGAGAACTGGTGGCAGTACATTGTGTTCTGGGTGGTAAAGTTTCCTAAGAAAATATTGGGTGTGTTGGGTGGGTGACAATTTGTACTGACAATTACAGCTTTCTATGACCTTCATCTATCCATGGTGCAAAGAATCAGACAGTGAAAGTGAAGGATAGAAAGGCCTCACCCTCACTGGAAAGCCATTCACTGGAAAGCAGCAGTTGGTCCTCATTTATTCAAGAGGAGTATACAAGAGTCCGTAAGTGCACACAGAGTTAGTTGCCTGGTAGGTAGAATACCTCTGCTATTCACTGGTACACAGTGAATGAGTCTGGCCAGATCGCTCCCAATTCCTGGATGAATCAACAGAAAGCAACAATAAGAAAAGTTGTAAGGACAGCATGAAAATGATTTGTGATTTGTGTGAGGAACTAAAAAAATAGAAACGAGTTAGGCGTCAATAATAAGATGCATAATGATTCAGCTTTTCTGGAATCATCAATGAACATTGAAAGAAAAGATTCCTTGAAAGGAAAATGGTGCAGGTAGGAGATGGAAAAGGTAGAGATGAATTTTGGTGCCATGATAAATTCAAGAGGAGAGTTACAGTCTGTACTGGAGGCTAGGAAGAGCAGAGCAAACCCTCGGAAAATCACCAGGGAGATAAGCACAAATTTAGAAGGAACTTCCAGAAAGCAGGTGAACAAGCAACAACAAAATACACACTCTGTACAATAGAGAACGGATAGTTGAATCTTAGAACCATACTGGTAAAGCAAACAGATATTCCGTCATTGTTGACAACTTTACTAGCAGAAATATAATCTCAACAGGCAAGTCTGAGAGCTCTGCCTGTCTCAGTTAATGTTAACAAGGGAGATCATAGATAAGAATAGAGACTGGTCAAACTATCTCAGCTATATCAAGGCAAGTAAACGTTTAACAAGAAAAGTTGCATGTGTTAATCATGTACAGCATGATGATTTGGTATGCACAAATTAATTGAAAATGAATCTTTAGAGCATCCAGGAAGAACAACAACAAAAAACCAAACCAAACCACAACATAAAAAGGACCAAAATCAAGCTGATTTTGACATATCAGCAAGGCAAAGTAACCGAAGATTGAGACATATCTGTCATTGATCTTTATTTTTATTTATTTATTTACATGCGGTGCTGAGAATTGAACCCAGTGCCTCACACATGTGAGACAAGCACTCTACCACTGAGCCACAACCCCATCCCCTGCCGTTGATCTTTAACCAGAAAATATTTGGCCCCAGCAATTGTACACTTGGCTATTGTTATTTTTTTGTGAAAGAAAAATTGTACACTTGGCTATTATTATTTTTTTGTGAAGGATATCTTTTATTACACAAGTGTTTAAATATATTATCTATACAAGAGTGAATTAGATACTCTTATGTTGATTAAGAACTATTTCCATTGATGATAGGATGAATCTACATTGAAATCTAAACAACAGGACGTTTCTACACTCCATCCAAGAAAGCACTACAACATGTGAACAATGCTGTGTGTCTTATCTACTTCCTCATCATAAAAATCATAAATATTCTTCATTAGAAAAAATTTTCCCATTTTGAGAAATGCCAAGATAAAACTATCATCACAAAGCAGCTTTCTATGTCTTAGGAAAATGCTTGCTATACAATGAATAGACAGTGAACTTCACAAAGACAACACCCTGTTAGTTCCATTCATGTTTGAATCCTTGGCACTTGGCATGATTTCTAACACAATATTTGAGCATGTTAAATGGAAAATGATTATAAAATATAAAAGTGTATGTAGTATATCATCTTAATTATGCTTATCACTGGTAAAAAAAAAAAAAAAAAAAAAACCTGGGCAAGTTTACCTTCCTTTAGCCCTTGGTTTGGGTGGATATAACAGCAGCTGAGGAACATCTACTTGTGGCTAGTGGGAAGAGCAGAAATCACAACCTTGGTCTTGCTCCTACAGTAATATCGTAATGGACTTCCACAGAGCACTGTCATGCCTATCATTGCACTTAGCAATTATATCTAGATCATTCTAGAATGTTCAGCTCCTCAAGTTCTTCTGGCATTAAGAAGGCAATCAATATTGGAATTAAACAGAGTTGAGTAGAACTGAGTTTAATCAACTCTAATGAGACTCTGCAAAACAGAAGACAATAGCAAATCAGCTATAGATCTTTGACAAGAAAATATTCTGTTTCAACAATTGTACATTTAGCTGTGTTATCCTTTTTTTGTAAAAGACTTTCTCCATCATGTGCTTAAAATATATTATCTCATGTAGATTAAAAATGATGTGCTGCCATTGATTGCAGAATATTCAGGATGAAGAAGAGTTCATTAGGCATGATTTTTGTAATCTAAATGTGTTTGATATCTGAATTAATATTATGGATTGAATGTATGTGTTTTTACACAATTTGAAGGTTGAACCCTTAACTCCCAAAGTGACTGTATTTAGTGGGAGGGGCCTATGGGAAGGAGCTAACGTTAAAATTAATTTCTATGGATGGAGTGTCTAATCAGATAGAGCTGGTACTCTCATAAGAAGAGGAAGAGAATATTTTAAAACAGCGTTTCTTAATTTGACAATTAAAAAATAAATAAGCACTCCATGTTTGTTGTAGCACTAATTATTCCCAATAGCCAAGAAGGGGAAACAACCTAAGTGTCCATCAACTGATGAATGGATAAAGAAATCATGGTACATACACACAATGGAATGCTATGCCACCATAAGAATAAAATCCTGTCACTTGTGACAACATGCAAAGTGAAATAAGCCAGGTACAGAAAGAAAGATTCTGCATGATCCCACTCATATGTAGAATCTAAAACTCTCTACTCACAGAAGTTGAGGGCAGAATGGTACTTAGCAGAGATTGGAGAGTATTGGGGAAGGTTAACCCACAGGTACTAAATTACAGTTAGTAGCAAGAAGTTCTGATATGCTACTATATAGCCAAGGTGTATATAGAGAGCAATAATGCACTGTATATTTTAAAGTTAGATTAAAAGAGTTTGAATGCCTTTATCACGTAGGGAGAAATACATGTTTGAGGAGAGAGATTTGTTTAACCCAATGTAAACATTACATAAGGTACACATGTATGAACACATCACATGGTAACCCATTAGTATGTAGAATTTTTTGTTAATGTATCAGTGGTAATAAATTTAATATAAAATTAAAACAAAATAAATAAAAGACAGTTTCTTAAAATATAAGAATGATGCACACTGCAGTTTGTTCTTCCTCCATGGGAAAACATTGAGGAAAAGTCAGATGAACTCACAGAGGGAAGGTGACCTCTTCAAGCCAGGTTTCAGAACCCTCATCAGCAACTGAATTGGTCAGCACCTTGGTCTTGGGCTTCCATCCTCATAACTGTGAGCTATGCGGCCAGGTCCTGCCTTGGCCTTCTCCCTGCCCATCCTCCCAGCTGTACCACCGAGTTTCTGACTTTAGAGGAAGGAGAAGGGAGCAGAAGAGGACTGGGGACCTGTGTGTGGTATGTAGCCTAAGATATGAGAACCTCTCTGACCTCTTGGATCCTCCTCTTCAAAGGACAATTTGAAAACAGAGGATATGATTTGAAAATCTGTCCACAGATTTAGGTACATAAAACTTGTGGTAGTTTTAAAGTTCTGTCTCCATTATATTTCTGCTTAAGTGTTGGCTGGGTATTAATTTCTAAACTCTTATCTATAAAATTAATCTATATACTAATTATGTTATGTTGACTTTCCATATCCAGCTCATTGCTGATATAAAAATCACCCTTTTTGGCTTTTAAGGGCTCCAATGGCCTCATGGATGATCTTCCTTCCACCGTGACTAATATAAACCTTCTCTCTCATTTTCTTTTCCTGATTGTGGAATTTGAATTGAGAATATTTTCTTCTGTATCTCTTTATTTTTATTAGTTGTCATTACATCTGATCCTTTTGTTACTTTATAAGTAAAATAACTCTTTTTCTATTCTCTCCTTAATTTCTGTTTCACCTTTTATTTCATATTTTAATAAGATTTATGTCCACATTTCAATAGTTTGTGGCACAGACCATCATAACTCATCCAAAATTGAATTTTTTTAGTTTAATTTGGCTACTATAATTGGGGCTATTTTATGGATAAAATTATCACATAATCAAAAAATGTTTTAAGTGGGTAACTTTGTTTTAACTTAAATTGACATAAGGGAGCCTACGAGCTGGCCTAAGATTCATAGCATTTTTTTTCTCCAAGAGAATCCCAAGAGGTCAGTTCATAAACAAGTAATTATTGAACACACCCAAGAGAATCTGGATCTTATTCCCAGATCTGCTATTAAGCAAATTGCTTAATACCCTTGTCTTCATTTGTACAAGGTTGCACTGAGGATAAAGTTAGAAACAATAGAGGAGAGAATACCTTAGAAAGCTAGAGCACTCTGTGATTTTAATTTGTCATTATTGTTAATAATAAAAGTGTTACATAATGCCCATCATGCATAATTTACACAATGTGAAGCTAAATTATGTTTTCATTGTGAAAAATCTGTACAAAGCTAAGGGACCTATTGCTACCCACTTAATGGAGATTTTAGGATTTCATGAACAGTTTTTATAGTATAGTCAGCATGTATTAGACAGGCTTTGGCTTAAAGGGAATCACTTTGTCCCCTTATGTCAGGTGAAGACTACTTTGTTACAGATACTGCGATTTTTAAAATTTACTTTTGTCATAACTACGAATCGGGGGATAAATGTATAAATGAAATGATACTTACCATGTGCGTGATCCTAGGTAAAAACGGGAAAGGTGCACCTATCTCATCAGCTGCTGGCCTTCTCTCAGTCCTGGGACCCTGAATTGTGGATTTGCCCTTACAGTTGAGATTGTTCATGCCTGGTCCTCCTGTTACCTCCTGTCTCTCTCTCCCGATAAGCACATTCTTCTCAGAGAGAGAGGGCACTGCCTGTGGTTCCCCCACAGTCTTTGCTTATCCTTATCCTGTACCATTTCTATGAGATATAAAAATGTCACCAGGCAGAACCTTGATTGCAGGGGAGCCACTCTGTGGTCAATGGGTGAACAGAGAATTTTTTCGTATTTTAGGAATGAAATCTTGTTGGAGGTGATGTGAGATGTGGCTCATTACATTTGGTCATTGTGTTCAACATTTCTTAAGCAAAATACTTTAGTCATTAAACCTAGCAAATTTATTTAATGTGTGTGTATACACAAATGTATGCACACAACTAACACATGTGCACATGTGTGCGCAGACACACACACACACACACATAAAACATAGTGCTTGAGGAGTTTCAGCAGTCAATTCTGGAACCAAATCACTCAGCTTTGCAAAACTTTGCACAGAGCAACACAAACATACTTCCAAAATGTGGGAAGATCTGAATTTTTAGATCTATTTTTTCCCCAAGGGTTTGTCAAGTATTCCTAAGCCTCAGTAGGCAGTTTCACAAATATGTCTGAAAATCAGCCTAAATCTGTAAATCTTCAGCCTATCTGCTTAGAATTTGGTGAGCACAGTCTTTACATTGAATAGGCAACTGAAAAGTGAGAAGAGCATATGTCTCATGGAACACTTTAGGGTACAGATAATTCATAGGATGGAATGAATAACTTGATTAGTTACAAGGTAATATTATAAAAATAAGTTTAGTTTATTTTTCCCCAATGGGTCACTATTCCTGATTTTTTTTTTCACATCAGAGGATGACCAGTCTAGCAGTTCTTTGGTTCCTTCATTCATTCATCCCACAAATATTTATTGACTGCCAATCCTGTGCCAGGCACTGTGACAGATTCTTTAATGAAAGGATCCCTACTATATTTTCACATCCCTGTAGCTTAAGAGAGAAGTACAAGTACAAATTAGTGCTATGGTAGGGTAAATTCAAGTGCTGTGTAAATGTTTAGAAAGAGTAACAAATTTGGATTTGTATGAGTCCACAAAGATGATCTAGAGGAAGTTACATATAATCTCAGACCAGAAAAGTGAATAAAGGACAAAGAGCAGAAGAGAATGTTTATATCAAAGAAAATCGCTTTCCCAAAAATAACAGAGGAAAGAAAAGGCACAACACATAGAGAAACTTTAGAAAGTTCCTTATTACCAAAGAATGAAATTCCCAGAGAGAAAACCAAAAGACAAAGAACAGGGATCCCAGTATGTATTTGGAGTGTTATATATAACCAGGGCCTGGAGAGCAATGAGGGTCTTGAAAAAATTGAGAGAATACATAACACAGGAGCTATTGTCCTAGAAAGTTTATTCTTGTGATTGCACAGGGAATGTACAGGGTGGGGGAACGGGAGTTAGGGATAGAAGCCTGATGCAGTAATCCAGAGGATGGGTAATATCAGCCTGAACTAGGGAGGGAGAGAGAGAGAGTAGTGAGAAACAGAAAGATGTGAGAAGATACAGAAAGCAGACTCTGAGCCGGTTCTCCAACTGTAAATAGGTAAGTAAAGGAAAAGAAAGACTCAGTAATGATAATCAGGTTCCAGCTAGAGTAAGTTTGATTGGATATTAGTGATTATTCTGAGAATAAGGAATAGAACCAGTTTAGGTGGAAGGATCATGAACTAAAGAGCTCAGTTTTGCATCTGTTGAGTCTGATTTACTTGTGGGAGGCTCAGTAGGGATTTACAACTGGTGGGTTGAAAAGCAGAAGTTAAGATGGAAGATTTGATTTGGAGTAATATCCATGGGTTTCTGTAGCTACTGTACGGTAAATACTGCTAAAGTACAAAGAGAAGATGATTCGGGGAAAGATCTAGGAAAAACTGTAATAACTTGAGTTTTAAAAAACAGAAAAATAAAACAATGCACAGAATAAAATATTCAAGTGAGTCAAAGACAATAGTGACTTATTTTTTCCTGTGTGCACCAATGATGTATAAACCATTTTATAAATCAGAATGTTCACACATTATGTTTCTGAAAGCCAGAACACTAAACATATCTCTGTGGTTTAGATATGATTTGAGTGTGTCCTTCCAGGCTTGCCCTTGTGTGTCCTGATGTGTTGGATGCTTTGTTGTCATCAGTGTGACAGTGAGAGATGGTGGACCTTTAAGAGGTGGAGCCTGGTGTGAGGTTAGGAGACCATTGGAGGTGTGTCCTCAGAAGAGTCTGGAAGAGACTCTGTGGGAGCCCAAACCCTCTGGCTTCTTGTCTTGAGATGTGATTTCTTTTACCCACACATCATTGTCATCACCATAAGAAGATATAACCAAGGGGAAGTGTTTGCTGCAAAATGCACCATGCAATTTTGACTTTCCCCATCAAAAACTGGGATCTAAATAAACCTCATTTCTTTATAAAAATTAGCCTGCCTCAGGCATTTCATTGTAGTAATGAAAATCAGACTAATATACATGCATTGAATAATTGACATATTGCAAATTCATTCCGATTTTTTAGTAAATCATGTTTGACCATTTCTGATTGGAGTAGACATGTGGTTTAGACACAACTTCTGCTTTCAATAAGTTACTTTCTGGTGTGGAGAATAGACTCATAGAGAAAAAGACCCGTGTAGTGTAGCATGGGCTCCAACAACCATAGAGGAGGGGTGTGGAATTATTTTTATAAAGTGGTCCTGATGTTGACAAATGAGGAGGACTTGTAGGTTGCACAAATGAGTGATGATGTTGATGATGTTGCAGAAGAGTCACTGAAGCCTCATTCTACTTCTCTTTCAAGTGCTTTTTCATCTTTTCTGCATCAGGGATGTCTGCATTCTTAGAATATTCAGACTTGACAGTGTGTGTGTGTGTGTGTGTGTGTGTGTGTGTGTGTGTGTGTGTGGCCTATTAGTAAGAGCATGGTCCTACTAATGTAAACTTAATTTCTAATGGAATTAAGTTTCTCCAGATTTCACTGGAGGTATAATAATTATACTTACCTGGTTGCTTATTTATCCCAAGGTAAAATGGCTCTGCAATAAAACAGAAATTTTGTCATTGTTTTCTTGTCTAAGTCAATCTTTTATTTTGAAAGGACAGGGGAGCTCCCTGGAGACTCTCTAACTATCATTAATAATATTCTTGGGCTCATAACTTTGGATGATGGTCCCCATAATTCTAGTGGAGGGAAGTCTAGATTTAGGGAAACTGTTAAAAGTATAATGTGAGTAGATTAATATCAATTTTTCAAATGAGAGATCAACTATAACTGGTTCTCAGTACCCATGGTTCTGTATCTGTGGATCCAAACTAGAGATCAAAACCACTTGAAAAGAAGTATGTCTACTGGACATGTAAATTTTTTTCTTCTCATTTTTTCTCTCAAAAATATTGTGTAGTCAGGCACCGTGGTGCATACCTGTAATCCCAGCAGCTCAGGAGGCTGAGGCAGGAGGATACCAAGTTCAAAGCCAGCCTCAGCAACTTAGTGAGGCCCTAAGCAACTTAGCAAGACCCAGTCTCAAAATAAAATGATAAAAAGTTCTGGAGATGTGGCTAAGTGGTAAAGTGCCCCTGGATTAAATCCTCAATGCCAAATATATGTGTGTGTGTATATATATATACACACACACACACATATAATATATATACACAATATATATATATATATATATATATATATATATATATATATATATATATATACACACACACACATATATACACACATTATATATACACATTTATATACATATATTTGTATATATGTATATATATTATATATATAGTATCATATGTAGAATAATGACTATTTTTATAGCATTTACATCGTGTTAGGTGTTGTAGATGATCTAGAAATGTTCTAAAATATATGGAAGGATGTCTGTAGGTTAGATGCAAATGCTAGCCTTTTTAGATACTGCACTTGAGAATCTGTGAGTTTTGGTACCCATGTAGTTCTAGAACCAATTCCCTCAAGTTTTGGGGATCCCACTTTCTCTTCCGTGGTGTCTATTTTTTTTTTTAGGTTGTTGAGATTCTTTTCATCTCCAAAGTTGACTTAGATGTTTAGCATTTTTTAAGTTATAAATTTTATTTTTGAAAATGCTTCTTTAAAAAAGTGAAGAATGTGTTGTTGGGTCGGCTGAGCCTCTGTTATTGGTGATGACTACGGGACTTCATCCTCTCTTTCCATTGAAGACTATTCAGGGAGGTAGAGAAACACAAAAGCATGTCTGTGCTTTCATGGGCTCTTTCCATTCAAATTTCCAGGATATAAAAAATTTGATTTTCACTAACTTTAAAACTTTTATTATATTATATCAGTTTCCATAAGAAACATAAATAATTTCTAAAATTTTTTCTTCAGAATCAGTGATGTAAAACCTCTCAGAATATCACAATAGTGAATTGTACCCTGGTTCATGATACACATTCTTGTTAAATGCCTCCCAGTCATAAAATGTATTTCCAATAATCTTTTGGTCCTTTAGGATGGAAGAAAAATTCTACATTGCCTTCATTATACACTTTCTAAACTCCTTTCTGACATTCTTCATGAACTGCTTTTATGAACAGAGATGTTGAATATGTGATCAACACTCTAGGAACACAGTATCTCTGGCGGACAAGGATTCAATTTCCATTAAGAATTAAGCTTAGGTAATTTCTGGCCCAATGTGCATTATGGATGCATAATCCTCCAAATTCATTGTCCTCATCATTGAGAATTATTTGCAAACTGACAAAACAGGACTATGTTCTTTTAAAGCCTTTCAACAGGGCATTTGATCTAAAAGGTTCTTGTTCCCAGATGGACTTCATTGAGTCAAAACCTCTTCTATCAAGTGATTTCCTTCTGATTCTTAATTAAAGGTGGGCAGCAACCCAATTGAGTCAAATGTATGAAAGATGATATATCATGAGCTTTGTAATGTTTTGAACAACCAATAAAAAAAATTAAAAAAAAGACACCCAATAAACAGCAAAAAAAAAAAAAAAAAAAAAAAAAAGGTGGGCAGCAAAGTAATTTGGACCTTTTTCTGTAGAATTCCTGCCAAACTCATTCAAGCTCTAGTTTTTTTTCTTCTGTATTTTCAAATGTGAGTCTTCATCTAGAAGTTCCATGTTTTATGTAATATTAGAGATGAATGGAAAGGGTCTGCAGGCAGTTCCTGAACTGCTGATGTGCCATCCTTTCCCATTCTGCCCTATTCCCCTCTAGATGGGCTTCCGTTGGTAAATGTCCCTTCCAAGAATACTACCTAAAAATGAGACATGGTGCCCACTCAGCGCTCTGTCCACTGGAGACTCCCTATGCTGGGCAAACGTGACTTCTGTCAAGCCATTCTTAAAAGATAACATAGGGATCGGGTCTTTATTTTATAAAAAGTTTGATGGCATCTCTTTATTTACCCACACATCTATACTAGAGTAAATGCCTACAATATAGCAGGTTGTTCTTCAACAAAATGAACAAAACAGTCTCTGGTCTCTTGGATCATACTTTCTTGTAGATGACAAAACTGAAAAAAATAAAAGTGTGCTACATGTGGAAATGATAAAAAATAATTGTCAAGAAAATACAGGTGGATGAACCATAGAGAGTGATGTGGGGCAGATGATTCTGAGGGATATTCGAAATAGTGTAGCCCTTGTGTAGAAGGACAGAAGGAACAGAAAAGAAATTCTGCTTGGGTGCAACCATTTCTGCGCTTCTGGATAAATACCCCATGCCCTTCTTCCTCAACAGAGAGAACTCTGAGATAGTTTCAGGGAGCATCTTTCGGGGTTCCCCCTAGGATTAAAACGTCTACAGTCCCATCTACTTGACAAAGCTCACTGTAATCACCTCCTACCAATCCTTATCTCATTTCTCCACCTCCTAAATAAAGTATTTACTGTTGAATTCTTGTTTCTAGGGCAATCTAAGGTAAAATAGTAAGGGAGAAATCTGAAGAGGTGTATGAAATTTTCAGTTCATTTTTTCTAAATGTTTCAACTGTTCTCTAGGCCCTCAGTATAATTTTTGGTGAGAGGAATACCTGTATCATAGAGTAGCTTAATTGGTGGTAGAATGTCAGCCACGTATCTGGGCTCCTTGGCCTTTCTTTGCCTTCGTTATTTCTGGCCCTACACAGTCTGGTTACATGGAAATGCAGGAAGAAAAATCAATTCTGCCTCACATCATGTCTGCCTCTCTCATCTGGAGCCAGGCTATGACATATAAAATCCTTTCCTTGACATATAAGATTAAGTCTGTCCAGCTCCTAACTCTGAATTTAAGAAATTGGAAGAATATTTTTACTACTTTCTATCCACCCCATTGGTGAAGGAGGAATCTCCTCATCCCTAAATTTTATGAATGACCAAACATATGACAACCAACACTGGACAGATGAGATTGACAGCAGCTTTGTAGAAGCATCTACTCACAGTCAGGAGAGGGGGCTGTGCAGAGCCTCAGGAGATTGAGCTCAGGAACCCAGTAAACCAGAAGGGGTGGTGGAGAAAAGTCCCTGTACTAGCAACAGGCTGAGGTGACTCCTGGCTCCTTTGGGGGTATGTGGTTGGCTTCAGTAGTTTAGAGAAACAAAATCTGTTAACTGAAGACCAACTAGGGTGCTACTGGTCCAGCTGGTGGGAGATGGGCCAGGCAGGAATGCTCACCCAATAGGAGGAAGGGATAAAAGATAAAAAACTCACGAGAGGACCTTGAAGCCTTGTGAACCTCAAAGATGTCTAGGTAGCATGGGGAATTTTCAGGCTTACAATACAGAAAGCTATTAAAGCTTTGGCCAAACTATAAATAAATGGAAGCAAACAATGCCCAGTTGACTAATAGCTTGCAAGAAGTGAGGTGTGACTCTAAAAAGTTCACGTGGAAAATTTAAATTTTTTTTCCACATCTGTTCGTTTTTTTAAAGCAAATCACCATGCAGAGGTGGTTTGATTTTGCACTTTAATATAAAGTGTTTCTTTATCTGAAGAAAACGGGTTTAACGCATACTTGTAAATATTTGATATTGTAGGTAATCATGACTCTCTGTGTTTTCTAATTTTAGGCTTAAGATCCATAGAGATTAGACTTTATGACATTGAGAAATTGTTAGGGCCTCCAGGGATGTTTCAGATATAAGAAAGTGCAGTGAGCTTGTCCATATAACTGATCACACCTCAACTTGGCTGCTTATTCAGAAATCAATGCCACACGCAGATACAGCGGCACAATTTCTGACGAGAAGGGGACGGGATGTAATATATGCTGTAGGTATTTACTGGCATTAAGTTTTCAGATCACATAAGACAATTGAAATGGATGTTTTCATATTCTACAGTGAGAAAGTGAAAGGAAGTCGATGTCATTGTCCCCTTTGCATGAAATGGTTTATTTGCATAGATGCATTCATCAGTAGAAAAGAAGGATCTTCGAGGGAAAAAAAAAAATCCCTTCAAAGTCTTTACCACAATATTACAATCACATAAATGGAGCTCTCTGAAGAGAGCAGATTTAAACACCTAAATCTACTTATTTCCTGATAGAGTGATCACTAATGTATTCGAAACCTTGGAGCATTCAGGGCAGTCAATTGTCAATAAATGTTACACGGTACTCCTTTCTTCCTCTTCTTAATTCCAGTAGATTCTGACTCCAGAGCCTCTACTGTATTTGCTGATACTATAGTACACATTTGTATCCATTTCATTGCATGGGATCTAACATTCCAGTGTATATGCAAACCTTGCTTTGCATAACAAATGTGCTTCTGGGAAATTATGGATTAAATGATATCTAAAATGCAATCCAATTATTTGAAAGCCCACTGTGGTGAATTCTTTTGTAATCCAAGTGTTATGTAATTTTGTGTTACTGTGGATTGCATTTTATTAAAATAGGACCCTTCTTTGTACTAGCACTGATGAGAGAAATCCTTCCCACAGACTATCAATGTTCAATGGAAGTAACTGAGTGCAGATTATTTAAATAGGAAAAGGAAATTTTCACCTTTAAAGTGTATTTAAACACCTTCTTGTATCATAAACAAACTTAAAGTTGAGTGCAGGTTGGTATTTATTCTTCCAGATTTTGAGAATTTCTCTCTCTCTAGTTGGGCTTAGTGTAATCCTCCCAAGACACACAGATTGCCTAAGTGATTTTATTCTAAGGCTTTTTGTAATTCTTTTAATCACAATTCAGAAAAAGATATTTTTAAAAAGCTTTATTCTTTTCTACACAAGGTGAAAAGCTGTGCACCAACCTCTGAAATGGCAATTAAAATAAAAAAATAGAAACAAAAAACAATCCTTTAAAAATCATTGTTCCCATAATTCTTATTTCATTCCTAGTTTATTGAATAAATTTATGTTTTGTTGCAATGAGATTGCAAAATCCTTTACAAAAAAAAAAAAATAACAACGTGTTTTTTTCTCACCAAACAGACTGAAAAACATTAACTAATTTGTAAAACACCACCACAAAGGACAATGGATTTAGGGAAGATGTCTTAAAAACTATTAGTAGATCTTTCTAGATTTATCTTACCCACAAAAGGGAAGAAATACAAACACATTATAATGTCAAACCAGGAGTTCAATTTACTTGCAAGCATTTCAGCTTAAAATTTCTTTCTAAGGGAGATCATAGCAATCCATCTAATGAGGATTTATTTATGTCTACCCTACTATCTCTAAAGTGTTGTCAGTCACACAATGATAATATGGTGGTCCTACTTTCAGAGAGTGGATCAAGGAAAAGAAAACAAATAACAAATGTGCAAATAAGGAAGTGTTGCTGCTATCATAAGATGCAAATAGAATGCCTAAGAAAGGAGAAATTACCTACATCTGTAGAACATGGGAAGACGTTCACAAGCCTATGGTGGAACACAGTGACTGTGGAGAAAAGCCCAAGGGCAGAGACTTAGGGTAGACAGGCAGACTTCCTTTGGAGACAGTGTGTTCTTCTGGGAAAATGGGAGAATATCCAGACTGCGTGGGGCCTTGGAAGCCAGGCTGAACAATTTTACTTTAATTTTCTATGTAGTGAGAAGTTATAAAGGGTTTTTGAGCCAGGCTTTGTAGCTTATGACTGTTATCCCAGTGGTTTGTGAGGCTGAGGCGGGAGGAATACACATTCTAGCCACCCTGGGCAACTTAGGGAGACCCTATCTAAAAATAATAAAAAAGTCTGGGGTTAGAGCTGAGTGGCAGAGTGCCCTTGGGTTCAATCACCAGTGCTGCAATAAATAAATGAATACACAAATAAATAACAAACAAAAAGTTTTTGCAGGGGAGAATTATGGAACAAAAATATTAATCTTACACTGGTGTGTAACATGGACTGAGAGAAGCACTCAGAGGTGAGGAGACAGTTCAGGAGTGTCACATTCGTTCAGGAGTGACAGGAGTGAGGGAATGAGAATTTGAACAGGGAAAAGCAGATGAGTCCAGGAACAGCATCAGAACAATCATGTGTAGTAAAAGACAAATAATTTTTTTAAAAAGCTTTATTTTCTCTGCATGAGGTGAAAAGCCATGTTTCAAACTCCAAAGTGGCATTTAAAATAGAAAGTAGAAAAAAAAAAGAGTCTAGCCATGGTGGCACATGCCTGTAATCCCAGTGGCTTGGGAGGCTGAGGCAGGAGTATCACAAGTTCAAAGCCAGCCTCAGCAAAAGCAAGGCACTAAGCAACTCAGTGAGACCCTGTCTCTGAATAAAATACAAAATAGGGCTGGGATGTTACTCAGTGGTCAGTCGAGTGCCTTGAGTTCAATCTCCGGTATCTGCCCCCCAAAAATGTGCTGTAAAAATTATATAAAGGTTTATTAAATTCTCTAAAATTATATGACTGAAACATGTCAATTCCCCAATACTGGAAAATGCTATTCTTGCCTTTCATAGGTATTCATCGCCTTTTAGCTCTCCAAATCATGGCAACTAAATTGTTAAGAAAGAGAAAATCTTGCAACGAGTGTACATCACTTTCTTCTCTTTGAAATTTTAAAATTTGATGTGTTATGATCTCTCATTTTAGAGTTTTTAAAATGATATGCTTAAGACACAGAAGAAGCTTCTGATGTGTGAATGTGCGGTAGACTCAGGGTATATTCCAGTGGAATTTTTCTGAAAAAGGACTCATTTTGACTTTGAAATTTTTTGATGAGTGAAGAAATAGGATACAAGGTTGATGGTTTTGAATATAAATGCAATATCAGGTTGCTGTATAATTATCAATTAACCGGATGGTCACTGATGCTACTGCAGTCGGTCTGAACCCTGGACATGAATTTGTACGTTACTTTGTACAAAACTAGTAAAGAAAATAGTATGCATCTTTCAGCAAAAGCCCAAAGAGCTATTTAAAATTGTTGGCTAAACCTATTTGTAAGGACAAATTAATGCTTTTAAATGCCCTTGTGAATAACTTCAGTATAATTAAGTCAATCAGAAGTATTGGGGTTATGTTTATCCATTTTAATTCATCTACTAAAACTCGGATCAATCAATAGGCTTCACTCATCTGACGGGCTGTCATTCCTTTTTTAAAACTTTTCTTTTTTCCTCTTCTCATTTGTTTTTAAAGCATTTTTTTTAAATGATCATGTATTGACTTCAAAGGACTAGATTCTAACTGTGGCTCCTTTGTAGGAAATAGACGTAAATTATGAGACTTTTACTAATCCCATCCCTGATTTATAGACCATGAACTACAGCTAAAGGGTCTATGGTGAACCATTAGACAACACAGTCTGAGCCACATGGCTGAAATTTACAGGATTCCCTTAGATTCCCTTAGTAATCTTGCAGTGTGAAGACAGTACCTGACTGAGCAATGGTAATTTGTGATAGCTGATTCAATCTCCTATATTTACAGCTGGGCCTGGAGCATCTTTGCTTGGATTTCTTGAAAAGTTACAGCTATTCCACAATTAACTTCATGGAGAGAATATGGAAACATGACAGCGTATTTTACAAATATCCTTTAGGTAACTAGGATTATTGGGTCACTTTGAATATAGATGCATTCTCTTTATTAAGAAAAAAAGCCCCTCATCATCGTGCTTAATTTTGTTGAGTGTTAACTATGAACAAATAAAAACCATAACAACAAAACTTACCTCAAGCTGAAAAGTTTAGAGCTACTCTAGTATTGAGCATAGTCCCATGTGTTCCATAGATGATGTATTTCCTTGCTGAAACGCAGTTGATCTTACTGAGAATAATCCAATGAATTTAATGCCATTTTCTACTGCATCAATTATATTTTAATATTGGAAGGAAAGTATGAGACTTAGTCTATTCTGCCCTGAGTAAAAATTTAATTCCAAATATTAATAGCCATTGCATTCTATTAAATCTGGTAGAAAAGATTTATGTCGTCATTTGTTTCCATTTTTTATCATTAGAAAAAAATTAGTGTACTTCTTAAAATACCCTTAGATAATGAATTAAATAGAAAATTGTGAGTTTACAGTAGGATGTTCTTAAATAGTTTACCATAAAAATCAACAAGAATGAAACAGTGATGGTCTGAGGTTTGATTGTTTTTATTTTTTCTCTCTTTCCCTGAAAATCATTTTAAACTATTTCACAATGGTATGTAGTGCAGTCTGGAAGCAATGAACATTATATTATTTAGCTATTACTTCATCAACATGAAAAAATAATTGTGCTTGTATTTAGACACACACTGAAGAATAAAGTAATGAGATTATTGAGGCCACATACAATTTTTTGTAGTTTTTCCTTTGAGAGAATTATAGGTTTGCATACAACCTAAGTTGCAATATGCAGAGATCCTACATACCCTCTGTCCCGTTTCCTACAATGGCAATGCCTTATAAAATCATAGTACTGCCTCACATCCAGGATATTGATATCAATGCAGTGAAGATAAAGAACAATGCCACCACCATGAAGTTCCCTCCTATGCTGGTATTGTCACCTCCAATCCCTCCTTAATCCCAGGCTGTCATTATAATGCATTCATTTCCATAGTATTTTCATTTCAACCATGTTAGGTAAAATGAATTACATAGGGAATCACCTCTTTTGATTGGCTTTTCTTTATCAGCATGATTTTCTGGAGATTCACCCAGGTTGTTGCATGGATTAATAGTTTACATTTTTTTTAATTGATTGCAGTTTTTATACATATGACAGAGTAATGCATTACAATTCTTACTACACATATACAGCACAATTTTTCATATCTCTGTGTATAAAGTATGTTCACACCAATTCATGTCTTCATACATGTACTTTGGATAATAATGTCCACCACATTCCACCATCATTTCTAACCCCCTGTCCCCTCTCTTCCCCTCCCTCCCCTCTTCCCTATCTAGAGTTCGTCTTTTCCTCCCATGTTCCCCCTCCCTACCCCACTATGAGTCAGACTCCTTATATCAGAGAAAACATTCTGCATTTGTTTTTTGGGGGATTGGCTAACTTCACTTACCATTATCTTCTCCAGCTCCATCCATTGGCCTACAAAATGCCATGATTTTATTCTCTTGTGTTGCTGAGTAATAGTTTACATTTTTATTGCAAATATGGCATATGTGGTCTGGGTGGGCTACAATTCCATCACCATTCCCTTTGAAGAACATCTGGGTTGTTTCCAGGCTACTTGTGTAAAGCTGCATGAACAATTCATGCTTTGATGTAGATATGTTGTCATGTCTTCTAGATGAAGCTCCCAGAGTAAAACTGCTGGATCATAGGGGCACTGAATGTGTAGTTTCTAAGGGCCTACGAACTGTTGTCCTGGATAGAGGTACCACTTTACCTTCCCACCTGCAAGTAGGTATTACCTAGTCACTCCACATCCTTGCCAGAAATTTGTCTTGTCACTTTATTTCATTTAAACCATCTTGATAAATTTTATATCTAATTTTGATTTTAATTTGAGTATCATGAATGGTGAGAGGCATCTGGATTCTCTTCGGTGAAATGTCTTTTCATGTCGTTGGCCCATTTTTAAATTGTATCACTTGATTATACTTCCAACTGTTGAATTTCGAGAGATTTTTTTATTACATTCTAGATAGTGGTCCTTTGTCAGAGATGTGGTTTTCAAATATTTTTACCTAGTCTGTAATTTAATTTTCCACCTTTGTAGCTGGATATTCTGCAGAGCATAAGTTTTTACTTTATTTTGACATAATTAAAAAAATCATTTTTAAGATTTTACTTTTGCTGAAGTCCGAGCCTTGGGTTGATGTTCTCTGGCTCTCTTTGTCTTCCTCTCTCATTTTGCTTTAGGATGCTCAATTTCTCCCCTACCCCTTGTTGAAAAAGTTGTCTTTACTGCATTGAATTGCTTTTGCATCTTTGCAAAACTCAACTGGGCAAATACATGTGTATCTATATTTGAGATATCTGTTCTACTCCAGTGGTCTGTGTTCCATATGATCTGCCAGTGTCACAATCTTTTTTTTTTTTTTTAATGTACCAGGGATTGAATCCAGGGGCACCTACAAAATTATCTTGTTTATGCCATATCCCCAGCTCCCCCTCCCTTTTTTTTTAATTTTGAGAGACAGGGTGTCACTAAATTTCCTAGTTTATAAGGCTGGCTTTGAACTTGTGATCCTCCTGCTTCAGCCTCCTGAGCTTTTGGGAGTACAGGTGTGCACCACTGTGGCTGGCTAGTCTTAATTACTGTAGCTATTAAGATGAGTTTTGAAATCCAGCAAAACTATTGTTCTCACTTTCTTCTTTTTCCAAAATTGTTTTAGCTTCTTTGGGTTTCTTTTCCCTTCCCATATATATGTGAAAATTATCTTGTCTATGCCTACAAACATTTTTTTGCTAGGATTTGGATAGGATTGCATCTCAGTTTGATGAAAATTGACTCCTTAGCTATATTTAATCTTCCATTCCATGAATATGGTATTTCTATCCATTTATTTATCCTCTTTGATTTCTGTCATTAATTTTCTGTAGTTTCCAACATACAATTTACAATATACACATTTTATTACATTAATACCTAAATATTTACTTTGATCAATGATAAGTTATATCATAAATTTTATTGTTTTTTTAAATATTTGTGTTCACTGCTAGTGCATAAAAGTACAATCGATTTTTAGAATATTTATCTTATATCCTGAAACCCTACTAAATTCATTAGTCTTAGAAAGGTTTACTATGGGCTTGTGGTTTTTCTACTTGCCCCATGTTTTTTTGGTTTCGATGGTAATACTCATTTCCTACAATGAATTAGGGCATGTTTTCTTCTATTTTTCTGATAGATGTTATGTATAATTGCTATTAAATTTCTTTAAACACTTAGTGGGCTTCTCAAGTAAAACTGTCTAAGTCTGGGGATTTCTGCTTTGAAAATTTTAAAATGAAATTAAAAATTAAAAATTTCTTAGTTATAAAACTATTCCAATTCTTTAATTTATATTGGGTTAGTTGTGGCAGTTTGTATTTATTGGGAAATTGTTCCATTTCATCTAAGTGATTAAACCTGCATGTGTAGAGTTGTCCCTGGCAATCCCTTATTAGCCTTTTTATGTCTGCGATAGTCTTTGATTCTTAATATTGATATTTTGTGGTTTTTTTCTCTTTTTCTCCTTGTTACTCCTTCTAGAAGTTTTTAGATTTTATTGATCATTCCAAGTAATAGGTTCTGTGGAAATCATTGTGTAAATTTCTTAGATCCCATTTGGGCCTCTGTTGCCCAGTTTCTCTTTGACACTGCATCAGGCATGCAGTGGGCCCATAATCAAAATGTGAAGACTGCCATATCTCATCACATAAATGTCTAGGAAAGAATATTTACCACAGAGGACATGCCCAACAGGCACCCAACAGGACGCTTTATCCCGGGGGTGTCAGGCAGTTTATCCTCTGCAATGGGCCCGCTATGAAGATAGCCAGGTTGTGCAGATGAACATTCTACATGAGACCAACATCATGGACGCTCTCCCTAAGTAGATTCTGTTTCTGTCACTGATGAATGTACAACCTGCCAATAACCAGGAGGGGGTTGACACTAAGGCCTCAACCTGACACGGACTTCAGAATACTAGTCACTTTGCAGTTGGTTGGTCATTTCAAATCCCTTTTACCCTGGAAGAACAGCGATCTTATCCTTCCTGGATGGCTATACATTTTTGAATGACTTTGTTTTCACTTCCCACAGTGCCCAGAAAGACCAACGGGCCATTGAGAGCTGTGGTAGATGACAGATGGGGTCGTAACTCTCTACCCATCCTGCTATCAACATCCTTTACCATTTATTTTTGTGTAGCCTTTTGGGCTAGGCTTGTGACTTGCTTTGTTAAAGAAAACGTGAAGTGATTCAGCGGCAGTTCTAAGACCCGGCTTTAGGGGGCGTTGCTCTGTTGAAATTCAGGGCAAGCCACTTTGTGAACAGGCCTATGAGAGACTGCCAGAGGGTGAGGGGGATGTGGAGGTGAGTAGAACCAATTAGCAGCGATCCCCCTTCTGCACGAGACGCGTCCCAGCCATGGACAGCACCAACCCAATGTACTATTTTGGGGGTGTTTTTCCTACCCAAACAGACCTATGATGATGTTTTAGATGTATCTATCTATATATGTATACACATGCACATATACACACATCTCACAGAAAACAACCTCAATTAATAATAAAAAGAACAACTACAATAATATATTGGAATAAAATTATGTGAATGTGTTCTTCTTTCTTTCTCAAAATACAGAATTTCCCATTTAGTATTGATGTCATTTTAACTATTCTTCTTTCAATTATAAAAGATAACACATCCACTTTTCAGGGAGCAGGTACCGGGGATGGAATTCAGGGGACTTAACCACTGAACCACATCCCCAGCCCTATTTTGTATTTTATTTAGAGACAGGGTCTCACTGAGCTGCTTAGCATCTCACTGTTGCTGAGGCTGGCTTTGAACTTGAATCTTCCTGCCTCAGCCTCCAGAGCTGCTGGGATTACAGGCAGTACCATTGTGCCTGGCTCCATTTTTTTAAATGACATCATTGTACATGTCTTTGACTTTTGTGATGAGGAATACATCAGTTTCAATTAAGTTTCACCTTCCCTGAAGTCATCAGGTACCCAGGTCCCTTTACCTTTCCTGCCTTGCCATTCTTCCCATGTGACTTCAATTTTCATGGTTGCATTTCAGTTCTAATTGATGGCTGGAGATCCAGCTGCAGCATCCACACTGAAGGCACCTGGAAGGGAAAGAGAAACAAAAACCAAAGCAAACAGGAAATAAAACCAGCACAAAACGCCTTCTGAGTAAGCTCCCTATATAATGAGACTTTTCAGCAGTTTCACCTGCCAAATGATCGAATGATCAATGACCTGCGCTGAGGCTTGGAGTCAGTCATTTGCCCACGTGTAGCTGCAAAACATATTTCGGAGGCAAAACATTCCCAGTTCAATCACTCAGGAGAAAGGGGTGACTAGCATTCTCTGACCATGAATATGTGTAAGTGATTCACATACATATTTTTGCTCAGATCTAGAAATATCCGCGTGTACTGATTGGCACGTATATTATGAATACAATTTAGAGAGCAATACAGATTCATATTTCCAGATTCCTAGTTTCTACACGTTCTGATTTGATGTTTGACCAAGATAACACTGATAACTCACAGCAACTCCGTGAGACCCTGTCTCTAAATGAAATATAACAATAGACTGGGGATGCGGCTCAATGGTTAAGTGCCCTAAGGTTCAATCCCTGGCACAAACAAACAAACAAAAGAAACCTATGGAAAAAATTAAAGGCTTTCGTGTGTTTGTGATTTGCCTTAAATGAGCTAAAATATTTTTCCCCTTGGTTGTTGGCCATTGTTGAAGCAATTAAATTGTTACAAATTTATCCATCACGTGACATATTTGGATTTATAGGAGAGTATAGGCACTCAGATGATAGTTGAATACCAATTTTAAAAGAGCAAAAATAACAATCACCTGATTGCTATTGGCCATCTGAATATAGTTTTCTATAAATTGTTCACTGTGATCAAGACAAAAAAGTAAAATGAATCCTACTGTGTAAAAAGTGAAAAAAAAATTAAATTTTAAGTGTTTTTCAGATATCTGTAACTAGCGACTACTTTTACAGGAACATTTAGGTGTTTTTGATTTTTCTTCCAGTTCTCAAATGATGCTTTTAAAGACCTCATGCAAGATGCAGTGGCACTCAATAATTTCATATTGTTCAACTAGAAATTTAAAGACAGCAGCAAGTATTTTTTTTTTTTTTTGTCTTTTTCCAAAGAAGGACTAATATTTCCATTGACTGACAAAAGGGATTCTTCTGAGCAGGGATGATGCCTCTAGGCTTCCAAGATGATGCCTTTTTAGTGTCTATACACAAACTTTAGTTGAAATTATGACCCTAATTGACAAGATTTTTAAATTGAGAACCCACAGGCCACATTGCTACATAGTACATCGTCATTTTCTTCTCCATTGAATTAATTTCCAATCAACATTGTTAGAAAAAATGAGCCAAAGTAGAAACTGGCTACCAATACTCTGAAGCTATTTCAAATCCCGAAGCACAAAGATTAATTAAGAACCAATT
The DNA here is from genome assembly GCF_047511675.1 of Marmota flaviventris. Taxonomy (NCBI): domain Eukaryota; kingdom Metazoa; phylum Chordata; class Mammalia; order Rodentia; family Sciuridae; genus Marmota; species Marmota flaviventris. The sequence continues at coordinate 143,092,745 of NC_092503.1, forward strand.
AATACAAGGCGTATACGTCAAAAGATGATAAAGAAGATATGATGGGGTCAGGGTAAAAGTCGTTACTGTTTTCTTCTTTTGATGCTTGAAAATACCGAATGGTAAAAGAGAAGAGAAAATAAAACATATTAAGTTGTGAAGTCTGTATCGTTTTAAAGAAAAACAAATGTTTGAGGTTACCAACCCATAACCTTGTTTCAGAAGAGAAAGCATCAGAAGCATTCAAGAAATAGCCCCTATAATTTCTTAGGGAATCAGCATAGTAGACAAAATTATAAGCCTTTGGGTGAAGCTGCCTTAAAAACTGACTCTGTCTGTGTGATCTGGAGCAAGTAACTTAACCTCTCTGTGCATTGGCTTTTTTACATGCTAAATGTGATTGGGGCTGGGGATGTGGCTCAATCTGTAACTGCTTGCTGGGCATGCTTGGGGCGCTGGATTCAATCCTCAGCACCACATAAAATAAAGATGTTGTGTCCACAGACTCTGAAAAATAAATATTAAAAAATTCTCTCTCTCTCTCTCTTAAAAAAAAATGTGATTATAGCAATACTTAACCAAATAGAGATTTGGTGAAATTCAGTAAAATGTTTTATGTCACATATTTTAAAAAAATCTAAAATATAGTGAAAAAATCAGTAAATATTATCCTCATTATTAATTAATTCTAAAATGTGGACTTAATGAGAACTATATAAAGATGTTACGTGGAACTGAAGCAATTGTATAAATTTAATACTAAGAATATAAATTTAACACTATTTTATTGAAATTTGAGTGTAAAATATCAGGTTATCTAGTGTCTTCTTGTCACATTTAGGCAAATGAATAAGCAAATGGTCAAGTGTATTAGCAAACACACTTCTTTTGTTATTGTTTATAAGTCAATTATTCACACTAAACCACAAAACTGATTAATTGAGTCTCAGATAAGGATATCATGCATGACTACAATGTGAAAGGTAACTTTGATTGCAAAAAGGTATGGCAAAGTCATCATTTTAAAAGAAGGAAACAAAAAAAGAGCTCATTGAGGTAATATTGATAAAACCTGTGAAAGAAAACTTCACGTGGGTATTTAGTTTTTAGCAAAAAAATGCAAAAGCTTTCGATGTTAAATGACTATAGAAGGTAAACCAGTTGATATTCTGTCTCCATGAGAAGAATGTTGAACTAAACAGTCTGGGGATCTGATATTTTATTATTTAGCTGTGAATCTGTTGATAATTCTGCAGTTTGAACCTCAGATTTTTTTTATCTGTAAGGTAAAATTATTTCATTTGATAATGTCCAAGGTTTAATATTCAACTAGAAGACAAATAGCAGAAACATAGATGTGTGATCGAATTCTTATTTCTATTTTTTCCTTGAAGGCATCCATCTTGAAGATGATCTTTCCAGATTTACAGTCTCATGAATGGCCTATAAGGGCAAAGGCTCCCACCCTTACTGGGTCCCAGAGGAGTACAAGGGTTGTGGTAGGAGACGGGGTCAGAGGTTGCCGAGAAATGTCAAGAATCAGAAGGTGCCATATTCAATCACTGTACGGATGCTCTACTTTGAGGCAGCTGTGGCTCTGGGTCCAGTCTATAGATGAGACCTTTGTGCTGAAATATGCTTAAATTGATTTCCATAGACAACCCCTGTTCAATGCCTGTTGACATATGTTTACATGGTGTTAGCCAGGGAGGGTTTTACTCCCTCAGTTACTTTTTCCTTCATAATGCATTGATGCCTGATTAGAAATCATGCAATGATCTTGCAGAAAAGCCATCTCTCGGCTACATTTGCGTCTGCATCTGCCATGACCTTGGCTTATGCCCTTCTATCTTCTCATCTTCAGCTAGTGCTGTCTAGCTTCCTGTTTTTATATCTTCCTTTTTCTAAGTTGCATGTTGTCTAAGGCAGCCATCACAATACAACCTGCAGAGTGCAGTAGCTGTAAAACAGAAAGAGCTGTAGAGACAGCAAGCCTGGATAAAGCATGTGATTATTTTCAGAAAACTTTTTTTGCCAATCCCTTCATTAAATTGATGACTACAAGACTCAATTCAGACCTTTAATACTGCCCAGTTATCAAACTGAGTTTGATAACTGGGCAGTATTAAACCCTAGTCCATTTATTCTCTGACTTCCCTAGACAACTCTTTTGGACCTTCTGTGGGATCTTTAACCCTCACGACATCTTTATGTTCCTCATGATCTGGTCTTATTTTCCCTCTCCAGGTGGTTTTTCTTGTCAATAACCACTTCCTATCCCCCTCAACCTGGTTTCAGGACCATATTCATTTACTGAGCATATCATGCTCTTTATAAGCCTCTGTGGTTTTGCCTGCACCTTAAATGCTACCTCCACACCCCAGTGGCTAACCAAGAGCCTTGTTCCAACAGGTGTTCAATGAATGCTTGCTCAAGAAATTGGAGTCATAAATTGATTCTTGCTCTTGTCATTCCATAAAGAAGATTAAAATATTTCAGTTCAATTTTATACAGGATCATATGGGAATATTGCTAAAATTCTGAGAAGCTATACAAGCAGAAACAGGAATGTGCAGTTATTTTTAACATTGTGGATATATATTTTTGTTCTTTTTAGTGAGTTTGAACTTAACCAGGTGCAAACTAACTGCTGTTTTTATTTGGAAACGATGGAACATCCAGCTGTCTGGAGAAGAAATGTGTTTGAATCACATTGATTTTTCTTTAACATGCCAACATAAACTTAAGATTTTCTTTTTGCAATAAATTGAGTTCTTTTTATGGTGGATTATCACATTATTAATTTTAATATAGCATTTTTGCCCAAATAGTTCCCGAAAGTAGCATTTGTTTGATTTTAAATGAACTTTCACGTTGCACCAGCAAGACACAAAGAGGTGATAGCATTAGACTCATTATGCTTTTATTTTACTATAATACTCTTTGTAAGAGATGATAAAGCTCATCCTGAACTTATAATTAGAGCATTTGAGGTAATCCATGCTTCAATGTGATTTGAAATGATAAGTACCAGTTACAACACACATGTCACTGTTCCTTTTTACTCTTATGAATTTCTTTTTTTTTCCATGATGTTTTAATTTTGATACCAATCAGCAAAAATCCAGAGTTCCTACAGACCAGTAATATCTATGGGTCTGAACACATTTGGAAGAACAGGTGGTCTTCTAGCTTCAGGGTAAAAATCTATACTGTAAATTCACATATTTCATATATAAATGATTTTTATTTTCATATTCCCATTATTACAACTTAGGTCTGGAATAATTCCCACTTATTGTCTTGAACTCAGAAAAATTTTCCATGGTTACTCATACTGTATCTTGCCTGTGTTTCCATGCGCCATTCATTTTAGACAATGGGAATTACGTCTTTAATTGATCTCTTCTTCATTTAGCCACAAGATGAAGATCCAAACTGATCTTACTTTTTTTTCCCACCATTATATAATTGGCTTTTTGGCACAACATTGATGTAGCCCAAAAATGTTCAAACCTTTATCTAAGACACATCTGTTTAGCTTTCCAGCGTGAAACTTGACTTGATCATTTCATTTACTTATATTTTTTAGGTGTTTAATTTCCTTTAAACATTTATTCCTTCCATAAATGCTTTTTGACCTCCTGGTATATGCTGGTGGACATTCGGCTGGATACAGTTGCTTTAGAAATAAAGGGCAACACATTTTCTTTAAAAAAGTAGATAGAAAGGTTAAAAAAATTTAACATATAATGCAGTCAGTAGGGAAATGAAGATACATATAAAAATTACCTGACCTGACCTTCTTATTTATCCCTTTTAGGTCTCCTATAGGGTTTGAATTAATTTATTATGCTCAGCATGGTTTATGGTTCCACATAGACAACAGTGATTAATAGCTACACACGGTTGAAATAGGAAAGAGAAGGGGTACATGGCTGAGACGTTTCAGAAATGTCTAGAATGGTGGTGGTGGAGTGCAGCCTGCCTTTGGGACCCAGGGTCTCCTTATCCTATGTCAGTGGTGCTCCAAGTGTGTGCTAGGGACCATCACCTGGGAAGTTGTTAGAAATGCAAACACCAGTCCCCTCCCTAGACCTACTGAGCCGGAGACTGAGCCAGGACTGAGCAACTTGTGTCTAAAAGACCCTCCCTGGGGTTCAGAGGCCCACACTCTGACCTCAGTGATCACTGGTATTAATGTTGTTCCAACATCTTCCCCAGTGCACATCTCCATCTGAAAAACTATCAAATCCAGAGTCAAACCTGCCTTCGCTATAGTTATGAGGCCCAAGAACCAGCCTGCAGCCACATAGCTCCTTGAGTGGTGGGAGGTTATATCACTAGGTGACCCCTTTAGGGAGAGCCTGCCCCAGAATAACCCTTCAAGCCCTGTCTAGATTCCCCCAGCTTCCCGTGTGTTCCTATTTTGTGTCGCCAAAATCTCATAGGTAAACCAACTTAAATTATATCATATTTAGTCCTATCTAATTAGTGGTAGGATAAATAGAACACGTGAGTTCAAGGAGAGAGATAGGAATTAAGAATAAATTTAATTTTAGATATTTTCATCGAGAAGCATGCTGGTGATGTCAGTGACATGACTTTGAATCCATGAAAGGCTGTTTTCTGTGCTTGATCAATTCCATTTCTAATGCTAGCATCCTGAAAGTGTGTGACCGTCATCGGCCTGGTAATCTGCATACACCAACTTGATTTTTTACTTCCTAGAATGTTTAGCATGTACACACACCTGTACAACTATTTTGTTAATATAGAATTTACTTTTAAAATGTATTTCTAAGTTGTTTTTAAAATTTTTTAAATTTGTTTGCTTGGTAATAGGAGGACTACACACCTTAGCTTAATCAAGAAACTCTGGCTCTTCCCTGGCCTCTTAATTTTCTTCTGAGAGAAAAGGAAGGCTTGCTGTTTTCCAGCTCAAAGTAAATACACTGATCTTATTTTTTTTATTTTGTATGCCTTCTCAAAAAACAACTTTGATCACAGTGCAAATACGTCTCAAAAATTAAAATACCGGGAAGTTTTTTGTGAGCCTTTTTCTATTTATTAGGATGCTATTTAAAGTTGAAAAAAATTAGTGTAAATGCTCTCTGGAGAATATAAATGCTTCCATGGAGATAGTTGGCATTTCCTAGGAAACTCCAAAGACTATCATCTATCAATCTATCTTTCAACAAATGTTTGAGAAATGCCAACTGCATGAAAGGTCTAGATTCTAGATGGGTCGGAAGTGACACATTGATAAATACATATGAGAAGTTGGATGATGAGATTAATGATAGTTTCCTGTTGTATATCTTATTTTTAAGTTTAATTTTATTATGGTCTATTTGATGATTAAAAAACATATGTATCTAAGGTGTACAATTGGATGACTTCATGTACATGTACAATTTGAAATAATCACCAAAATCCAAACTAATCATGTATCCATCATTTTTTTCCTTCCTTCCTTCTCTCCTTTCCTCATTTTCTTTTATGTTTTCTGATGGAGGGATGGTTAAGTCATATCCTCTTAGCAATCCTCAAATTGTATAGCATACAATTTGATACTCTTTCAACCTGATGCAGGAGTGGAAAGAATCATCACCCTCATTTTTGAACAGTGAAAGCGAGACTTGAGTTTTGCAGACGAGTGACTTACCCAAGGTCGTGCATCCCTGTCCTAAGTTGGCAGAATCATGTTGAAGACAGGCCCTCAGGACTCCTGAGATAGAATTTGCTTAGAATGATTTCACATTACCCCTTATAAAACAAAACAACCACTAAAGACGGTGCTTGATGAATCTGTGAGCAATATAACTATATAGCAGAATGATGCTTTGTGGCAGTGAAAGTTTGGAAATTCCCTTATGAAGGAGAAAATGATGCATCTGGTTTGGAACCAACTTATCTACACTTGAAAGAGCCTGCTGTTGGGGGAAATGATCTCACCAGTGATAAAAGGAGGAAGTGGGTGGGGGAGGCCCACAGTAGATCAATCATCCCCACCCTTGGACTTGGACAGGCTCCCTGACACTGTCTAGCCCTGACCACTTATTTGCCTAGATTCTTGTTAGCTGTCAACACATTGATGCTAAGGAAATTCAGTTAGTTCAAGACAGCTTGTTTTTCCTCTTTTAATTTTTTTTTTAAATGTGTTCTTTTCAGATACACACGGCAGGGAGACGACGATTCTCGGTCAAGATCTCTTGAGTCTATTTTCCTTGGATGTTTTTGCTGGTTCTCATTTAAAAACAAACAAACAAACAAACAAACAAAAAAACAAGGATGTTACCTATTTATTTATTTATGCATGGGGTTAAATATTCTGGTTTTGGTCTACACAGTGAAAAATAGCATTATTGCTGAATGTCAAAACAATCAGACCTGATTACCATTCAAGTCTTACTGTGCAAAGGCAGCACATGACTGTTGCCTGGGACTCCTGAAGATCTCAATGTCTGGCTCCTTCCTTTTTCTTCAGAGCCCTGGACCTTAAACAGTAGATGGCAGTGTGAGATGGGGAATTTAAACCTTGGCAGCTGTTTGCTTGAAACTAGCCCAGGAAAAATGGCTTTTTGACTTGGAAGCATTTATGAAATGAACTTTCAGGCAGAGTTTTGTCTGGCCGCCAGGATCTAGCCCTGGAAGGTGCTGGCAGCCCACAGGTGAGCCTGCGCGAGGGCTTTGTTTGAACTGGAGCTGTTGCCCTGCTCGGAAGCAAGATGGGGTGCATTTGGGCACAATGCATTGTCACTGAGCCAAGGAAACCGCTGTTTCACCATCCAGGCAAGCCTGCACCCCAACCCGCCCCTTCCTGGGGGAGGTACACCTCCTCCTTTTCCTTTCTGGGAAATTCATGGTGTTTAAATCTATGAAATAGAGACTTTGATGTATCTAATGTATTAACGCTGCTTCAGGTTTTCAGTTAATCATCACTTTCCTTTCTATCCTAGACCTGTTAAAAATCAGAGGCTTTTTAAACGGAAAAGAAAATTAAATTTTTATGGGAGAATTGCTCAGTAAGTTTGAAAGGACACCACTCCTCGTGGCTTATCAGATATGGATTTTGTTTAGAATCTTGAATAAATTATGGAAAAGAGGACAGCACTGAAGCTGGTTTGAGTTTCTCTTCTGTTATGGGCTCTTAGCAATCGCAGTATTTTGTATCTGTGGTTTACCCAAACATGTTTCCCTCTAGAACACTTTATAACAAAGTACGTTTAAAGAAGGGAAAAATAGCTTAAAACATTTGACTCACTCAATATTTTATTTAATAGAGAAGGAATTAATAATTCTAAGAGGATGCTTGTATTGCAGGCAGTAATTACAGAATTTAAATCGGGTGCATAATCTGTGTATCCTAAGGTTGGTGATTCTTCTTCTTCTTAGACCTATGTAAAAACTCCATTTCCTTACTTTTGGATATAATTTCTAGACCTGTTAAATCTCAACTCTTGTGTAATGCAACCCACATTATTCCACAGTGTTAAGCTCCACTTTCTTCAGCCGTAAAAGTGGAAAATAGTTTTTATTTGCTTCACAGAGCCTGATATACAGTAAGTGTTGGCCATTTATAATTTATCCAGATATGCAAACTCATTAGCTATGATTGTTATTATACAGAAATAAGTGTAGGCATATTGTCAAACAAAATTGCTTTTCCTACTTTACAAAATAATTCAAAAAGATAGAGAATATTAACACTACTCTAAACCAAGCAAAATTAGGCAGGTAAATTTTCTGTTCAAAATATAATTATAGAAAAGTGCAGAAAAAATTGGAACCACTAGTAAGAACACTCATTATCATAAATATACTTAAAGTGAGAAAAATAGAGTGTTACACAAGTCTCCATATACATGGTATGTGTGTGTGTGTGTGTGTGTGTATGTGTACACACGCATGTATTTTAATACATTACTTCAACAAGCACTTTGGTTAATGAGGGGCATTTTCAGGATGTAGGGCAAATAGAAGCAGGAAAATAAAGTATGAGCAGAAGTCACACCCATCTCCTCCTTTAAGTAGGCAGGCCTTCCTTTTGTTACATGAGGCTGGGACAGAGTGTGAAAGGGTAGAAGGGAGTTTGGACTTAAAAATAGTAATCACCTTCATGAATCCAAAACCTTCCCTTGAAAAAACCGTTTAGTGAGCAGCTCGTTGTGGATTTGGTGAATGTGAACTGAGAGCAGTTGCCCCACAGGGTCGTGGTGAATTATCAAGATATTTTTTTCTGTCATAGGTGAACTTGTCATTAAATGTGGTACCCACATTTAATCCCAGTGACTCAGGAGACTGAGGCAGGAAGATCGCTAGTTTGATGACAGTTTTGGCAAATTAGCAAGACCCTGCCTCTAACAACAACAAGGATAACATTTAAAGAGATGGGGCAGTGGTCAGTGGAGAGTCCCTGGGTTCAATCTCAGTACCACACACACACACACACACACACACACACACACACACGAACCAAAAAATAACAAAAACAGAAGTTATTTTCCAACACTATCTCTTTTACTTTTTCACATTTTCTTCAAGTTGTTCATTGATTTTGCTTTTGTTAAACGTTAACTTTGCTAAGGTCCAGTTTCTTCTCCTGATTCTTCCAAGATTTGAGATCTTGGGCAATTTGCTGAACATCTGTGTTCTTGCCTGCAAAACAACAACAACAACAAAAGAATGATAACATCTCAGGTGACTGTGAGATGAAAGTAGTTAATACATATAACACCCTTTAGCTCAGTGTTGGGCACAGAGTACGTTTTCATTCAATAGGCAGCCAGAGTTAAAAAAAAAAAAAAGGATGCTTTGACAGTTAGAGAATTAGAAAACTATTGCATATTTGACTAAAAGCAGCTCAAAATTCATTATCTTCCTCCCCTCTTTTTATACTTGAGGAACATCAAGCTAGAAGATTTAAGTAAAGCTTGGTAATATGGAATGAATTAGTCAGAGGCCTTTAATGATAAAGATTGACTCACACAATTATGGACACTGAGAAATCTCAAGATCTGCAGTCACAAGCTGGAATCCAAGATTGCTGCTGGGTAGCTCTGGTAAGAAGTTTGGCAGGCTCAGCACCCAGGGAGAGCCCATGTTTCAGTTGAACCTGAAGCAAGAGAAGACTGACAATGTCACTGAAAGCAGTCAGGCAGGAGGAGTGCCTATTACTAACAGGAGGACTAGCCTATTCAGGCCTTCCACTGATTGGATAAGGCCCACCCACTTGGCGGGGGGCAACCTGATTCACTCGGTCTATAAATTCAAATATTATCTCATCTAAAGATATTCTCACAGGAACACTCAGAATTATATTTGTTCAAATGTTGGGACCCCCTTGACCCTGTCAGGTTGACATATAAAATTGATCATCACACTGATATTTATGTTGACATTTAAGCTTCCAAAATAGTCAAAGAAAATTTGACAGGACTTTGTTGTCCTATTTGCTAAAGTATAACATTTGTATTTTATCTTAAACAAGTTTAGGCTTTTCTTTTGCTTCAGATAAATTCACATTCTTCAGGTATCACAATGAATGCTGTTCTATCAATACCTTCCTAGGGTTTTGCTGGGGTAATGTGGACTTGAAACCAAGTAGATCCACATGCAGAGGGATTTCCTACAAGAACCCTATTTGTGGCAGGGCATGGTGGTGCATACCTGTAATCTCAGTGTCTGGGGAGGCTGAGGCAGGAGAATCATGAGTTCAAAGCCAGCCTCAGCAATTTTAATGAGGCTCTAAGCAACTTAGAAAGACCCTGTCTGTAAATTTAAAAAAATACATATTAAAAAGGGCTGGGGATGTGGCTTGCTCAGTAGTTAAGCACCCCTGAGTTCAATCTCCTGTACAAAAACCCACACACCCGTATTTGAAATTTCCTGGTATTGTCTCTGCCTTTAAAGCAGAGTAAGGAGGGCACAACCTTTACCTTTTTCTCTGCCTTATGGAAAACTAGAAATTGTGACCTGTCTTGAGAGAACTCTGGGATGAGAGCTCAGAGAAACCATAAATCTCATCACCTGGATTTGAGAACCCATTTGACAGTGGGGAATGGGGAGAAGGGGTGTGTTCAGCTTTGCCAAAGGAAATGCACTGTGGTGACATTGGGCTCTAGAAGTATAAGTTAGGGACAAAAATCAGTAGGGGATGTATGATGAATTACCAGAGCTAACAGGTGATCAATGTTATTCATCACAAGACCAGAGAACATAACCCAGGGGCCTTGGTCGCACCTCAGGGCAGTGAACACAGCTCCAGATTCTTTAAGGGGAAGGAATCCAATGTCCTAACAGAGGTTGACTTGCTTGGCAAGAGTGGAGGCCAAGTTCTACACCAGGCTTTTCTGAATATCTTCTTTTCAACCCTGTGGGTGTTGGGCTATATTCTGTCAGTGTCTTCAGACTGAAAGAGTTTTTAATTATTAATTCTTTTCCCATGTTATCATTCCTACTGGTAATAAAAATGAATTGTATACCTACATTAACACATTTCTTGGCATTTTGGAGTTTTGATCATGTATCTACTTAGTAGGAAGACTTATTGTCAGAATACATATAGAAATGTATTTAAAAGGTTTAAATACATTTATCTAATGAGTCATAGTTCTTTAAACCTATTGGGAATATTCTTGCTATATTTTCTGTAACTTTATTTTTGATCCTTGTTCATTTGATATTTATTGTTTTTATCTTGTGGGTCTCACTAACAATACATAATCAAAATTGGAATCCATTTTAATAATGAACAGAGACAGTAAATTCTTAGATTGTTAAAACACTTTAGAAAATCATTTCATTATTTTGAATACTTTTAAAGTACAATTATTTCAACTGAGATAATGATAAAGTAATGATACCACTGTGAATGATTCCTATAAAATCCATTTGAATTTTTTACCAATATCTATCTAGGTACTTAAATTTAATTCCATCAGTTAAATATATACATATAAACATGTTTGAATATATAGAATGAAATGGTAAATGTAAGATATTATATAGACATTTATTAAAATACACTGCTTTAGGATTTTCAGAGTGTTTAAATACTCTCACATGTGTTTATTGCATGCTTGAGATAAGAGTCATTTATTTTTTCCAAACTCTACCCTATGAAACTGAGTAAAAGACATTGTTCCTGCCTTTAAGGGGCTCATATTCCACTACTGCAGACAGAGGAGTAAGGAAATAATTGAGATGTAAGAAGACTGGTATGATAATAGATGCAGAAATACAGTTCTTCCCAAGCAGAGGAGGAAGCCATAAATTCTGTGTGGTGCAGTGGTCTTGAGTCAAGGAAGCCTCTGAAGGCAATTTAGTATCCTGAGCTAAAGTAGCAAAACTGAGGAGTTACCCAGGAGGAACAATTGGGGAAAAAAAAAATTCCAGGGAGAAGAATCAGCAGGGATGTAGAGGTATTGGAAGAATTAAAATTTGGAAACAAAAGGGGAATCAAGATTCAAATCTGGAAAACAAGTACCAGAGCCAGAGAGTAGAAGGCCTTAGTCAAGATACTGTTGAATTTCCTATGGGAAATGGGCATCCAGGGGTGGCTGAATCTCATTTATCATCTTGCTACTTAAAGAAGGTAGGAAATGCAAACAATCTCACGTTTACCAAAGGTCACCCAGTTAAAGAACTATCCAGCTCAGTGCTGGTCTTCTAGTTCACCATCCTGTGTAGATCCATTATCTCAGAATGCTGGGCTGACTTGAATTAGTGTTCCAGTGAGTCAAATAATGAACAAGAGTGGGATGGAAAGACCAGATTTCTGCTGCTGTACCTTCAGTTTCAAAAACAGCACCAAGTTCCAAACTGTTGTAACCAACAAATAACAAACATTTTATTGGGCAGTTCCCAAGTATCAGATACTTTTCAAATTCTTTCACATGGATTAGAGGATTAAAGCACACACTCTTAGAGGATCACATTACATTTTTGATGCAGTATTTTAAAAATTATTGCTAGTCAAGGAAAAGGTAATATGATCTTGAAGGTTCTGGAGAATTTCATCTAATGTGCTCAAATGACACATTTTGATGAGAAGAGATTTAGAGAATGAGGGAATGGGTTTGTCTTCAAATATTTGAAAACCTATCAGGTAAAAGAATGGACCTATTTTTTTGAGAATAACTTACAGAAAGTTTACCTGGGGTCAATGGGAGTGTATTATGAAGAGTTCTGATTTGACTCATATATAAAAACCATTTTCTGACAATTTGATTTTACCAACAATAAAACAGGTTGGTTTAGGATGAGACAAGCTCCCATTTACCCACGATATTTACCCAAGAGCTAGAGGGTCATGAATCCTTTAGGAAAAGATCGATTCCTTCCTTCCTTCCTTCCTTCCTTTCTTCCTTCCTTTTCTCCATTTGATATTGGGGACTAATACCAGGAGCACTCTATCATTGAGGTACACTCCAGCCCTTTTTATTTTATTTTGAGACAGGGTCCAGCTAAGTTGCTAAGGCTGTCTTTGAATCTGTGATGCTCCTGCCTCTGACTCCCGAGTAGCTGGGGTTACAGGTGTGTGCCACTCTGATCAGCCATATTCATTCTTTGAAAGTCAGATTGAATGATGTCATACCAATGGCTCTGTGAGACCAGTTGGAATTTTCAAGAGAGGCATACACCCATACGTTAGTCCCCAATATGTTTGAAAGCACCTGGCCTGTTTCTAATCAGTTGGAACATCCGTTAAAGCGGGGGAGGGGGCTCGTTGTCCTTTTTTCCATGTCCTTTCCAAGTCAAAGCAGATTATTCATAGTTTCCTATACTGTCTGTTCTTCTGTTTATGAGGAATGACTCAAAGGAAGGTTTGCTTTAATTCAAAACAAGCAGATTGCTGTGTGTGGAATGGGCTGCCCATGCTTAGATGGGGCCCAAGAGTGCTCACTGGTCCTCAAAGATGCTCATCAGGTGTTGCTTTATCTGAACACCTGGTGATTCGGGCCAGGAACTCTGGCTACAGACTTTCAGATCACTCTATGGATGGATTATAAATTTTCCAGGAAAAAAAAGTCATTATAAGGCACCCAGAGAAACTGATAATTTAGCAAACCATTAAATTGCAGAGTGGAGTCTCTGGCTTGGGATATTCATCGCAGGACAATTACACCTCTGAAGCAGGAGCCCCTCTTGGGGGAGGCTCTGCCTCTAGATGACATAGCTCTGTTTTTCTGAGGAGATACACAAACTAAGGGCTATGAAACATTAAGTTTGGAGGACACTTTTGTTCTATCTCCTCTTTACTCATTTGAAATGTGATGGACATACCTAACCTGCTCCCATTCCTGGATAAAGGGAATTAAAGATAAAAAAAACCCTGTAATCATTAAATGATGTGGATGCCTGAGAGGGTGACCCTGGCTGGACACCCGTCCTTCTGTTCTCCACCACACTGTTGAATGTAGAACTGAGACGTTCTAATCAGACCTGCTAAAGCTCAAATACTGGTGATTTTGTTCTTTTACTGGTAGAAAGTAGAAGAGAATTCAATTGTCTTGGAGCTAGAGGGTTTAAGGCCAGCTGGTGGAGTGAAGGTCCCCATCTTCTTTGGTACATTGGACAAGCAGCGCTGGAACATCATTCATGGTTTTCTTGACATGGGAACTAAATTGTTAGGTGAGAAAATTTTTAATTCTTGAATGTCTTTCTTCTAATATTCTAAGCAGGGTTTACAGAGGAAAAAATAGGCTTTCAATATTGGGGATTTACAAAAATTTGAATAAGATTTTTATTTGGATTCATTTATATTCAAAACCAGAAACTAAAGCTCTATATCTTTAAAGCAATGGGTTTATTATGCCATGGATTGCATCAAAGGTTTATAGGTGGAGTTGTAAAAAGACTTATCTTTGGCTACTATGTTACAAAATGAGCAATCTTTTAAAACATATGTTTTCTGAGCAGTATTTCTATACACATAATCTTCACCTGTTTGTTCCTACAAATAAGCTGCTTCATTTTAAAATGTTATGTGGTAAATCCCTAGCTTTCTATTCTAGAAAGGGTCTGGTAATAAGTTTATCCTCTCCTTTTGGGGAAAGGAGAATATTCTTTCCTGAGTCCAATTTCGCTGAAGTTCAAGATTGTTAGCAAATAGTGGAGTGGCTACAGCCTTGGGCATGGATTCCGTATACATGGGTTCCAATGTCCTCTCTGCCACTAACAGCCTGGGTAACAGGATACAAATCACTACCTTGATGGGCTAGGTTTTCCTTTCTTTTCTTTCTTTCTTTTTTTTTGTTTTTCATCAGTAAGAATTGAAAAGTGGTTTCTAATCTCCCTGCAAACCCTAATGTCTATGTTATTATATTGACAATATCTTCAGAATCTTACGCTTGAATAGAATGTATTATATGACATTTAGGGCAATAAAAAGAAAGAAGGATATAGCTATCCCTAAGTCATATTTAAACATATACTGCCTCTCCTAGTGGAAAAATAATATCAAAGTAATTTACATATGGAAATATAGCTTCACAAGATTTTTGTTTGTTTTGTGGATTTTTTCTCAAAACCATTTTTAGCAAAACGTTCTGGTTAAAAAGAAATGGGGAAAGGTCAGTATCCTTTTAGAATATGTCATTTGTCTAAGTTCTGGCCAAGAGTTGATGATTTCTTGAGGTTTTCTGCTTTTGCTGCTTTTAGAGATTTTTGTTGACTTATTTATTTTAGGTTTATTCTCCTAGGCTTTTCTTCCTGGGGAGAAAAAAAGAAATCAAAAGGAATAGATAATTATCTAGGTAACAAATTCCCATTCTTCTAAATGCTGTAATAGATTATTTTGCATCCTTTCCTTATTCAAATATACCTTTGGATCTACCTTGAAGCTCTTTGTTTGTTCTGCTTTCAGCCCAAATTATCATTTAATATCAATGGCAGAGCCCCTCTACCCCAACCCCTTGGAGGAAGTTGGTGTGTAAATGTTGCAGCAATCACGTGCATTAAGCTGTAGATGCTGAACCTGAGAAGCACCTAACAATTTCTAGCCCTTGGGGACTTTTTCTGGCCTTCCTCTGTGACTTTGTTTCCTCTTGAATTTAAGTCATGCTCTTTCTATTTCCATATCCTGATTCCTCTTTGAGAGTCAATTGATGCGCAGATGCTTAGGCTCATTTGCAAACCCAAGGATCACCTGTGGGATGAGATGTGCCTGCATCACCTGGCTTTCTGTCATCCTCACCCAGTGTTGCCACCAACACCCTGTTTCTCTGCCTTCACTCTCCCTGATTCACTCCAAGTTCACATTCCTGCTCACTGCATCTGTTTTTACTACTTGGAAAAGAACAAAGTAATCGTTCTGATCCCCATAGGGGTCAATTACCTTTCCTTGGTTCACCATCACATATTTCATCTCCAACCCAAGCTGCCATTTTGCACGTGGCTTGTTCAATTGCAAAAGGGGAAGGGTGGGTGGACTGGCGTCAGAGGGGAAGCAAATATTTTGAATAGATTTATACAAATCCATCAGTGCACCTGGAAAAACTGTATAGCAGAATAGACAGAGCATAGGTATTAGAATTAGAAACCAGCATTTGAATGTAGGCTTTGAAACACATTAACTGTTTGCCCTTAGGAAATTTTGTAACTACTATTAAGAACTTGTTTTTTTATGTATAAAATATACATAGTAATAAAAATATTATTGGATTACTGTATTAAACAAAGAAAATAGATAATATATCGAAAGTCCCTAGAACTTGAGAAGGGCACTAAATAAATCATATCAATTAGTGTTGTTGATGCTGTAATAAGTTAGTCATATTCCTTTATTCATGAGAAAATAGTTTCATCCTCAAAGCAATTTGACAATCATTCACTAAACACTATGCAGATTCTCTAGTCTGGGTAGGGAATATAAAAGTGGAATGAATTATAACTTTTAATCTTCCTGACATCGTCTGCTCTGAAAAATCCAGTATTTTAGCAAGATATTCAAAGCTTTGTTAATTTGTTCTCAGCCAGTTTTCCAGCCTCCACTCCCACCCCCCAAGATAGTTTGCTTTCAAAGGGGGGATTCTCATATACATGTGATTCCTTGTGTTTTGGGGGGCTGAAGATGGGTCAGAAGGAGGCAAATTCTAACTCACTGTAAGACCTAACATAAATGGAACTTTCCCTCTGCATTCTTTCTTGACCTGCCCTTCTATGCCATCCTCACAAGAAGAATGGTTTACATCAGATACACAGCATTGCAAGCCCTTCATAAATTTTGCTCCCCTGCTTTGTGTCTCTCTAATCTGTCCCTGCTGTAAATTTCAGCTAGCAAGATCTCTATCTCAAAAAACCTACCTACAAGAAGCAAGAAGATAATTCAAGCTCCATTACAGATGTTCCTATATTTACATAGGGTTATACCTGGATAAACAGATCGTTAGTTTAAAATATAATTATAAGTTGAACATGCATTGCATACACTTCATCTACCAAACACACTGGCTTTGCAGAAGCACTCTGTAGAGTGCCAGTTGTTTTCCCCAGTGACCACAGGGCTGGCTGCTAGGGAGCTGCAGCTCACTGCCATTGCTCAGCGTCACCAGAGAGAATCGGAAGTGCATTTGGCTAGCCCAGGAAGAGGTCTAAGTTAAAATTCTAAATACAAATTCTACTACTGTATTGTTTTTGCACAACTATGAGACTTCTTCAGTTGAATCATGATTAAGTCAGGGATGGTCTATAATTTTTTTCTTTGACTTGGACAAGTTCAGAATCTGGTTTTTTTTTTTTTTTTGTCTGTAAATGGAAGTTGTCAATGAGGTATATAACTGAGCAGATCTTTTGTATAAAGCTTTGGCATATAACAGGAGATGGCTTTTAAAACATGATCATAGTGCTCCATCTCCTCCTATAAAAGACGTCTCCTTTTTGATTCTCTAACTGGGATTTATAGGTCTAATGATATACCTCCCATCTCATGGAAACCTAAAGCTACAGGCTGCAGTGAAGAGTTACAATACAAGATAACAAAATAAAGGATAAAGCAGACCGATTGATTATTCCAGTTCATTATGATAGAAATTTCAGGACAAGGTTCCAACACAACAAGAAAGGAACACAGCGTTCTTCATTCTGGCTGGTGAGTTTTATGGTTCTGTTTGGCTTTTGGAGAGTAAAACTGCTAATCTATTGGAAGAATGAGTCCAAATGGAGAAATGAGGGAAATATTTGTTTAAAAAAAAAAAAGTAAATTTGAGCCGAGATGTTAAATACAGAGTTTGTGTCTGGGTCTGAGGTGCCTGGTTCAAGCATTTGAATGGGGTCCTGCATTTTAGGAGATCACATGTCTTTCTTATAAATGGAGTGAACTGCAAGGTGTGGGGATCTAAAAACCTCTGGTAGTTTTCAGTTGCATGCTTTTCATCAAAGGATTGGAGTTGATTCAATTAATATGGCCCCCCACTGAGTTCCATTTTCATCTGAACCCACGTGGCAAAGCTGTAAATGATACGTGCAAATAAGGATTTATCTCTGGGGAAAGGCTTCTTCACAGCAGCGCCTGCTCTCGCTCTGTGAGCTGCGAACCCTGTGCTGAGCTGGGTTTCGGGGCTGTGACCCCAAGAAAGGGCACTCGTCTTGTCTTTTTCAATGTTAGTGTCAAAATATTCCACTTTCCAAATATTTGAAGAACAAGATGAGACTGTGAGTGATGGACTTCTGTTAAAAATCAAAAGAGAGATTGTCTATTTTAAGAATTCTGCAGAAAGCATATACTGTTCTCTTAATTTGGGTGGAGGGGATGCATCAGAATGTCTGTTGACTCAGGTGCCATCAGACCCAAGCAAACGTCTTACACTCAGCTCAAATTGTTGTAGCTATTGTATTTCGATTAAAATTAAATTTCACAAAAAAATGAAGTTAGAGTGGATTTTACCTCAAAATGATTCATTTCTCTCTATGGAAAAATATTTGTCAAGACTCAGATAAGATTTTACATTAGTTTTGTAAACAAAGAAAATGTAACGCCAAATGAATATTTTTTATATGGTTCATGAGTCTTTAATTTCTTTGGTTTTAGGCAGTACATCTAATCATGACATAGAGCCTCCTGAGAGTCAGTGTGCATTTGGGTTTTTTTGCATTTGTAATCTGAAATATCACAGTCATGTAGAAATTTCACTGGGGGCCAATGTCTGTCTAAAGCATCAATTCAGATTTGCCACTGAATTTAAGGTGAGAAAGCATTTTGACACACAGTGTATATGATAATGGGCTCTAGGACAGGCAAATTAAGGCTCAAACTCAGTTCTGTTCCTAGGGAACTCTGCTATCTTGATAAGGTTCCTTATCTTCTCTGGTCTTCACCTTGACCATCATAAATGGGCATTCTGATGCTACCTTGCTGGGTGATTTTGAGAATTACGTATTTTATGAAGCTTAAGTATCCTCAAACACTACCTGGCCCATAGAAACAACTTCTGAGTTACAGGGTGGTCTTTGAACCAGCAGCATGAGCTTTACTTGAAAAATTGTTAGAAGTGCCAGTTCTCCACCCTACATCAGACCTACTGAAACAGAAATCTGGAGCGGGGTCCAAATCTTTTCATTTTAACAAAACTCCCAGATGATTATGATGCACACTCAAGTTTGAGACACCTACAGTGTGTGGTGAACTGTATGAGGACATTTATGTTTAATGTTCAACGGTGATGTTGAGTTATCCCAGGAACTTGGTATATGAGGTGGCTCGTATTTTAAACGTGTCGAAATGGGAAGAACAATATTCCTTATATAATCTTCAGTGATGGATAAATGTAACTAAGGATTATTAATAGTTTAATTACCTTCAGAGGTGTTGTACATTATATATCTTGTTTAATGCTTACAATAACTTCAAAAGAGAGGTGCTGTTGCCAATCATGTTGTTCTAAGCAAGGAATGAGGATTATTGAAGCTGCCTCCACAAAAACGTCATAGAACTGAGCTTCAGACCCAAGTTTCAGAAACCTCATAGTTTGTGACACTGACCATCACAATGTTTTATTTTGATAGGATTGATGAACAGACATTCACAACTATGTTCCAATAACACACACACACGCACACACACGCACACAAACATGTATGCACATGCACATGAAGGTATGTATCACTTCCACAGGTGGTCTTCTGTGAACATCCTCCCTGTCTTCTTCCTTATTCTGGGCCACATAAACCTTTCTCACCTTCCCTCTGGAATTGATCACTATTTGTATTGTATATGAGTATTTACACCCACAGACACTCACAAACACACAGGTATATATGGATATCAATTTCATGAGGGTAGAAATCACATCCGTCTTACTCATCTTTTGTAGCCCTGTGCTTACAACAGTCCCTGACCCATCATTTGAACCTTGTAATTGCTAATTGAATGATGAATGAATGAATGAATGAATGAATCTCTATTAGTGCTGGGAAAAATTTCATCCTCACAGTTCTAGAAACTAGATTCTTTTTTTCTAGTTCTAGTGAGCTGAAGAAATGATGGCTAACCCTTTTTATTTATTTATTTTTTAAATTAAATTATTTATTTATTCTAATTTGTTATACTTGATGACAGAATGCAATTCATTTCATATTACACATATAGAGCACATTTTTTCAAGTCCCTGTTGTACACAAAGTATTTTCACACTATTCATGTCTTTAGCCATGTACTGAGGGTAATGATGTCTAACTCATTCCTACCCCGTTGAACCCTCCCTTCCCCTCCTCCCCTTTACCCTATCTAAAGTTGCTAACTCTTTATTTGGAAGGCAGATGCATTCACTTTTGCAGTTTTCTTAATATTAATTGATCAACAAGTGTAGAAGTCATGGGATCGATGTGACATTTCATTTAACTGTCAATCATATAGACGTAAATTTTTAAGTTGAAGAAGACTATGGAGAACAACTAATCTCTGTGCACATTGGGAATTTGGGCGAAGGGGTTAAGTGATTGTTTATGGTTAAATGCAGGTTAGAGGCTGGACAGAAAGTGAGGCAGGAAGTCAAGTTTGGCTGATATCTGGGCAGCTTTTTTCTTACCCAAGAGAAAACGCACCAGCTGTGACTGAGTAGGTCATGCAGCATCTGCAAGGCCTTATGGTCTCCACCCTTCCATAACATCATGTTGAATATTCTGGAAAAATTTACATGGGATATTCTTCTAAACTGACTTTGCCACTAACAAATTGCACAATCGTCAGTAAGTTACTTTAACATTGTGCCTCAGTTTCCTCATCTCTAAGTTTTTGGGGAAAATAATGTCTACTCCTCAAGCTAATTATGAGGATTGAAAGAGATAAAACAAAACAGTGCCTGACAGATAATAAGTGCCTTATAACTGTCAGCAATTCTCTTACTCATGAGATTGGGGGAAAGAAACTTTGTTATAGGACATTTTCTTTAGAGTTGGAGTGATCAATGGCTAAAGTAAAAAGCCAGCTGAATGGTGAAGTTTGCATAGAACTCAGGTAAACAGTATCTTTATTCAGATAAGCAACGTCTTCCCAATTCTCCTCCATGAGTAGACGAGAAGGTAATATTTTTATGATTTACCTCCTCTTGACTTTTATGAGTTGGGAGTATTAGCTCATATTATTTATTGAATATTTCTGGCCTAGGCAAAATGGACTAAGCCCAATAAAGCTGAGGAGATGGAGTGACAAAAGTTCTTACCAAGAGTTTTGGGTTGTAACTACATATTCCATTTAAAATAATCAGTCCACTTTAAAGGAAGCCATTTGACTGACATTATGTACTTGACACCTGGGGAAGAGAAGTTCAATGACTTTTTAGGTAAGTACATCATTGTCTATGATGAGGAATGTAAATGAAGGTGAAGGCTGTTTGAGAAAATTGATATGGTTCTGAAAATTTATGTAAATATAATCTTTAAAAAAATATTAAAATTCTAATATACCTGTGAAGCTATTTACTTACTAAAAATCAGTAAAAGTACATGCTGCTAGTCTTCTCTTCACTCTAGAGCTAAATCTAATTTAATTTTAAAGATGAAAGTACCCTATGGAGAGTATGCCTAGCCTATACATGCAGTATACATATTACGTACTGAGCTGTCTATGCAAACACACCTACATATTTACATATATACATTTGATGCATTTGTATCATATTTTAAAAAATGTATCATGTCCATTGCAAAATAAATTGCTAAACTGACCTGAGGCAATGGGTTTATGTTATTCACTGATCACTAAGCAGATTTACAGCAGACATAACAGATTGATCAGGTTGAATTGGCAGGAAACAGGCTAAAGCACTCGGGTGGCATTTGCCACTGCCGTTATATTCTCCTAATTACAGGATTTTAACTATTTAAGCCATTTGCAGGATGGTCAATAAAGGCATTCACATCAGGACTTATTCAAAAATGAGAAGTGTATTTGGAGCATAGCATGGTTGGTCAGAATCTGGCATGATTTTTTTTTTTCTTTTAAAAACAAAGAGACAAATCGGGTTTGCTTGTTTGTTTATGTTTTGACGCTGGGTAGACACTTGATTTTCTTTTGAGAATCCAGGAAAATAACACACTCATTTTTATAGGCAGGTCAAGTTTACTTTCAAGATAAAGAGAAAAGACCTACGTTTGAAGGCTGAGCTTGGCTGCCAAGGCACAAAACAAGAACTTGAGAATTGGTTCTGCAGCTTTTTTTTTCTTTTTTTTTTTTTTTTAGCAGAAATTGTCAATTACCCATAATTAATATTTACTGAGGACTCGAGGGGTTGCATCAGGTCTGAAGGAATGTCAAACACACCCACAAAAAGTTATGTTATTTCAAGTTAAATATAGATTTGACTGCAGTGTTTTCCCACTAGGACCATATTTTTTCATTCCTTTAGAAATCTTGTTATATATTTTTAAAGAAGGGTCGGCCATATATTCTTTAACTTGTTTCTTTTTTTTTTTTTTACTTCTCCCTGAGGCAAAAAGAAGCAGCGACGACAAAAATAAAAGTTTTTATGATCCTGCTGAATCAAGACACTAAAACATGAGTTAAATGAAGAGGCGTGGTGGTTTTAATGAAGAAAAATAAAACAATTTAAGCGTTGCCAGGTGGAAAATGAGACAATCTCTTTACATGGAATGTGTAGAAGGGGAGGAGGCTCATGGATGCTGGGAAGGCAGTTTCCAATGTCAGGAATTTTTTGCCATGGTCTTTGATCTGCAGTCCAATTTTAGTCTTGGTCTAAAAGGGGAAAAAAAATGAAGAGGAAAACTATTACTTGCTTTAATGAAAAAAGTCTCAGTGAACCAAGACTAACTATGGGAAAAACAAGCCAGGAAAAAGGGTGTTGATTCACAAAAGCAAGCAAATCTTAAAAACAAAAATCAAAGCAATACAAAAATCCGCTCCCCCCACCCCCTGCTACAAACCAATCCTTGAATAGCTTCACCATTAAATACTTCATGTACTGTCCATCCAATGTCACATGATTTTGGCTTCGTCTGAGTGTCTTTTCAATGAGTACGACCTTCTGTGTTTTGAAGGAGTAGCCATTGGTTCTATCTGCAACCTTTATTAGTCCCTGACTTCAATTTCTACAATCATGGAAGGAATCCTCTGCTGCATTCAAGAATATACTATTTTTTTAACATTCTGTGGATCTTGGTTGATAGAAGATTTTGTTCTGACATAAAAGACGTGTTAGAACTGGAAATAAATCTTAGGTTTCTGATTCCGGTGTAAGAAGTAGATAAACATTGCTACCATAGCAAATCCGGTAAGGGAAAGAGATCACATATTTTTTTAAACATGCTAAGACTCATAATAATTAAAAATAGTAAGTAAATGGGCTTTGGATGCAGCTGTGTGATAGAGAAGTTGCCTGACATTCATGAAGCCTTGGGTTCAATCTCCACCAAAGCAAAAAAAAAAAAAAAAGGAAGCAAACAATACATTTTTTTTTTAACAATAATTGTTACTTGAAAGTATATACTTAGATAAATGACTAATACTATTAAATATTATTTTCTTTGGAATCTAAAGACATACTTAGTTGCTTTGATGACTATTTTGCTTATTTGAATCAACAGAATAGATATTGTGATGCTAGTTTCATCAAGGGATGGAGTGGGGAGCTTTGTGTGTGATCTTTGCAATTTGTTTCTTTACGACTTGTGGAGCTGGACGTCTCTGCTGCCATCTTTTGTAATCTTGTTGCTGTTTCACATCACTGCAGTTATCATGACCCAGGAAGGCTGGATGCTTGAGAAGAGGTTTGTTTCTCCCATATTCCATTCACAAATCCTCGTTTTCCCATTTTACTATTTAGCATCAAAGTTTGTCTCTTGGCCTCCAGAGGAACAATTTGGTAGGACCTATGTCACGATGAGAAATTCCTATAGGTCTAAAGTGGTCCATTTTTCTTGGTTTTATCTGAGAGCTGGGTGTCGTGTCGTTTCTCCTTTCAGTTTACTGTAGAAATATGCTCAAGAGTCTACTCCTCATCAGTTCTTCAGGTATTATTTTTCTGTTCTTTTCCAAAGAAAACTTCAATTTCTACAATTAAAAATAATAGCAAATTTGCTGTTTGCAAATTTCCTGACTCTGCGTATGAAAATTCTATTATACCCATTTGTAAAGAAAAGGTTCCCACCTTACCCACGCTCGGATCTATACTGCCATCAAAGTAGAAAACCTTCCTCTAACACAGTTACACGGTTTGCAGTCTCTTTTTTCATGTTATTTTTGAGGTTGTAGTTGTTTATCTTCAGGCAGATTCCAGAGTCCGCTCTCACTTCTCTGAATACTCATAGGTTCACTCTAAACAACATAATGTCATTTTCCCTGAACGTCAATAAATCTGATATATTTTGACTATTTATCTCACAGGCAATAAAGATCCTTTGACAAAGTGCATTTCATGAATTAGCTCAAATTACATTTGGGCTCCTTTAGAGCTTCAGAGAAAGGTGCCAAACATTTGATACAACACGACATTCTATTTAACTTCAGGGGAGAACAGAACTTCTGATTCTCTCATTAAAAGAAAAGATAAAAAAGTCTGTTTTGTTAAAAAAAAATCTTCAGGCCATTTATTTTAATTTATCCGTCACTTTTATTAAAGCATTTCAAGGTGATGTATGTTTCCTGAAGTTTAGGTATGAATCAAAATGAGTCAATATGTCTAAAATGCACATACTTCATTTTTTGAGATCGTTTATTGTCCACTATTGATTATGAAGTATTAAAATGAACATGAAAAATCATGAAATACTGCTATAAGCCTTGGCTGCAGCACATTTTACCTTAATTCCTTTTATCTGTCTTCTTTTCCACTTACTAGATGTTTTCTGCCTCCCACAAAACATTTTAGCTCATAGTAAGGATAAGTAAAGTTACCTGCCAGTTGGAAAAATTAAAACTTGATCTCATTATGATTTCAGTACAGAAGAGTTGTTAGTCAGCTTCAATTACTGTAATAAAATACCTATGCTGATCAACTTGTAAAGATGAAAGGTTTATTTTTGGCTCAGTTTGGGAAGTTGCGGTCCATGCTTCTTTTGGACCTGTGATGGAATATCATGGAAGACCAAAGTTGCTTATGTCCTGGCTAGGATCTGAAGAAAGAGGAAGATCATGCCCCAAATGCTGAAGACCCCTGACTATCACAACCTTTTGAAGGTTCCTCCACCACCTCACAATGCCAGTCTGGTGACTAAGGCTTTAAAACATGGGCCTTTGGATGATGTTGCAGACCAAAGTATAGCAAGGGCTTAATAGCTTCTCCCACCCAGCTTTTCCTGTATCTGACTGTTAAGGTTTGGTTATAAGAAGTTCTCTTACGAGTAAAGCTCTGAATATGGGGGAGGTATGCATTGTTCAGCCAATTTATTGAGTTTTCTTGTGTGTATTTTTCCTAATAACTAGAGCCCTCGAACCAAAACATTAGCCAATGGCATTTCTTGGGAAAGAGGAATTCAAAAATGTGTTCTCTTGTGATGTTTGTCTGCACTCTTTAGAGTTCACAGGACTTTTATAATCAGTACTTTCCTTCTTCTGTCATCATGATCCTCAAATATATTGACAGTAATGGACTAGCAAACTTGTATATGAGTCAGCCTGTTCTTCTAAACTTTGCAAAAAAGTAAGCATAAAAATCTTGACTGGTTTTATTACAGTTTACTCAAATGGGATGCTGTTTTTCTTTTCCTCAAGAAGCTAATAAAAATTTGTTGGGCATCTACCCTGTGGAAATCACTGTGCTTGTTACTGCAGAGGAATTTGGGTTGATGCCATCTCTGGTTCCACCTGTCATCCACTTTCCTGCATATGGGGGTCTCTGCATTTTACACTGTGACTGTGACTGAGGACAGTCCCTCTATGCTGGGAAGAATAAGTCAGTCATTTGTGCACAGGCTTTATCTGGATTAAGAGTTCTGTTTAAAAAGAACACATTCCACAGTTGGGAATAGCTAGATATTCTCACCATCTTTACATCCTTGCATGCCATTTTTATGAAAACCACCGTCTGCAAAGCTTGCATTCAGGGGCATTTTCCAGGTCACTAGTAAGATTGAATGTGATTATGAGGGAGTCTCTGGGGACCTTTGCCACAATTTCTTGCTGATTTCTTTCTGGTATAAATATTATTGAACAAATTGGTTAGCTGTTTTTCTTTTTCTGTTATCTGGAAGAGTTTACTCAGAAAAGGCTTATTTCTTTCTTAAATGTTGGAATGAATTCACAGGTGAAGGCTTCTTCTCAGCCGGGATACTTCCTTTGGTGAAGTATTTTAGTAGGAGCCTCAAATTTTTAGCCAAATACAAACTGTCACTTATTCTTCTGTTATTTTCAGGAATCTGTTTTATCAAAAATTTCAAATTCAGTGGCACATAGGATACTGACTCATATTCTGTAGTATATTTTTAATATTCATAGGATTGTTGTGACATACCGTTTTTTTATTCTGGCATTTCTTTAATTTATTTTCTTGTGTATTCTATTGCATTTATTTTATATTTATATATTTAGTATTTTTATATATTAGTTTTATATTTATGTTTTTATATTATTTTTTGTTTTACATATTTTACATATACATTAGCAGAGCAAAGAAAAATCGATTATCTAAATATCTATATTAACAATCCTTACAAAGTATACACCTGAAATATATACATATATAAATACATGCAATATTAACACACACATATATATATAAATATATACATATAAATATATGTAATATAAATATATATTTTATATATATATATATATATATATATATATATATATATATATACATCTATATGCATATATGTGTGAATACATATATTTATATAGGTTTACCCACACACACACATAGAGAGTGTGCACTTGTGTCAGGCAAGGGGAACTTTTACTGGTTCCAATCAAGGATTGCATTGCCTTGAGTACAACTTCAGTTTTTCTCAGGCTCCTTTTAACTCTGGTTCTCAGTCTCCAAGGAGAAGTCCCCAGAGATTGGGGGATTAACTAAGGTCCCAACCCATTGATGGGTTCTGAAACTCTAACATTTATTTTCTAAGTGCTACACAATTGCTGAGATTTCAGTTCTGATGCTTTGCTTCTTTGCCTCTTGCCTCACAGCTGAAGAATTTGGTAAAGGCCTTGAGGGGAAAACCCCAGGAGTCAGGCTCACGGCATTATCTGTTTTGGTCTTCGGATCTCAGCTGCTTCGGAGACTTGGAATTCCAATGTTTGTCCCTTTATTGCTGGGAGGAGGACAGAACGTCAGCTGGCCTTTCAGCCTCCTGTCCTAGGTCTTGCACTCAGATTTTTAACATTTCACCTAAGGCCCCAAATCAGCAAATGCCCCAAGGGAAACGTGGGTCAAAGAAGTTTCTAGTCCCTGGTTCCTTTGTCTACAACAGCATGGCTCCCCATTTCCTGGTTGTCTCAGCCATGTTGGGATGCCTTCCTATTCACAGCTCTGCATTTTCTCTAACTTTTGTAACTGTTCTCAGCAGGAGCATTGTTGACCTGCCATGGATTCAACACAGCCAGTGGTAAAAATGCTAGCATGAGATGAGGTGTCCCCTAGAAGCTCACATGCCACACAATGCAGAAGATTTGGAGGAAAAATGACTGGGTTGTAACCTTGACCTAATCAGTGGGTTAATTCCTGGTGGGATTAACTGAGTGGTAACTGGAGGCAGGTGGGGTGTGGCTGGAGGAAGTGGTTCACTGGGGACGTGGCTAGGGAGAGAGTGGAGACTCTCTCTCTCTGCTTTCTGATCATCATGTGAGCTCCTTACCTCCTCCACTCTCTTCCACCACGGTGTCCCACCTCACCTCCAGCTGGGGGCTGAAGAAACTTGGTCTTTGCCACTGAGCCACATCCTTAGTCTTGCCTAAAATTTTTAAAAACTTTTTTTTAATTTATTTTGAGGTCTTGCTAAGTTGCTTAGGGCCTCCCTTAGTTGCTGAGGCCTGCCTGGATGTTATGATCCTTCTGCCTCGGCCACGATGTCACTGGGATTATGGACTTGTGCTGCTGCACCTGCCATGACTGACATTTTTTATTCAGCTTTTCTGAGTGTTGTTTTGTAATGTTAAGACCTCTTTTTAATTTCCAGAAGGTGATTTTGTTGTCTGGCAATTATAATTTCAATGAGTATTGTATTATACATAATAACAGTGAACATAGATTGTGGAAGCGAACTTATTCACGGATAGGTTTCAAAGATACAAAATACAATATACTCTCACATTCATAAGATCCTAATCTATATATTGAAGCCATTCTTGTTACATAACTAATTTTATGAAAACTAATTTTTATTAACAATCCACATATATACTTTTTATATGGGGCTAATCTCATTAAAATAATATTGTTATTACCAAGCCTCTTCCTTTTCCAGTATCACTTTCAGTAAGTCACTTCATATCTAAATCAATCAGTACATATTTGTCTCACTGATATACAAATTATTTATTCATGTTACTTTAAATAACTTGGAGGAATAGAAAACACTTCAGACCCTGATACTTGATATAGTAATTCACTAACTACACTTTGCCTACATAAATGAGGTATCTTTCACAGGTTCACTGATAAATTCTGAGATCCTCAGAAAAGTGATAATGGAGGAATCAATTGGATTTTCGAGACAATTAAATATAAACCTAGAACCTACAGATAAAACTGGTGGCAAAGATTAAACAGCTCCATGTTAATTCAGCCAGTAGCAAAATCTCTACTGCCTTTGTTTGAAAAATATTGATTAAATCTGATTGATGGGCTTCATGGATGGAAAGAGAAACCGATTATGGGAATTGGATAGATCAACTCACGAAGCTAGGCTCATTCATTAGGGAGAAGTAAATAAAGTGCTGTTTATATGTAGGCTGCCTGGTTTGCTTTATATATGTTTTTATTTAGAATTTTCAGATTTTTTTCTATTTCCAGTGTACTGGAAGAGTAGATGCTGAAATGTTACCTCTGTATAGAAAATAAAGGGGGAATGATAATGATTGTATATTCAGTTGTTCCTTTAAGTCAGTTAAATACCACTGCGGGAGGTGTCTCCTTTGTGCTCCTGAATGGTTGCACTACATGTGCATTCATCAACATGTATCTCTGAACTTTGTTATTTCATTGACATCATTGCAGCAAATACAAATAATTTATTGATAGAGCTGTTAACAGCATTTTGAGTAAACACAACATGTTATTCTTATTATATGCACTAATGTGACCAATACTGATAGATTCTGGAGCAAGCATCTATGATATGTAGAAGATCATGCAGATATTGGAAAATAAAATAAAATAAAATGCAAATAAAAGCTAGCTGTGTCTACCAGGAACCTATGAATGCTTGCCTTACATATCAAAACCCCATCTTCTTCTTTAAGGAAACTACAAGGAAAAAAAATCCAGATTTGAATGCTTATTTATTCCTATTCTTTCTTCTCAGCATGTGATGCCATTGTTATTGAAGAATAGCAGAGAACTGAGCCAAATAAATTCAATTGCATCTAAATCACAAAGTCTATTTCTTTTTTTTTTTTTGCTTCATTTGTACATTGAGAATATGACCACAAGTGGATGGTTAAGGAAGGGACAGGAATGAGCTTCTGATAAGAGAGGGAAGAAAGATCTCGTACGATCTCTCACTTTGTGCGTACTACATCTCACCTTGTACAGCAGTATGCACGTGAGGCAGCCTTACTGTCTTTCCTTGGTCTATTCCTTCCACCTCTGTGGTAGCTGCCCTGTTCCACTTTCCACTCCATCATGAATGATTCCCCTGTAGAAAGCTACTTTAGTTAATGCAAAATTGTGTTCTGATTGAGGATTTAGGCAAACATAAAAAACACCAGACAACAAATTTTACCAGGAAGTAAGGAGATGAGTCTCTTCTTCCCCTATGCATCTTATAGCACATATAACTTCAGGATAAGCCTTAGATGAAACTCACTGCAAAGGTACAGAAAGTGACTCTCATAACCATGTTTTCTTTCTAAATCCAACACAAGGCCCACTAGCACTCCAGAAAACCTTCTTCCACCTTTATGTCCCTCGATACCACTCACAAGCATTCCCAGAATCTCCGGACACACCTGGAGAGGTTTCTGGCCTGGAGGACCACAGCTTGAAGGATCTGACTGGCACTATTCGTTCAACTGATGCTTAAGAAGAAGACACAAAGACCCATGGATGAGAGGCAGGAAATGCAAACCCTGTCAAGGGTCCACTGATGTGTGGTGTACTCTGCAGTGTTACTTTGGTAAATGAAATTTGCATGAGATTAGATTTTTTTCTATGGGCTTGGGTTGTTAGTGGGTGGCCTTCAATTAATTGCAAGTGTAAGGAGCACAGAGGACAAACTACTTTGAGGACTTTCTGGGGTAGATCAGAGCGTGCAGTGAACTGAATGTTTGTGTGTCCCCCTCCCTCCAATTCGAGTGTTGATTCTTGACTCCCAAGAAGAGGTCTAGGAGGTAAGGCCTTGGGAGATGATTAGGTCATGAGCGTCCCTTGTGAATGGGAATAGTGCCCTTATCAGAGAGCCCCCAGAGACCTCCCTTAAATTTTTCTAACATGTGTGAACCTAGCAAGTCTCACCAGACTCCAAATCTGCTGGCACCTCCATCTTGGTCTTCCAGCCTCTAGAACTGGAAAAATAATTGTCTTCTATTTCAGCCACCTTGTCTATGACATTTTTTTGTGATAGCATCCCAAACAGACTAACAGTCACTTGGAGGTTAGGTTCAAGTATATGCCTGTCGTTTTATTTAATAAACACTTGAATAGAGCTGTTGTTATTTCTGCTCCAAAACACTATAAACTCTAATAACTAATTTAGGAGATTGGTTCTGTTCTTGCCCCTATGTATTAAAGGAAACTGGTGAGTGTATGGTAGTTCTACTTACAATTTTATTTTTTTGAGAAACATCACATGGTATCCATTATTATAGACAGTTTTTATGATTCCATGTCAGTTAAAAAGAAAACTTAATCCACTGAGTATAAAAGAGTAATATCTGGCAATTAGAGGAGTAAATAAGAATAATAACAACAAAACAATAATGCTGCCTGTATTGTCATTGTTGCAATTACTATTATTTAATAGCCACCTTTATAAATATTTACCAGAAAGTGTCAAGACACTTCACAGCTACTCTTCATAATAACCCCAGTATGAGGCACACTCTGTGTATCCAATGAAGAGACTAAAGATTAGAGTTTAAAACAACTTGCCCGGGTGCAAGTGGATAAGTCACATTGGAATTTGGTATCAATTTATTCCATAGATGTTGCTCTCAACCACTAGGTTATACCAATTCAGTTATGACTGAATATCCCTGGATACATGAGACTTCTGTTTTAAAGTGAAATTGTTAATTATTTCTATTAGTATGAATCTAGTTTTCATCTAACTTGGAAAAACTGTCCTAACTTGGAACAGCTCCATTTATTACTAAATAGTTTTTTTTCTTTCCTCCAATTTAGAAAAAAAAAAAAAAAAAAAAAAAAACAAATGGGTGTTTCAATTTCAACTCAAAATCTGTATACTGGTTGCTATCTATTTATTTACTTGTTGGATTTTAGGAGTCAGAAATTCTACCACTGGAAGTAGAAAAGTAAAATCCAAAAGAAAAGTTCAATAAAAATAATTTGCATTCAGACTTTTAATTTTCTTGAGCAGAATTTGAAGTTTCTACTCAGCAGTTCTCAGAGATCTCACACTGGGATTATTTCCCTGAGTCCAGCCCTGCTCCTTGGCTAGCAAATCACCCTCCCAATCAACTTGACTTTCTAAGTGGAAGGCCATGAGGTGTGGGCCATAGACCACGGGAATCTGCAACCACCTAGTCCTGGATGGCGGCTCCTTTCTTGCTGAATTTGACCCAAATCCAGGAAAGCCCTTTATTTCCTGCTAAGCACTGTTTTCACTCCTCTCTCCCCTCTTTGGGATGGTGTGAAATGCCTTTCAAAGCAGAAGTTAGTTTTCAAATTGTTTTCTGCAGAATCCAGTAAATCTAACAAATTTTGACTGATGCCTGCTACGGACAAATGGTACGAGCAGCATGTGAATCCCAAGATTTTCAAAAAGGGATTTTGCAGTTAGCATGTGGTCCTGTTTTCTTCCAGCAGGTAGTAAAAAAGAGAAACATCTAACAGTGGGGTTTATATCTCACCAAATGATCAAGCAGACCTAAATTACGAATTAGAATTTTGGCTTCTCTTTAATTTGGGGGGGGGGAGATTTTTGTACATCTTCCTCCTGGGCATGGCAAAGAACCACTCTCCTTCCCAGGGAGAAGCTAAGGCCCTGGTGACTGTGGCTTTGCCTGGGGCTAGCTGTGAGGCAGGCAGGAGCCAGCCCCCACTGGGTTCACAGGATGCTCAGAAGCACGCAGCGTAGACAGAAAAGGACAGATTTGGAAGCTGCATGTGGAACTCTATTCCTTGTAATTCTAAACCATGCTTCCTTGATTCTTCAAATCCCCTTCTGAAAATACAGTGAGTCATTGCCTCTGACCGTGGCTTGTCTGCTCTGACACTGTGAAACTGCTTGCATCTTGGAGGAGAAGAGGAATGAGTGCCAGGTTGGTTCTAATTAAATTTTGAAAAAGATTCAACCAGAGCCTGCTTCTTCCTTCCATCAGGGATCCTACAATTATTAAATTAGGCTGGTGGTGTCTACTTTCAGAATCATGAATTTTTACCAGCAGTTAATTTCTCTTTTCTATTGTTGGCTATTTTCTTGGTGCATTTTACGGCTATCATCTTTGGCAGAGCTAATCTGGTTTTCTTCAGCCACAGTTCTGCTCGTTAATCCATTTAGGGATTTTTACATAGTTTCTCCTTGGTTAGTAAGTATATTACCTTCAAGGATTCCTTTCAAGCCACTTAGTAGAGCTGGTTCCTTTTTTTTTTTTTTCTTGTCCTTACTATGTGTTCATACTGCTGTGGCCATATTAACCTTCTTGAAATTCATTTCAGGTCCCAGTCAGGATGGTGGTAGACATGAGTAGATACATATAGTAGGTGTATTTCCAAAATGTTTTCTCTTTGCCGATTTACTTTAAAAAAAAATTAAATGGCTACATATTTTTCCATACTTTTAAAACTTTTTTTCCTGCCTGTTACTTTGCTAAGTACAAGCAAGTTACACCAGCAAACACACACATTCACACAGAGAGACACATACCCCCAAACTGAAAAATTATGATGCTGATTCTACATGAACAGGAATTCAGTGGATTAGATAAAGGGGAATAAAGGGAAGGGGAGTGGGATAGGAATAGGAAAGAGAGTGGAATGAATCTAACGTGACTTTCCTATGTCCATATATGAATGCACCACAGTGAATCTCAGCATCATGTACATATATAAGACTGGGATCCTAATCAGAAAAAGATATACTCCATGTGTGTATAAATATGTCCAAAATAGGCTCTACTGTCATGTATAACTAAAAAGAACAAATAAAATTAAAGATAGAAATTATTAAAAAATTCTTGACAAAAAAATCAGAATAGGAAACACTTTTTATTCCATGAGTCCAGCAGTACCTTGATATCAAAGCCAGGGAAAAACATCATAGGAAACTAAACTATAGACCCATATATATTTTTTTTAATAAAGAGGCAAGAAACCTCAACAATAATAATACTAAATAAGTTCCAGTAGTCTATTAAAAGGATCATACTATATGACCAAGTAGGATTCATCCCAGGAACACATGGGTGCTTCAAGTCATGAGCATCCATCAGTGTGGCACTCTACCTTAATAGAATGAAGGGGGGCGGGGAACACGATCTTCTCAATTGTACTGAAAAATATCTGACAAAATATAATTTTGCCTTATGTTTTTAAAAAAAGATACCTAAACTTTTCTAAATAAAGGAACTTCCTGAATCTGATAAGGAACATTTGTGAAAAATCGGTACCCAACTTTACATTTAACAACGAAAGAGCAAAATCTCTCCACTTAAGATCAGGAATGAGACAAGGATGTTCAGTCTTATTCCTTGCATTCATCACAGTCCTGGAAGTTCTAACCAGAGCAATTAGGCAAGAGAAGGAATATGGAAAATCCTAAAGAATCCACCAATAAAACTACTGGGACCGATAAACTAATAAAACTCATAAAAGCTTCAATAAGATCAATATATAAAAACCAATTCTATTTATTCATAGTAGCAAGAAACCATCCAAAAATACAATTAGGAAAACTATTCCATTTACAGTAGCATCAAAAAGAATTATCTACTCAGAAGTGAATTTAACAAAAGATGTACAACATTTGCACAATGAAAACTATAAAATTATTGTTGAAAGAAATAAAGGTAAATCTATATTATGTTAATGGGCTTAAGACTTAATATTGTGAGGTAAAAATACTATCAAAATTTAATTGTAGGTTCAATGCAATCCTGACCAAAATTCAGTGTCCCTTTTTACTCCTAGCTATAGACAACTAACCTTAAAATTCATTTAAAATTACAAGAGACCCCAATTAGCCAAAAAATTTTTTGAAAAGTGAGAAAGACGGAGGACTCATAGCTCAATTTCAAACTCACTACTAAGCCATAGTAATGGAAGTAGTGTAGACAAGAATAAACACATAAATGGATTAAGAGTTAAGATTTCGGAAATAAACCCCTATATCTATAGCCATTTGAATTTGAAAACAGTGACCAAAACCGTTCAATGGTAAAGCATGGGTTCCTCAACATTTGGTCCTGGGACTAGTGAATACCCACATGCTAAAGAATGAGTTTGTATCTTTCCCTTACACCATACACAAAAAAAGTAACTTGAAATGGATTAAAGACTTAAATATAAGAACTAAAATTATATCTCTTAGAAGAAAACATAGGGGTACATGTTCCTTACCTTGGACTTGGCAATAGTTTTCTATGCACGATGCCCAAAACAGAAAGAAAACAATTTAAAATATTTAAATTGAACCACATCAAATTTAAAACTGGTTGTGTTCCAAATGATACTCTCAAGCAAGTGAAAAGACAATCAATAGGATGGCAGAAAGAACTTTAAACTTATGGAATTGACAGAGGTCATTCATTCACATTATTAAAAGAGCCCTTACTCAAGAGCAAAATGGAAATGACTCAATTAAAAATATGCAAAGAACTTGAATAGATAATCATCCAGCATTACAGAGAGCCACCCAAGTACATGAAAAAATGTTTAACATCATTAGTCATTAGAGAAATGCAAATCTACCATCAAAAGACTTGAAAGCAATAGTACAATCAATGATATGGAGGAAGTAGGCCCCTCAGACGTTGCTGGTGGAGATGTAAAATGGTACAGCTTCTGTGGGAAGTAGTTGGTGTTTTCTCAAAAATTTAAACATAGAATGACCCTATTACTCAATAATTCCACTCTAGGTATCAATCCAAGAGAATGGAAAACATACATTCAAACATACATGCACACAAATGTTCACAGCAGCCCTGTTTACAATCAAAATATGGGAGCCATATCCAATATCTAATGAATGGACACAAAAACACACAATATATATTCAACCATAGAAAGGAATAAGTTCTAATCTGTGCTTTAAAATAGATAAACCTTGAAAGCAATATGGTAAGTGAAATAAGCTACACACACACACACACAACCATATAGTGGATGGTACCATTTTTATGACATGTCCAGAGGAGTCAAACCTACAGATACCTAAAGTAGATGAGTGGCTGGTAGGGGCAGGGAGGATGGGAAAGTGCAGAGTGACTGGTGAGTGGTTAGGATGCTTCCTTTGGGGATGATGGGATGTTATGACTATACCACATTATCACTGATGTAAACTCATAAGTCATACACTTTAAAATGGTGAAAATGGTGAATTTTAATTATATGAGTTACTTCAATAATATGTGCAAAAGGTACTCTCAAATAGTGCCCAACCTAGAAGGGGATGGAACTAACACACATAAAAAGTCCTGCACAGGCAGTCCCCACTGTGTATGGTAGTGTTGAACCCTGATATGACTATGCAGGCTGCAACCATACAGGAGGCTCTCAGTAATCAATGGGAAAAATCAGTATTTCAGTAGCTTTAGGAATCCCTGTTGAAACATTAAGAATTCTTTTACCACTCATTGCAAATGTAAAAAACATTTAAAAAACTGAAAGAAATGATAAACCAATATTTATTTAGTATAGCATAATTTAAAACATCAAGAACATTAAAAATTAAAGCTTCATTTCTTTACAAAAAAGCATATCAAGAGTAGTTTGAATAGCACTCACCTTGTTCTCTGTATAACTTCTGCTAAAGAAAACATCTTCTTTATGCACTGGCAAATATTCCGATCCTTTCTCAGTTTGATCAGCTTCTGACACTTTATCCTTTGCCTATATAAAGTTAGGAAATACCTATGAAATTATGTAGAATATTTTCTTTTTTATTTTCCTTTGCCAGCACCTTCACCTTTTCCAATCCAACCATATTCTTCATTTACAGAAATAAGTTCACCTTCTCTGAGTCCCTCTGGCTGCACCTGTTGAATCTCAAAAGCATGGGGTGGGAGGAGGATCAACACTCCCACAATCCGCTATTTCTTTCTTGACTCCACATACAGCTGATTCTACTTTCTCTTCCAGTATTACCACTTTTTATTTATTTCCTACATTTCCATCTTTGTGGACTGATTCCCTTTTTTGATAACCCACTGTTGTTAAAATGTTTCTGGAGTTCACTGCAAGAAGCCAAGGCAACTCTGAGCTCTGCTATCTTGGTATGAGTTAACAGGCGCAGTGACCAATCACTAACACGGTTTAAAGGAAGTGACGTGGCTCATGGTGAACATCTTTACCTAAACTTGAACTGAAGAGTTAGCAGCACAGTTTTCCTTCATGCAATTATTCATGGTTAATGTTCCATGGTAACTGAAATTGGAACCATGTTGTTGGGGAATTGATGTTATTTAACTAAACCATGATAATTGTAATGTGTGCAAATTGGAGCCGTGCAAAGTGAGGATTGTATGTATGTACTAAAATCATGCTGTATTGAGTAATGTTGAAATAGAATTTTAAAGTAAAATTAACTAGCTTTCAAATGATAACTTGGGTTTACTTAAGAATTAAGGCATTTCTCATAGGGAGATGATATGAATATAAGCTTTCAAGAGGGAAAAAAATTGGGTACATAGGTCATTGAGCAGGATGACCTGAATATAACAGAGAAACTACAGTCTTAGAGTGGACAAGAAGAAAATGGAAAGGTTGTGACAGGAAGTGAAGTACAGAATCAGAAAATATTCTACTAAATTATTTTCCAGAAATGGAAACTGGAAAAAATCCTACTAAAATAAAAAAAAAATCACAACTAATAGAGGCAGAAAAGCTACACTTTCAATGTAGACTTTGTCATTCATCCCATTTCTAAACTTGGGCAATTCATGAGCATGAGTTTCATCATTTGGAAAATGGCTGTGTCTGAAATTTTTTAAAAACTGAAGGAATCTTACAACTGTGCCCATTCTTCAACCAATAGTTTCTAAGTGCCTACTTTGAGACAGGAACTAGCTATTGTTGCTATCCATTGTTGCCAAAGAGATGATGGGGGCATGGTCTAATATAGTAAGGGTTGGAGGATGGGGGAAGAAATCAGTGAATGAACATACAAATCACTCATTAAGCTGGTACATGCTGTAAAAGAGGACTAGTAAAAAGTTGGACAGGGAGCAATCATAATAAAATATCACGACATTTTAGGAAGAAATCTATGGTAGCTCTTTACAGGGTGAGTTAAAGAGGGAGGGAAGTCTCCTTTTAGGGAAGAGTTTGTATCTCTGTCTCTATTAATCCCAGGTCTAAAGCCAAACCTTTGGAGTGAGAGGCTGAATTAGATTGTAAAAACATGTGGCATTAAAGAGATCAAGATCCTCAAAGTCTGGATGTGCTCCATGAATCATTATATGCATGGTGAAATTCACAGTAATTAATGGTAAAATTAATCCTCATTAAAAACTATAAATCACATATGGAAATAAATCCTTGTTAATTAAAGGGATTACCTCCAATTCTTGACCAGTTACGATAGTCTTGAAGATAGATTTCAGGAAGCAGAGTATTTATTACCTGTAGTGTGTTACATCACTACTTCTCAAACTCTAACGTCCATAAAAACCACCTGGAATCTTGTAAAAACGCTGATTCTGATTCCATAATTCTGGAGTAGGACCTGAGAGTCTACATTTCTCAAACATCTCACAGGCAGTCCACTGGCTTAGCTGCAATGGAGTTGCCAGATGCTCCACTATTCAGATATTTTTCAGTTTAGCCACTTCTCTTCCTCAGATCCAAGTGAAGGATGTGCTCATCAGATGGTAGCTCCATGCTGTTTCATCTTTTCCGTCACCAGAATCATGAGACAAATATCTTTTCTTTTACCTTACTCAGTATCCGGTATTCTGTTAAAGCTACATGAAATGAGCTAATACCATTTTAAATTCTAAAATTCTCCAGGGCTTTAGAGAATTGTATGTAGTTCCTATCACTTATAGTGAAGGAAGATCTTGAGGAACTACTGAAGAGGATGAAGAAAGAGACTTAGGAGAGATAAAGGGAATCAAGATGGTTTTAGGCATGTGCGAAGGGAGGGACCCTCAAGGATGAGGTAGTATTCAATTCAAAGAACAAATGAAAGAGAAAATAGGGGGATAGTAATTTTATTTTGTAACTGTGTATTCGATCAACCCAGTGAAGGGAGTGGTGTAGGTGGAATACCTCCAATACTGGGTTGACTGGAGAGACGATTCATCTCGGATAGAGCTACTCATAGAAAAGCCAGTAACTAGTATGAGCAGTACTTGATCACAAAGTTTTACAGTGACAGGAAGGAGGAGGTATTGGCTTCATCATGAAGAAGTTCTCTACCATGTATCTAGAATGTCCCTCAGAGGCCCATGTTTTCAGGTCTTGGTTCCCAGCCTGGTGTTAAATGGGAGAAGGTGAGAACTTCTCGCCATAATGGGAGGTTTTAGGTCAATTGGGAGCAAGTCCTCAAAGGGGACTATGTGACCTTGGTCTCCTGTATTTAATTTCCCCACCTTGTAGTGAACAGCTTGTTCCACCACTCACTTCTGTCATGATGTACTGCCTCATCAGAGACCCCAAAGCAACAGGGATAGCTGGCCATGGACAAATCCTCCAAAACCACAAGTTAAAAATAAAGCTTTTATCTTCATAAGCTGATTACCTCAGGCATTTGATACAGTAGCAGAAAGCTGACTAACACAATAGGTTCAAGGAAAGACATTTCTATTAAGTTACAGGGGAGTTAAACCTGTTTATAGGCAGAGGAGAAGAATTCTGGAAATCAGCAAGGACATAAAGATATAAGCAAGAGAAGATAATTTTGGAAAAAATTTTAGGTGTAAATAACAGCAAACAAAAATATTGTCAAAACCAAGCATAAGGATGATTTTCTCATTAGGTTTCCAAGATGTACTGTTGTTTATTATACCAAGGGCCCTGATTTGTGAGTGGACTCAAAGTTTTAGTAGAATCTTCGAGCAACAGATTCAGAATCAAGGTGAATACAGCAAAATATTTGTTTCCAAACATTTTGGAAATGCTCCTTTTCTTAGCAAAGGCACTTTGAGCTGATTTTATAGTGACAATGTGGATTTGCCATGAGGCGGCCACAATTTCTTATTCAATTTCTCTTTAGATTATAAGCATGTGTTTTTCACATAATTTCCAGAAAATTTTGGTACACTCCATCATCATGGAAGAGAAAATAGAGCATTCATTGTATTTACACTGATCCCAGGAACATGATGTCTTATCAGGAGAGAAGTTAAATTTTCAGGATCTCACTTTGATAACTCTTGACTATGTCAGCCAGAATCATTATTTAACAGAAACTTGCTTTTCAATTAAAATAATAAACTAAGTGCTTCACTCATTTTCTATAAATCTAGTATGCTGAAGACAATCTCTCATCTTCCTCGACTCTAGATTTTAACTTTAACCGTGTGATCAATGGCTAGTTCTGGTTGAAATATTTACCTCTGCAGTTCGAGTGCACAATTCATATACATTCGAAGAACAAAAATGTTATTGGAAAACATTTTCATGAATAAGAACTATCTTTTTTCTCCTGAGACTTGACTTCCTATGTATTAAATATTTCTGTTCTGAGTTTGTGGGAGAGAAAAGCTCTCCTGGTTGTGATTTTTTTTCCCCTCTGGCTCAATTACCTGTATTCTAAGAGAATTCCAGGATCCAGAAATGACTCACTGGAAAGAAAGTAGTCTTATACCTTCTCTCCAGCAGGGATAGAAAACTTATTGAGAAGGCAATGGCCTCAGACACATTTTAAACCATCTAGTGATCTATAGGAATCACAGAGGATATAAAGATAAACTGTGAGTGGTGTGGTCTTCTTTTCCCACTAACTTTACTCATTTCTCTTCAGTCAGTTTGAGCTGAAGCAGCTAGTGGGGTTAATTCCTTGACTGTTCTGTCAAATGTGAGGCTCCAGTACACCTACTTGTGTATATATGAACAACTGTTTTTTAATAACCTGCCAAGAAGCTATAATCTTCCATTGCAGTCCCCCCTGGGATTTAATTAGAATGGTTTTCCACAGCCTGACATGTTTATGGGGCATAGGTAAGGAGACAGTTCATAAAACTGTCAATTTTCTGAGAAATTAAAGAAAAATTGGGCTGCTTAGTGCTTTGGCAATTCTGTGCTGCTGATACGAGCATTGCAAGCAATGAAATCAAAGGAAACATAACAAGATACTGATGCATTAGGTACGGGTGGGTTAAAAATAATGTACAAGGACATTTGTCAATTTGAATGCATAAAGAGGCAAGAGGAGAAAGCAAAGCATAAACTGGAATAGCCCAACTTTGGAGTGTTTATGAACAAGGAGGTGAACACTGAACAGCAGTTTATTTGCATCTAGAAGACTTATAATTTTGCTTTCTCATAGACAAGATCAAGAAACGAATGCTAAGGAGGATGTGGAGTCCCCCTAGGGCAATGGTAATGCAATGAGCTCTCCTTTCATTTGAGGATTCTTCGTTTAAGCTCTCTTCCCCTCCTTTGGGTAAGTAAAAGTTATTAATTTCACATGGACTCTGTCTTAGGAGAACCCAGATCTGTTAAAATTAATGAGCCAAACATAAACTGGTCAGGCTCTTTTTTGCAAGCTGTCTTTCACAAACTTATCCACTGTCTTTTACTGGGCCCTACTGTGGCAAATAGTTATGATCATGGCACTTAATTTGAGTGGGTACTCCACCTGGTTTGCAATAGGAACAAGAGCAATGTGATCGTGGCACATGAGCTTCACTACTAGGCACAGCCAAGGAATGTTGTTAGGGTCACTAGGGTGGGACTAAAATTCAAGGAAGACCAACTTTATCTCAGGGATGTATTGGGCAATCTTCATGTGTTTCTCCAAAAAATATTCCCAGATACCTTCTAAAGTACATGTCATCAATATCATTAAAAAAAATAAAAAATTAAAAGGACACACAGACTTGTTAAGCAATCTACCCGAACTCATTCAGCAAGGAGAAGGTAGAAAGAGCTAGGATACAGGAATCACTACCTATATTCTTTCTCTAACATCATATTGCCTTTTAGAAAAGAAACTATAAAATGGTAGAAAAGTGCAATATATAATATATATGTTGAGAAGAAGAGAAAGTTCAAAACATTGTATCCAAAATAGAAGTGACTTAAGCCACAATAACCACCCTTGAGTAATGAGCCTCTCAGGAGTGGTCTCATGGAAGTGAATGACATCATTATCTGTCACTCAGTGCAGAGTGGGGGCTAGTGAAAGGTGGAGTTTGAAAATAGCTACTATGGTGTTTTTCACCTTATTCCTGGAATTTTCTAACCCCTACCACATCTATGTAGTATAATTATGTCCTATGAATTTTATTCATCCATGTATCATTTGTTTATTATTATTTTTCTAGACATTGGGCAAAGGATGTGGGACTCAAAATGAACTAAGACACAGTATTGTTTGCATAGTGGAAAGAAATAGGACTTAGAATTGGATCAACTTGGGTGTGAGATTCTTACTCTGTCACTTGGTAATGGGATGATCTTGATTATTATTTTACTTCTGTGTTATCCAGTTCCACTACAGGGGGAAATACACTTATTTAAAGTTAGATACCAAAAATATTACTTTTATATTATTTTCTTGGATTTCAAGACCCCTCATATATGCATAAGTGTCTATAAGTAGATACAGTCAAAACAAGAAAAAAATGAGACTTTAACTAATAAGTGCTTTAACTTTAATTAATAAATGCTTATTTATTAAGGTGTAACCTGGATCTTATTGTGCTCTAGTGTTTGCATTTTGAGTGTCCTCAAAAGGTCCACATTGAAGGTTTGGTCCCTAGCTTAGTGCTACTGGGAGGTGGTGGAAACTTTAAGGGATGAGGCCTAATTGGAGATCTTTGGTCACTGGGGGTGTGCCCTTGGAGGGGATGCTGGGACCTGAGATACTCCCTCTTTCTCCTTCACTTTCTCACTACAAGCTGCATAGCTCTGCCCAGCCATACACTCCCCACCACGGCATGCTGCCCTGCCACAGGCCCAAAGTAACAGGACAGCTGACCTTGGACTGGAAACTCTAAAATGTTGAGCCAAAATAACCCTTTTCTTTTTATAAGCTTCATTTCAGATATCTATTATGGTAATGGAGAGTTGACTAACACATAAGGAAAGAATGAAACGATTCTTCCTGGTATGTTAAGAAAATATTTGCAAAAGAGATGGTATTTGAACAGCACACACAGATTTTCAGATGGAGACCAAGAAGGAAGGAAGTTTTTGATAACCAAGCGAACATGGGCCATCCCATGTTCTTGGGATACAGTGTGTGTGTGTGCTTGTGCGTGTGTGTGCACGTGCATGCATGCATGAATATATGCACTTCTATGATTGATATAGCAATGTGGTAAAATAGAAAAGATCAGAAATTGAAGACAGGTTGGGGTCCTAAGGGTAAAATATCTTTTACACTATTGCTTTATTCTATTGGAATGAGAAGCCACTGAAGGATTTTAGTCAACAAAGTTAGGGGAAAAAATTGTAGACCTTCAACAAATATTTCTAATTAATGATAATAGCTTCATTCTGAGGCACTTAATTTATGTTTTGATGTCATTGACTCTCAAGGTAAAGAAAGCTGTGAATTTCAAGTGTGAGAAACATATAAGCAATGTTAACAAATGAAGTAAAACCAACTTGGTGATTTAATAAATCTGTGAGTCACTCCTATAAAAGAACCCCATAGAATAGTTTAGAGAAGAAATTTCAGGGACATTGTTGAACAATGCACCTTACAGAAAAACATGCACTTGATTTCACAGAATTTAGGTATTTTTACCTAATCAAGGACACCACAGATTGATATAAATCCATAGTATAGCATATTTCAGCAACACAATTTTACATAACTTCGCCAATCAAGAGGCTGCAGACACTGGAAATTATTTCTAGAGTTAAATGCCTCATAATTATAGTCTATGTAAAGCCATAATTAATGCCATGTTATAATTTTGTAATAATAATAATAATTTAGCAAGCTGTAACTTTCCTCATCTAAGGGTCTAAAAGTGATTCATAATCATTAACCAATTAAGAATCTTACAGCATTTCAAGGATAAATTAAACAGGATGTTTAAAACCCAATATTCTATGTTAGGTGAATTTAGTTTATATGTGAAACTGTTGGGAAATACTTAAGTGGTGAAAGGGGAAAATAAAATGTTTGCTTTAGACTGATCCAGAGTATTGCCAATACACTTTAAAAAATATATATCAAATACATGGACCTATCCATGCTAATTCCAGTAAGTACACCAGAGCACAACAGAGTTGTGCTTGATTTTAAAAGACACAGGATCCTGGGGAGATCATT
This sequence comes from Marmota flaviventris, assembly GCF_047511675.1. Lineage (NCBI taxonomy): Eukaryota > Metazoa > Chordata > Mammalia > Rodentia > Sciuridae > Marmota > Marmota flaviventris. The sequence continues at coordinate 143,136,131 of NC_092503.1, forward strand.
CAGACACATGGCAAAGAATCAAGTCCTTGAAGGAAATGTTTTGGTCTCACTAGGTGGCATGAAAGTGCAGATGAAAACCTCACCTGTAATTACCCTGAAAAGAAGTCGAATTTGATTCTGGATGTTCAACTGTATTATATGACCATTCTACAAATCCTCCCATGTTTTATTATTATATTTTTATACACGACCAAACAACAAATAGGGTTTCTAGTGTTTGTAACTTATTCTGGCACACAGATAACATAGAAGCATATGTTTCAAAGATGTCAACAAAGTTCATTTCATACAGAAATTTATTCTTTCCTCCAGAAAAGTTGTTTAGCTTGTTAGAGTTATTTAAGAAAAAAATGAAAATCTGTTGAAAGTATTAAAAGGTCTACATCTTTCAGTCTGTTTTAAAAAAGAAAATCATTCTAAAGCAGAGTTCTCCCTGATTTTAATCTATGCTTTTGGCTCAAGGTATTACTATAAGATATTAATGTATTCCCATTGCTTTATGCTACTTTCAAGCAACTAGTTGAAGAAAGTTGGTATTGGCTGTAGTAATAAAATATTTAATCTCTAATATGGGAATTCTAAGTTGTTTACAAACTATAATTTTACATACCAAAAATGATATTGTTCATTTTATTCTGAAGCCATCTCGCACAAATTAAAGAAATATATTATTATAATAAACATATTAGCCAGGTGCCATGGTTCATGCCTGTAATCTCAGTAGCTTGGGAGGCTGAGACAGGAGGATTGCAAGTTCAAAGCCAGCCTCAGCAAAAGCAAGGTGCTAAGCAACTCAGTGAGACCCTCTAAATAAAATACAAAATAAGGCTAGGGATGTGGCTGGTTGAGTGTCCTTGAATTCAATCCCTGGTACCTCAAAAAAGAAAAATAAATAAACATATCAAAGTAAACATATAATGAACATATTCTAGTACAACCAATTAACTTTTTGCTGGATTATTTTACTTCCTTTCCTAAAGATGAAATAACAAAATCGACCTTATTTGTAATTACAATTTGCCCCTTTTCTGCTTTCTTTCATTTATAACCTTTCTTTCTTTCCCACAGGTCAGAGCATTTATAGTCATTACCTACTGTCACTACATTCTCGTGTCTCCTTCTACATTTTGTTGAACCTTTTCACAATTAGTATTATTACTCCTAGTAAAAAAAATATAAAAAGTCATTAGACACAGATTTTGCATGATTTGTATTTTATAAAGCCTAAGTTTTTGGAGGGAGAATGTTTTGGCATCCTAGGACATTATGTTTCATTTCTTGCTAGCTTTTTTAGCTTCTTGCATCTTTAGCATTTTTTTTTTTTCAAGCTGCTAAAACTCTTACTGGTTTCTTCATATTCATAAAATAAAGCCAACTAAGCACCTGATCTCCTGAGCTCTGTCTACAAACATGCACACAGAGTAAGCAGGGGAAAAGGAAGCCATGATGTTTATATGCAGACATACAACAAAAGAGCCAAGAATGGGAGTTAAGGAGAGATGTGCTAAAGGTCGCCAAAGTAATATAGAGAATTCATTCAGATCAAAGGAAGTCGGGAGTTATTTGACAGTGTTTAATATGAAGCAGCTGCACTGGGAAAGTCTTCTGTAATAATTCTTTCTTCTTTTGACTTGCAGAGTACTGAGCTGTCTCCAAAGAATTCCGATGATTGAGTGTGGCCCCCCTTTTCTGATTTCCTTTGCCCATCGGATGGGCAAGACGTGATGTGATGTGACGTGTCAACGTCTGTACAGTCGAAGTGTCAGTCTCTGTAAGTGCTCCGCGCCATGATCCGGGGCTGCAATGCTACAAAACACATTTTTTGGTGGAGCAGAAACAGTGTTGCCTTTCCCGCACTTCCCACGGCTGCTGTCGATGGAAAGCAATGAATTCAGAATGCTCAAGTCAGCCAGGCCATCTTCTCAGCCAGCTTCGCCTCAGGCACCCTGGATATTGCCACGAGAGAGCTATATTTCATTTGTTCTCCAATGTTTGCGCGTTCGAAGGCTGAAATCTGCCACACAACCAACCTAACCAGCTCCTGCGATCCCTAAAAAAAAAAAAAAAAAAAAAAAAAAAAAAATCATCAGAATTGGCTAGAATTTACTGCAAGAACAGCCCTCTGTTTGAGACCAGAGGCCTGGTTCTATCAACTGTCCAAGCAAAGTATCTAATAGTATACAAAAATTATTAACAGGTCAGTTGAGGGCCTCTCAATCCCTTAAAGCTCATTTCCAGATTATATATGTATGAGAGCTTTTGCTAAGCATGGTGGAAAGTGGGGAAAATGCGGTAGTCCACAGTGAAAGTCATCACCGGCCTTCAAATTCATTATTAATAAAAAGTCTGAAATTCAAGAGGGTCTATTCTCTGTCAGTGACATCAGAGAATATGATAGAATTCAAGGGAGAGATTGTAAATCATTTGGCCACCCTCCTCTTCATTTAATTTAATTAATTATTTTATTTTGGGGGTCAAGGTCTCTGCTGCTGAGCTCTACTCTCTCTACCTCACTTCTTTTCAGAGGTATAGCCGTTAAATGAATTATTCAAGACTTCACCAGCAAACAGATGTGTTGATACCCTTACACATTCTTCCTTTCTTCTCTCCCATTTCAAGGAAGAGGTATCCTTCCTCAGATGCAAAGTGTGAGATCAATGCCCCCACTGTATCCAGGCTCCCTCCTTTCCTTCTTACTCTGGGGGTCTTCACCCAACAAATTTTTTCTTGAACTTCTCTTCTGCTTCCCATATAATGCTTCCCATTCTTATCTCCCATCAGCTTTGTGATCTTTGGAAAATGTTTTTAGCATTTTTTTTATGGAAAATTTTATACATCTACAAAGTAGAAGGAATAGAATCAGGAGCCCCACCTACAAAACACTCAGCTTCAATATTTACCAACTCTTGGCTAGACCTACTTCATCTAGACTTCTGCCCATTGCCTTCCTTTTGTTTTTGAAACAATATCAGACATTATATTGTTCCTATATCTATCACTAAAATGAAAGGACTCTTAAACATAACCACAATGACATTATCACATGGAAATAGTTAATAATTATTAATAAATAATTAATAATTTAATAACACCAAATATGCAGTGTTCAGACTTTCTCAAATTGGCTCAGATAAGTTTGCAAGAGTTTTGAATCAAGTTCCAAAGAAGAGTATACTTTGAAATGAGCTGACGTATCTCTCGTCTCGGCTCTCTCTTGCTGCAAATGATTTGTTGAAATATTGGTATCATTTCTTGTGTAGGGTCCCCAGGAGTATGGGTTTTGCTGGTTGTATTCTGTGAACATTGAGTGGTTTCTGAACCCTACACTTCCTTGAAGTTGGTAGTTGAATCTAAATGTTGATCAGATTCAGGCAGTGTAATGCATAGATGATCCCAATTCACAATTATTCCACTTAAAACTTTTCAACTTATGGTGGTGTACAATGGTACTTTGAAGTTTGAATTTGGATCTTTTCCAATGTGGTGACAGTCAACCTCAGCCCCTGGCCAGAGGAAATCACCCATATTCTACAGTTGCTCAGTTAGGATGCTGGGAGTTTAGGTGCAATAAATGCACATTTGACTTATTCCATTCTGAACTTTGAATGGGTTCATCAGGATGTAACCCCAACATCCATCGAGGAGCACATATAATACCCATTAGAAGATGAAAATTCTTTGTTGTCTTTCCTGTGATGTTGAAGCCAATTGACCAAATCCAGGGGCACACTGAGGTGGGGGCAGGCAGTGGGAGTGGGTTGTGTGGGGATGCAAGGAAGAAGGGAGGCTTTGCTTACAGTGATTTGAATCCTAGAAAGAATTTAGAAATAATAATGAAACCAATCACTAGTTGGTAAACATTTTATTGTTACTTAGGCTGCCAAATCTGAATAATGTCTCTGAAAAAAAAAAAAAAAAACGTGGGATGAAATACTAAGCAGTTGCTGTGGTTACGATTGAATTTTAAAAATACAGATGTCAGATTCAAATTTGCACATTTTGATTATTGATCCTTTCATAAACATTGTGGTGTAATGAAAGGATATTCAGAAAGATCTAGTTCCACAGTTTACACATAAGCACCAGGCAAGTGTCTTAATTTTGAGAGTAAATTCTTAAGGGTTGGAGTGATTAGCACTCGAATCATGTACGATCTGTCTTCAGTCCTTCTTGTGCTCCATGGTCCTGCATTTTATTCTAAATCAATAATGACATCACAGTCATCAAAAAGAGGGATGTACAGAGGTACCACAAGTTGTGTCAATGCTATAATTTTGTGAGACCACTTGGAGCTATTGTTATTTCTTAATTTTAGAAGACTGACACAGGGTGAATTGCAAGATATAGCTTTGTTTGGTAAATGCAAACTTTAGTTTCAAAAGTATAATATGACTGTCTTTGATTTAAATGTTTAAAATGAGTTCATTCAGTTTACATTAATTTAAAAACAAAGGGTGTATTTTTAAAGGAAGAAGTGATAAATGCTTGGTTCTTTATCTTTATTTACTGGTTTTCAAATTAATGAGTTGGTTCCTAATCAATAGCCTCCAAAGGTAACCAGTTATTATATTTTTTCCTCATTAGGAGCTCATTGATTTAAATATAGCTGATGTGTGTGACAATACTTTCAATCAACTGCTGAGCAATTAAAATTATTGTCCTTATTGATGCCTCAGATGTCCAACTTTGACTACTGTAGAAGTCTCTTCAAGTTAGCTCCTGAGTTTTTAAAGTAAAACGATATAAGTCTTGATAGCTTTTTTTTTTTTTTTTTTTTTTTTGGTACAACAAGATGTTTCTGGTTCATTTTGTACATTCCTTGTTCCTGGCTTAGCATCAGTCATTTCCAAAGAGCATTGGTTTCTTATGCTGTGCAATAGTGTTTAGACACAGTAATCTGAGCACTAATGGTGCTTATTGCTGTCGTGTAGGTAATAGTTTCCAGGCATTTTCAGTGGACAAGACTAGGAAAGCAATTCTAGGGTGAAATGCACTGTAAGTTTGTAATGATCCTTCCAACTATAGTCATATATTGTGTTTTAAAATCGCTTGAGAATATCCTTTATTTTCTAACTGCATCATGTTGATACATATTTAGGCTGATTAGTTTTATTTGTCTATGGATGTTACCTATTGCTTTCCCACATTTCATTTTGGCCTATGATTTTGTGAACAGTTTAAGTGGTTCCAAAATATATTCTTCAGAACAAGTATATTCAAAGAAGTCGGTTCTGTTCCTGTACCTTTCCACTTTTACGTCACCTTCGACCTTTAGATGTCCTTTTAAAATATTTGTATTTATCCTTCCATTTTTATTATAGGGCAATACTGACTTGAACTTCTATTTTTTAATATATGAAAATGTAAACAATAGCATATGAAACATAGTTTTCTGTCCCCTGGCTTATGGTTTCTAAATATATAAGATCATTGCTAACAAAGTGTAATAATACATACTTTAATGTTTCAACATGCATTAAATGAAATAATATGTATGAGATGGTTGTTGTAGCATACATGAATGGTTGGTTTCCCTTTGTCTCTGAAACTTAACAGTTCACATGCTTCCCACATCTAAGGACATTTTCTATGGAGCTAGCTCTGTTCTAGATTTGGAGGAAATATACCACAAACTGAATCTTTCAAGTTCAATTTTTCTTGTTAATGATGCCTTTTATGATCAATGAAAGATAATCCAATTTTCCTCAATACCTAGTTGAAAACATGATCAAATATTAAATTCATCTTAGTGTATTCTTAAGCATATTTTGGTTCCTCTGAAGAGGTGTATGTATAAATCAGGAAAAAATATCTTTGAATACAAGGCCCCATTTTTAATTTATTCAAAGGAGCAGGTATCCCAACTTGAGCTTATCAAACTTCTTAAGACTTAAGATTTCTTGAACTTTAAGTTAAAATGAGGCTATGGCCTATTTTCATTATTGGTGCCTCATAGTACTACATGTAGTAAGATTTATTATTTTACATAGTTTGATTCATAAATTCTTCCAAACTATGGGTTTAGTAGAGGAACAGATGATGCTTTAAAAACATTTTGGAGGATGGATTGAGACTGCTGTCAACCTCCTCTTGGGCAGATACAATAAGACCTGGCTCTTCTTAGCTCCTTTTCACTGCAGAGGGGAATGATATCACATGGTAAGTGGCATGATGCCTATTCACCATCTGATAGCCCATTGCTTCATAAAGAAGCATTGCAGTTCAACTCTAGACAAGGGTTATCTGCCCTCGGCAATGACAATTGTTCAGCTGGTACCACCAACGCTCAGAAAGTGCACCAAACAATGACATGACTCACGTCCAAGTGACTGCTTAGTGAGACATAAGTTTGTCAACAAGTATGCAATGCGTTCCAGGAGACAGGGCGAGGTAGTGACTCTGGGCTGTTCTGCAATATTGGTAGCTCATTTTCTCTCTCTGAAATGTACTTTTCTTGTCTATAAAGTGCAACTGTTCTACAGGTAAATCAGATTTCTTCCATTGCTAACATACTATGACTCCTGGTCTAGCATTAGCTTAGTTAACATTAGTTAGTGATTTCTTTGGTATAAATAGTCACATAATTCTCTCTTCTCAAATCATTAATTTTATTTCAGATTGATAAGTAATTTTTGGTGTGAAAAGGAACTAAGAGGGTGTGGATATACCGATAGAAATTTATATATATAATTATTAAGAAGAAGGTAAACTTTTCTGGTTAACATATTAATTATTACATGTCAGTAGGATCCAACATGGTATTTCCATACATTTTACAAGGTATACTAATGGAGTCCAACCTTCCACCCTCCCGCTGCCCACACAGCTTCCCAACCCTTATTAATCACTATTCTACATTCAGGTTTACTTCTTTTAGCTTCCACATATAAGAGAGAACATGCAGTACTTATATTTCTAGCTTATTTTACTCAACCTAATGTCCTCCTATTCTATCCATTTTGCTGCAAATGAAAGAACTGAATCCCTCTATATGGCTGCATAATACTCCACTATTTTTTATATGTACCACTTTTCTTTATCCTTTATCCTTTTGATGGACACCTAGGCTGGGTCTGTATCTTAGCTATTGTTAATCATGTGGCAATAAACATGGGTGTGTTGCCTACTTTTCAATGAGTTTTCTCATTTCAACCTTATCCTAATTGTGGATATATAATTATCCTGAT